>NC_061470.1:979513-1306018 GCF_022581195.2 Helicoverpa zea | reverse complement strand
ACAACACTGGTCCTTTTTAGTAATAAAAATTATGGAATTGGTAGTTTTGTTTAAAAGCAGCAAAAATACGCTAGATAAAAAACACAAAGTTGACGCGTCGATATTTATTTTGTAACTGTATTATTAACTCGATTTATTGCAGTAAGAAACGGTTTAGAATTGATATCGACTAAATAAATTAATGATGAAAAGTCACTACATTTAGATACGGTATATTTGGACAATAATTTAGGATCGAGGGAAGCAAAGCCTTTAAGTAAATGTTCTGAAGTTTCATTGTTACGTATAAAGGGAGTACAGTGGCGCACAGAAATATATTTAAACTTGACAAATATTAATCTTAAAGTACATACTTAATGATTTATGAAGAATACAATATTTAAACAAACAATGGACTTTTGACGCAACTGCATTGCGTCGTAGTGACAGTCGAAAGACGTCCACTGCTGGACTGCTGCCTCCCCCAAGGTTCGCCAGTTTGCTCGATCTTCAGCAACCCACATCCACTGCTTCCCGGCGACCGTGGCCGGCAGGTAGACCGTACATCTTTCATCATCTATTATTTATTATTATTATTTATGTCTCTTTCTGACCTCGGGACTACAGAGTCCCGGATTTTTGTAAGGCGAACGTGGGGCCGAAGCCAACACGCTGAAGCCCTTTTGAGACAACTTTAATGAAATGGTAACACAAAACCGACGATTATCCCTGTATACACTATAGAAATGTACCCAAGGACAATCCCCGGTTCTGTGCTAAACTATTGCTAACTATGGATGAAAACTACTTAGGCTATTGTGATGGGATGCTAATGGACTAGGAATGGGGAAACTACGGGAACTATGGCACCTAGTGGCCGGGCCAGTTAATGATTTATGAAGACAGACAAAAACATTTTTAAAATGGATACAATCAATGGAATTTCAATACAGGTGCATCGTATCAAATTCTGTCAAAAAGTTGTGACGTAAATATTCCTGTGCGCCACTGAACTCCAACTATTTATTTATATAAAATAATTTTGTAAATAGTAAGTATAGTGAAGTGATAAAAACGCGAAATAAAATTATGTGCCTTAACTCATTTAATTATATAATTTACCGTCACAAGTCATTTGTATATGCTATTAACTGATTGGTGTACATTTTTGTGTGCGATGAAAATAATTAGCAAGAAAGCCTTATGCCATTTAGCCAGCCCTTTGCTGTTATAATACCTACATATTGATACTTGTCAATTTTGAAAAAATAATATTGTTCAATCTATAATTTTTTTTTTCAATCGCTTGATGCAATTTTTGTATAAAGGACCGGAATACATTACATATTAAAATTTAATACTAATATCGATATTTTGTTTGAAGATCTCACGATACATTTACATTACTTTATTATGCATATGACTACACACACCTTATGAAACGTGGTCTTAAAAAGAACTGTGTTTAGTGCTGGGCCTATATCACTGACTTGTATTAAGTTCATGGTCTAAACTCAGCACTAAAGCGAGTACATTTAAATACCACGTTTTATAATGAGTGTGCCAGTATTTCTGGTCCTTTGATGCGGAAAACAAAACAATTTATAATATCTCTCTTTGATATAACTTCAAGCCTTATAGGTTCATTCTAAAGAATATAAGGTCCAAACCGAAAAACCTAAAAAAGTTTTCATATTAATGTAGTAGGAACAAATCAATTATTAGTTTTTAACGTAGGCACACAAACGCTGGTAGTGATTAAGCTAATTTTATTTATTTATACGTGTTTTATGAATATGTGAACACTATGTTGATGCGAAAGGTACATTAAACTACAATAGATATTTTTGAGATTATGTTATACATACAAAGGAAATTATGACTTATTTTTTTCGTAACTACTACACTAAAACTGGTACTTTTGGTCCTGTCTAGTAACATAAGGACCAATCTTGCGTCTATCTCTATTCTGACTAAAATGTTTACCTATTTGTAAAATACGGATGTTAACCCTAGTTCACACAAGTTTCTCATTAATACGCTATCAAATATTGTACTATGTTATAAACTGTCAATAAATTATGAACACCCGTGTGAATTAAGCTTTAAATTCGATTTAGACAGTTGATATTGTACTCTTTGGAGAGTGGATAAAAAATATAAACCAAAAAATAATAAACACTTGCCCCCTTACTTATAAAATCTCTAATCACCTTCTAAGCAAAATTTTAACTAATCACTACTTAAAGTCTTAAGTAGTGATTAAATGTTAGTTAAGACATGCTTAAGCAACGTTTATAAGTAAGAATTTTCTTAAACAGCCCTTAAGTATTACTTATATTTAATTCACGTTTATAAGTAAGGCTGTTGGTGTTTTTAGCAATATTACATACCTGAATTATTTCTTAATACAACGAAATGTGTTAAAAATTAACACTCTATTTTTATTCGTTCTCTAAAGGCGATATCAAATGTCTAAATTGAAATTGTATAAGTTAGGCTTAAGAGTCCAGTAACTTGGTGCTTTTGTATATCTTTTATATTTTCAAATAACTTAAGGCGCAACGCTTCTAAACAAATTGCTGGCTCAATGCATTATTAATAATTATTTTCTACTATTATTCTATTCTAGTTAATATAAGTTTGCTGTTTTAATATATTATGATTTGTAAGAATTTTCTAATTTTTGGCGCCGAAATCTGTCGCCATCTTGAATTTTAACATACCAGCGCATCATTCGACTTTTTAGTATTTCATTTTCTCACAAATAAAATAGTATTTATATAGAATCGTCAACTGAGGACGCGATTTTCATTTAACACAATGTAAAGTATTAATTTCATATCATTGGATACATTTTACATGGTCCTTGGCAGCTAGTCATGTCAGTTATGAAATTTGACATTTGACAGTAAGTCGCGCTGTCATCTCGACAGTTAGTATTATAGTTTAAATTTTAAATAGTATTATTACGACAATTATTTTTCTTATGTAATTTATGATGGCGTAAACTTAGATGTTCGTTTTAGTATCATGACAAAGCAATGTATGAATTTGTATGGGAAAATGCTTGGTTTTACCTTTATGAATATTTGTGTAAATTATGATGGAGCCCCGAGTTTTTGTATCATATTTAAAAGCATATTTACTTCATGATGTGTAAATATTTTATGGCTACCAATTTAAGTATGATCAGAAATTGGTCTTTACATCCGAAACTTCAATTTGTACGTGACGCTTTTGTATTTTATTTTTCATAATCGAGTTTTTTTTCTTAGCATTTTTAACCTTTTGTGTAAAGATACGCGCTATTTTAATGTACTTAGTATAAATTTTACTATCGACTAAAAGGCAGTGTCCAAGAAATGTGAATCGATAAAAATAATGTGTTGTCTTACATAACATAAGTCAGATTATTAAAATGAAATTGTTATAGTCAGATACTGACACTTTCGGAAAACTCAGATGGTTAAAATGAAATTGTTGTAGTCTGATAATTTCCTGACACTTCCGAAAAAGACGTCTAACAACAGATCGTTTCAAAAAACTTCGCAAAGGTAAAAAACGGCCGATTTTAAAGGTCTCTGTAGACAATTTCGTTGATATAACTTTACAGCGTAGTTTCACATTCGTTGGTCACTCCCCAGATGTTAGGATTTCGACTGTTAATATTTTGACGTTAAATAATTTGTAATGGTGTTTTTTTCTCTTACCACCGCTTTAGACGCTTCCCTAATTAATAATATTTCATGTCTATTATAGTTTTGTTTTGAACATGTTTACTAAAAATATTATGCACCTGAACTAAAGATAGAGAATAATCTATGTGACGTAGCATGCATGAAGTATGTATAGACAGCACATCAAGCTACTCCAATTTGTAAATTTTTGCCAATAAAAATTGAACCTTATACTTACTAGAGATAGAGTTGAGAATCTATTAAAGAAATTTGACAGATTGCTACCTTCATTTGCTGGCGTATTTAGTTGAATAAGTTCAAAACAAAACATCAATATTCACTTTTAAATGTAAATATTATCTACTCCTTTTTTGATTAGAAAATGTGACAGCGGAAAACTGAAAATAGTAAAATATATGACGCACAATTTTGTAAAATACGTTGTCTTAGAGTGTGTGAACACTGGATAGTCTGAAAGACTTGAAACATTGAAATTTAAGTAAAAGTACGTATCTAAGACAACGTGTGTAGTATATAAAAATAATTTGGTGCTAGTAATGAGGAATTCTTATCCTGTTGTAAAGTTTTGGATTTTTGCCTGGATATGACAATAGACTTCTCAATCCAAGTTACGTAAAAATAAATATGGCAAATAAGCCTTTGACAGTTATTTATATATTGTCATATCTAAAGCATAAGAAATATGAAAACTTGAAGAACTTTGTATGTAAATAAGTATTATGAGTAGTCACGAATTAACTTCGACTTATTTATCAATGTTTTATTAAGGCTCTGCAATATTAAGCCAACTTTAGCCTTTCAGTCAACCAGTTTTAAAGATTGGTAACTAACTATTGACTAGCTTTTTATACCAATATACTGCGAAATGCTTGACAATATAACTTACGACGTATACATTTTCAATTTATAAAGTCTTTTCTATACATTGTTATTTTAACTCTAAAATCTATAACATTAAAGCTCAATTTTGAATGTAATCTTACAATTTCAGATTTGTAATAATTAATGCCTTATTCGGTGCTACTAAGTGCCAATGCTACAGAGCTACATATAAAATTGTATAACGTTTTACATGAAAATTGTCAATATTATATAATTAAATAAATATAGGTGATAAGTGCCTTGTTGTGTTTTGATAAGTAATACTCAGATCATTAATATTGCTACGAAAGTTGAACAGAAATATATATTTATTTTACTATTTTCATTGGTCGTATTATTTCAATCCTACTAAACTATATAACTAATAATAAAATGGAATGATTTTTTGTTTGTACCCAACCAAAGGCTCCGAAACTACTACCTATTTGAAAACATATTTCACTGTTATATAGAAAGCTATACTCTTCCCGAGTAACATATATGCTATACTTTATCCCATTGCGGGAAATAGTTCGTGGTAATGGGATGCGGGTTAAACCGCGGAAATTGGCTAGTAAACTTATAAAAAAACTGGCCAAGTGCGAGTCGGACTCGCACAAGAAGGGTTCCGTACCATTGTTTAGAAAATGATCAAAAAAATCACGTTTGTTGTAATATTTATTTATTTTATTCCAGTTTTCAGTATTTGTTGTTATAGCGGCAACAGAAATACATCATCTGTGAAAATTTCAACTCTCAAACTATCACGGTTCTATTCTATTCTATTTTTGGATATGGCAATCCGTGTCGATGTCAATTCGACGATTCTGCCAATGACAAGTGGGATGACAAGCAAGTAGTGCTTTTAATGAAAAAAAAAAAAAAATAATAATTATATATTGATTTAAGACGGAGCTGTGGCCGATCTTGTGTAACTTAATGTGTTAGTAGGACGGCACTGAAACAAACAGAAATACATTTACATATATAAAAATAACAAGAAAATGTTAGTAACACATAACATACATATACCACAACCATACAAACTGAGGCCTAAATATAGGCCACAGTTTATAATTTAATATTGTTTTGATGTATAAACATCAACAGCATCTGGAGCAGTTCTGGACAGGAGTGGGATAAGAGGGAACGGAAATTAGTAGGGAGAGGAATTTTAAGTTTTTGGAGACGACCATATAAATCAAAGGATGAGTTGTTAGGACAGTCAAAAAATATATGGTCCAGGGTACCCTCATCCAGTCCACACTCGCAGAGGGATGAATCCTGCACCCGAATTTTGCGCAGAAAGACCGGTGTACAACAGTGACCTAACCGTATTCTGCACAGGACTGAAATTACCCTTTTAGGGTATTTTTTAAATTTTGAAAACCACGGTTTTGGTTTTACAACCGGTTGAATGGCGAAATAAGAGCTACCCTTCTTTTTGCTGGAGATGTTCCAGCATTCCTGCCACGAGGTCTCAAGACTCAATTTAGGGAGGTTTAGCAGGTCATGCCCTTGAAGGGAGAAGTGTACAAGGTCAGCAGACTCAGATGAACACGCATCTTTGGCCAATGCATCGGCACATTCATTGCCCGCTATACCGCAATGGCTAGGAATCCAGACTAAGTGAACTTCTTTCTCTTGCCTAGTGCAGGAGAAAAGGGACTTTTTAATATCCAGGACAATAGGAAAATGGAGTTTAGTTCTAAAGGGATTCTGGGATAGGGCTTGGAGACAGCTAAGGGAGTCAGTAAAGATAACTCCATAGCTAATCTCATGGGACTCTATAAAACGACAAGCTTCCAATAGTGCCACACACTCGCCTGTAAATACAGAAGACTCCTTCGGACATTTGAATTTCAAAATTATTTTAGAGTTCTGATAGTAAACCGCGGCTCCAGTACAGCCACCATTTGATTTGGAAGCATCCGTGAAGAACTTTTGAAACCCAATCCATCGTTCACCCAAAACCGCATTAAAGGCCGAATTTGCCGATGGGGAGTTTTTGGATATGCCAATGTTATAGAATATTTTAGGGGTGAAGCAAAGTACTTCATAGGGGTAATTAAATAGAGGAAGTCTGGGATATGGAGCAATGGGGGATTCTAAATTTTGAAAAAACCGGTATGCTTTTAGGAATAGGGGGATTTCTTTGTGTTCCCAATATTTGGAGCTGTGACAAAGAGTGTCAAGCTCTCTGAGTTTTGGGATGAGGGGGTGGGACGACTTGGGAATAACCCTGGATAGGAAACGGGAAGCAAGGTACTGACGTCTCAGGGCTAGAGGAGGTTCCGCGCATTCGACCTGCAAGGCGTTAATAGGCGACGACTTCATGCAACCTGAGATGATTCGAAGGCATTGAGATTGAATCCTATCTAAACCGGCCAAGGCACCTTTGTTGCTTGGAATCACCAAGTGTGACCCATAGTCCAGGATACTGCGGACTAAGGCATTGTAGACCAGTTTCATAGTGAAGGGATGGGCCCCCCACCAGACACCAGCGAGAGCTTTTAAGATGGAGATTGCTCTTTCGCATCTTTGGATCAAATAGTTAAAGTGGTGAATCCCGGATAATTTTGAATCTAAGAAAACGCCTAAAAATTTTGTTTTATTATTTATGGGAATATCTTGTCCTTGAATGTTAACTGAGACCTGAGGGATCAGTAGTTTTCGGGAAAAAATCACTACCGAGCTTTTTGGGGCGGATAACGTGAGACCATGGTTCAAAAGCCATGTGTGCAGAGAGTCCAGGGAGAGACAGAGAGATGAGGCAGCGTCCGCAATAGATGAATTTACTACATACAACACTAGGTCGTCCGCGTATTGTAGAAGGTGGCAGTCACAATTAAGGCAGGAGCCAATGTCTGCTGTATACAGGTTGTATAGTAGTGGGCTCAGAACTGAGCCTTGGGGAAGGCCCTTCCACGTCTGTCTCACCTCAAATACCTCCCCCTGCACTCTGAGCATCAAAGAGCGAGACATGAGGAGTGCGCATATACATTGTACCATCTTACCCGGAATCCTCAGCTGTTGCAATTTTTGCCTGAGAACTGGAAGAAGGACGCTGTCGTATGCGGAAGAGATGTCAAGGAAAGTGGCTACAGCAGATTCATTTTTGGAAAAGGCTGTACGGATATCAGTAACCAAAATTGCCACACTGTCCATGGTGCTAAGCCCCTTTCTAAAGCCAAACTGATGGCTCGGCAGTAAATCCCTAGACTCCACCAACCACTCAAGTCTATTTTTAATTAAATGTTCCAATATCTTGGCCAACACTGAGGACAAAGCAATTGGTCTAAGGCCATTCGGATCATCAGCAGTCTTGCCGGGCTTCAAAAGGGGAATTACTATCTGAGCTTTCCACTGTTCGGGAACCCAACCAAATTGATAACAATAATTTAATATTCCTAAAAAATACTTTTTTGCTTCAAAACCAAAATGAACTGCAAATGAGTACGGTATGCCGTCTATGCCTGGGGCGGAATCCCTAACATGACGTAACACCGCATCAAGTTCCTCCAACGAAAATGGTTCATTCATAGGATCGTCCAAAATATTTACAGACGGGAGCAGAAGTTCTGAGGAAGAAGGAACATAGGCTGGAGCAATTTTGTCGAAAAAGGATTCAGCAGTTTGTCTCGAGATAGGGGAAGAGATAGATGGGGAGCAGCCTCGCCTGAAACGATTAATGCTCTTCCAAACTGCTGAAATAGGAGTGGAAGGGGATAGAGAAGTGCAAAACTTAACCCAACCGCGACGTTTCTTCTTGCGAAGAAGCCGTCGAGATTGAGCTAACACTCGTCTGTACCGTATAAGATTGACGCTATTCATCGCATCATTGTACTGTTTTTCGGCCTCTTTTCTTTCTTTAATAACCGATGTGCATTCTTGATCCCACCACGGGGGTGACGGGATTTTATTTCTGGCACAGTTGCGCAACGGAAAGGTAGAGTCTGCGCTTGAGGTAATGGCCGAGATAAAGCCATCGTAGCAGCTCTTAGCATGGCAGTGACCAGAAGAATCTTGGAAACTTGAATTTAAATTTGGAAGCGTACTAATTTTCCCCTCCAGTAAAGATGCAAACTTCGACCAATCAGGTTTGGACAAGTTGTACTTCAATAGTGGAGGAGAAGTTTTCTCTAAATAAGTTTTATTAATTAAAGTTACAACAATGGGGAAATGGTCGCTACCATGCGTCAGAGTAGTACATTCCCAATGAATTGATGCCGCCAACTCAACTGAACAGAATGTGAGGTCTACACAACTCTTTTGCTGTCCTGGAAGGGATCTACGAGTAGGGCTACCATCATTTAAGATGCAAAGGTCTAAATCATCCAAGATTTCTACTAAACCTTCCCCAAACGAATCACAACGATTGGAGCCCCATCTAAAGTGGTGACAGTTGAAGTCACCCATGACGAGCACAGGTCCTACTATGCTATTCAAAATGTCCCTAATGGTGGTTAAAAACCTACGCTGAGGATGGGAAATATACACCGATAAAACAGTGATACCCTCGATTCTACACGCAACTATATTCATATCACCATCCAGAACCGGAAGGGACAAGGTGGAGAGGGGGACACGATTATTAACAAGGAGAGCCGACCCTCCATAGCCATCAGATCTGTCACATCTGAGAATATTAAATAGTGGTATATTAAAACTGAGACTCGGGGTGAGCCAAGTCTCAGCTACAGAGCAAGCCAGAGGCTTGAATTTGTTGAGGAGGAATATGAGGTCGTGCTTTTTATGCCACACGCTCCTCACATTCCATTGAAGGAATACTTGGCGAGGCGCCATTTCTAATATTTGATAAAAGGTTAGTTAATTGGTAGGCAACGTTGGACGGTAATTGGGTATTATTGGTGGATAGGATTGTAGATAGAAGTTTAATAAGTATATCTATTATTGAGGAAACATTACTATCAATGAATGGGTTATTCAGAGCGCAGCCATCAGGCTGTGAAGGTGCAGGGGAGTTAATAATCTGCTGATGGGCAGCTTTATCATAAGAGGGAGATAGAGGGGCATGGGTCCTTGGCTTAAGGAAAACAGTTTTGCGGTATGACTGAGTGGGGGCGGGAACTGCTTTTGCAGCATTCGCATAATTGCGAGAAGCAAGTGGGACAGATTTGCTAGCTTCAGCATATGAAAGGGACTTCTCAGCCATAACCGTCTTAATGGCCTTCTGTCTACCCAACTCCGGGCATGACTTGCTATTTGCAAAATGATTCCCTGAGCAGAGCACACAGAATGCCTCCGCCTCAGAAGTGCTGCAACCATCACCAGGGTGATCATGGCCGCACTTACTGCAGCGAGGCTTGGACCGACACACTAGTTCCACATGACCAAACCTGCAGCACTTACGGCACTGGATGGTGGGATAAACATATTGCTGAACTGGAAGGGAAGTGTAACAGCAAAAAACTCTTTGAGGCAATACTTGGCCATCAAAGGTAAGTACACATGTCTCTGTTGCCTTGAATTCAGTTACTCCATCTATAACTACTTTCCTGCTTATGCGACGAACTTTCAGGATTTCACCACAACCTGAAGGGACCTGTAAGTATTTTTGGGCTTCCTCTTCATTTAAATCTGTGGGAACACCAGTCACAACTCCCATCCTAGTTATATTAAAAGTGGGGATTGAGGCAACATAGCAGTTCTTATGTAAAATGCTGTTAATAATAAATGAGTTTGCATCCTGAGGGGATTTAAACTCTACAGACACACGGTTCCTACCAACTTTTTTAACACCATCACGGACAACGTTAGTAATATTATGTTTTTGTAGGAATATTCCGAAAGTAACAGGGTGTAGAGAGGTACCGGCGTTAGGCTGGGGCTCCAATCGAGAGACATGAACGATAAAAGGTGCCTTATCAGTAGCTGAGTACCTGCTGCGGCCAACTAGGTTCCTTTGTTGTTTGGATGGCGGGGTTGACACGCTAATGTTAGCATCATCTCCGGAGCGTTTCCTGGTATACGAGGTTGATGGGGTCTGGGAGTCCGCGATGCTGCAAGCAACATCAGCGAGTTGGGATAGCGGATAGTTGGGGGAAAGAGGAGCATATGCAGAGATGTCGGGAGGATCGGGATCGGGAGGTTTATTTTGATCCATTATGCTTATAAACAACTAGTAAGTTACCGAAATAACAGTACACCACTGGAGACAAACACAAGGACAACACACAAACACAAAACTAAGTCACAAAAGTTCACCAAAACACTTAAAACGGCTGAAAATTCTAGGCACACGTGCTAACCAAAGACACTCTGTGGCGAGAATCAACTATCACGGTTCATGAGATACAGCTTGGTGACAGACGGGCGGACAGAGGAGCGAAAACAATAGGGTCCCGCTTTACCCTTTGGGTACGGAACCCTAAAAAAGAATAAAATGAGCACAGCAGAATCCCACAGGGCGGGCGTTTTGGGGGCTGTCTTTTGTTTTTGACGTTCGAAAAGTGCTGATTTATCAGCCTAATTTGAATAAACGATTTTTTTTAGACAGCAATAGGGTATCAAATAAATAATGAAACAAAACAACAATATAATAAACTATTTATTACATAATTATCTACACTTCAAACTGCTGATCAAACTGTTCCTGAGTAATTTTCCGCTTTTTAAGCTTTTTCATAAGCGCTATATCCGCTGCGAGTTCATTCAACTCTTCTTGTGTGACCGCTTTACGCTTTCGCTTCTTTCCGCTATCTGGGTCATTCTTTTTCAGCTCTTTTCGCTTTTTCCGCTTCAGTTTGCGCTCTTCTTTGTTCTGTTTCGCTTGCTCCCATGGTTCGGATTGTACCTGAAAATAATGTTATCCAGATTAAAAGCAACCCTTTAAAATTTATAAACGGGAAAGTGTGTATGTATGGGTGTTTGATCCTCTTTCACGCTAACACTTCTGAATGGAATTTGATGAAACTTGGAAGTAATATAGTTTCTTTATAAGAGGAAACCCGGCGGAAAATTGTTTTTTTTTTTATAATTATTTAAGTTCGATTCATAAAGTCATAAACAAAAAAGTCACTCACCATTTTCTTTTTCTTCTTGGAGGGCCAAACACCAGTCTTCTTAAACTCGCCCAACTTCTGCAACCTACTGGCTTCCTTCTGCTTATCTTTGTACGGTATACTGTTAAAATCTATCTGCTCCTTTGGTCCCACAAACTGGTCCTTATGTTCCTGCTTTATTTCGGGCATGAGGGGTAACTTTAGGAGTCCGTAGCTGGTAGCTATGTGGCCTAGGGGTAGTTCTTTGAATTGCAGGAGTAGGTTACACTCGTGTTTTGTGTAAGCTCGCATGTGAGAGACGAAGGCGCGCTGTCCTTTGTCTAAGACTGATCTGTCTTGTTTTTGCTGTTCGTGTAGCATTGATAGCACCTGGAAAGATAGAAAATTAGTTTTTATTATAAAAGATATAAATGTTTTATGCTGTTCGTCTGGGGATCAGTAAACACACCAATCTTGCTCCCTGTATTTGTAGGTCAACAGAGATTAAATTCTTACTAAGGGTTCCCACACAAAATTTTCCTGTCTGTTCCGTTTTCACGCCAAAACTACTGAATCGATTGAAATAAAAGAAGACGGATCACAATCCATACAAAATTGCCCCACGTCCTATGTACAATGTGACGTATCTCAAAAAAAAGATAAAAATGTTTAAAAAAATATGGCATACTCTCTAATTCATTTTTTTTACACCTTCATAAGAAAAAAATGCTTTAAAAATTGTTCAGGCGCTGTTATGAAAACATCGTTCATAGTACTATGAATGGACTATTTTATTAAATTATTTTTTTGTTTGATAGAGTATACCTCACAGGTGGTCCCATAATCATCAGGTCAGGATCTGATGATGGAAACCCTGAGAAATTCAGGGCAACTTTTGAAAGTTGTAGGCATGCGCAGAATAAAAACTTGATTATAAGATGTATGTCTTATAACATTATGCAACAGTGAAGATTCGGAGCTAACCTGATGATGGAGACGAAAGAAGGTCGAGGGAACTCGACAACTGAATATGTACTGAGTACGTACGTGAATTTTAAATATAAAACTTTGAATGAATATTAAATTCGTCTATTTATAGATAAAAAGTTACGATTCAACGAACCGGTATAGTAAGTACAACACTGCACCAAAGAGCTAGCAACATTATTTGAAAGTTTGACATTTTGCAAGTGTCAATTTAGTCTACGAGATTAAAAAACAGACTATAGACCGTGAGAATGGACACAGGCTACTTCCTATCCGGTTGCGGTAGTAATCCTCGCAGGAGACGAGTGAGAACAAATAGTGATATAGGTAATTTATTGGTGGAAAATAAATCCATTTGGATAAATAAAGGAACAATTGAAATAAGTCTATTTTTAACACATGACACTCACTTTCTCCTTCAATTTAGGACTAATCTTGATCTCATCCTTGGACTGCCTCCAATCTTTCAACTCCACCATCTGATTGGTCTTGATGAAGGGCACATAGGTGTCCTCAGTGGGCAGCAGCGGCAGCAGCGAGCAGCCCGCCGCGCCGCCCCGCGCCGTGCGGCCGACGCGGTGGACTAGAGAGGCAGGGTTCGTTGGCGGCTCCCATTGGAGCACCCATTCTACTTCTGGGATGTCGAGGCCTCTGGAAATATGGAGTTGAGAAGTATGATTAGAGAATTGTCTATATGAAAACTGATAGACACTTTAAAATACAATTTGGGTCTGAATATAACCAGGATAAGGTCTGTAGATGGGGATACCTGGGATTTTAGGGTAATTTTTTAATCCTGGTACTCCAAAAAAACCCCTTGAGATGCTGGTGAAATGGCACAAGTCAAAAATGTGGTAAATGGAGTTTGAGACTCACCTAGCCAATAAATCCGTACACAACAAAATAGTATTGTCAGCTTGCCGAAACTTCTCCAAAATCTTGCTCCTTTTCAACTTCATTTTACCATGAATTGCAAAGATTTTTATATCTGGCAAGAACACTGGTAACACATCGGCCCAATAATCAACGCACGCGCAAGTAGGCAAGAAGAACAGACCTTTTGCAATTTTCCTGTTTCTTAAGAAATTTAGGAGGAATAAAAACTTGTCTTCTGGTTCTACGATAACATAATAGTTTTCTAAGAGAATTGGTGTGCTGATTGTGGATTTTTCTTTAACGCTGACGACGACCGGGTTTCTTAGACCTGCTCGTACAAGATCTTGTAGCTCTTTGGTCTGTGTGGCTGAGAAGAGGCCTGTGCGCCGCTGTCGAGGTAGGTATTGCAGGATCGTGGTGAGAGTTGCACTGAATCCAAGGTCTAGAAGGCGGTCTGCTTCATCCAAGACTAAGATATCCTGGAAGTAAAAAGTTGTGGATATACAAATAAAGTTTCGTACTTTTACAGGTAAATAAGGAATTACTCCAAAAGTAATATTTAGGGATCCATAGACTAACTGTTTAAGTGGGTTGAAAAAAAAATCATTTTATTAAATTTAACTTTACAGTTCAATTGACATTATCAGGTTTTTTAAAATTAAATTCTGAAAACTGCTTTCTGTATTCTGCTATCTGTCTTTTTTTTTTGATAATAAGCAGCCTATTTAACCCACAGGGAAAGTTCCCAACAATGAAATTTTTAAAACTGGGTCAGGAGTTTGGAATCTTTAGTGTACAAACAAACAAAAACTATTTTTGAATAGTGGTAGATTAATGAATTTACCAATTCTTTCAGTCTCCCAGCTAGGTTCAGTTGCTTCCTCTCTGCGAGCAAGTCGCCTAACCTGCCCGGAGTGCACATGGCTATGTGAGCTCCTTTCTGTATGGTTTCCACATCAGCCTCCACTGGTCTGCCTCCGAGGAGCAGTGCCATTGTGATGTGCGACAGCTCCGGCTCTTGGAGGAACTGTTCTATGACCTGGAGATGGGAAGAAGGAGTTTACATTTTACTGCTTACTTACACTACTGATATTATTGTTGGTGACAGCAAAATAAATACTTTATACTTTAAGAATTCTGTGATTTATTGTACATGGATTTGAAATAAGCGTGAAATTCTTAACTTGAAGTTATTAACTTTTTAACATGTTAGCTAATACAGGAGTAAGAGCACAAACAATTTTTTAATTTTTATCACGAGCCTGCAAATGCCTCTTTGAAATAAAAACTTTTAGCATTGACTTTTAAACATGAAAGAATTATTTTATTTGCAAATAACTTTTTACAATATCTTATCTTAATAATAAATATATATACAACATACAACTAACTTATATACACTAAAAAAAAATTATAAAATGGCATCAAAAAACTCCTCATCGCTGCCCACCGGGAGTGTACCCAAGAGGCTGGCAGCATTGCCACATTGGATGGCAATGCTTAATTTTTGACCAAAATAAAAACCAGCCTTTGGGTCACATGAAAGTAGATGGAACTTTATGAAAGGAAACTTCACTACACATACACATTGACACATCTACAACTATTTTCCAATGCTCCGCCTTATAAGTAAGGTCAATTATAAACCATAATGAAGAATAAGTACAAACCGTATAAATCTGTGAGGCCAACTCTCTAGTCGGTGAAATAATGACAGCATAAACGTAGTCCTTCCTCAGCGGTGCCTCCTTCTGCTTCTTTATCAACATTTCTATCATCGGCACGACAAACGCCAAAGTTTTACCAGACCCGGTCACCGCTTCCGCCACCACATCTTTACACGACATGATTAAAGGTATTACTGCAACCTGGATAGGAGTCATGGTTTTAAACCCCTGTTTTTCAATGCAGGATAACACAGGCTGCGACAGCGTGGGCGTAACTTTAGCCCAGTCTTTGATAACCATCTTTTATTTTTATTTTTCTAGACGGGAAAGCACATTATACACCAAGTAAACACCATGTGGATTTGACACTAATTTGACATTGATTGTTACTTCTTCGTTCAGTAATTAATATAATTTACTGCGTATCTGGGCAGCTGGTTTACGGAGCTGCAAAAGCTCGAGTTATTTGTCTTGAAAGATACTTTTTTTTGTTAATTACTTATCACCGTTCATTTTGATGTTAATTTTTAAAATTGTATTATGGTTTTATTCAAGTTTACTTTCCGAACAGATGTTTCAAGGAGGCGTTCAAATACTTGATCGGTAAAAACATAATTTAGATGTATTATTGTTTTCTTTAGCTTTGTAATAATTACTGTAACAACATCGCTTTCGTGAGTTTGAAAATGTATAGCAAAGAACATTTCTAATCATCGTATACATTATATTATTTTAAATAGAAGTTGATTTGAAAACTGGAAACTTAATGTTTTATTTTCAATTTCCAATCAAGTATAAAATTGGCAGTGCAATCAATATATGATCAATATGGCGCATGTTGATATGACAAATTGACAGCTGTGTTTTGTCCCGTACGCTAGCTGTGATGTTTATTTTACATCTCCAGATAGATAACAACAATATTTAACCATGACGAGGCCGTTCGGTAACAGCGACAAACGTTTTTCAATCGACGATGCATTTGAAGAGGAGACTGACGAAGCCATCAAAGTTTACGGTGCCACAGGAGACAGATCGCCGTTACAGAACAAATACAAAAATGGAAATGAATATCTGGCCAGGTAAATAACAATTAATCTCATAACAATCATTATTACTGTCATTAACACCCATATTTATGTACTTTAAATTGTATTTCTTTGTGTTAAAAGCACAGTACGTTCGTGACCTTCTCATGAGTCATATTTCCTTACTGGGCCAAAGGCAGTTGAACCCACGAGTCTTTGCTTGGTTCACAGACATAGTTCGGCGTACTGGGGCGTTAATTAGTCGTTAGCGATCGCTAAATAATCTTGGACGCTGACCTAGTACTTACAGAATGCTTGAACTCGTTTTATTGGCCTCATAAAAGATAAAGAAGTCGGAATTGAGATCTTATTAAAATATTACGTTATTTATTTTTGAATTATTTGAAGAATCTGACAATATTTTCTAATTGGTTTCTGTTTCTAATGGGTTTTAGATGATTAATCTGTTGAATTATAAATGTATAGTGCTCTATCAAAGCAGGCTGTAATATATTCTAAGCACAAAGGCAGTATGCATAATAAAACAATTTATAATTCAACTGAAGTGTATTGATTGCTTGACGTCTATAATTTGAATGAATTAAAAAACTAAATTAGAAGTATTTCAACTTATAAAATATTTCAAAATTTCTCACTTCCTTATAGGGTGCAAAGCTCTTGACATATTTTTTTAAATAACAATCTTTGCATCACTAATGATCCATAGCCAATATCAGATATCATGCATACTCCTTACATAAATGGGCAGAGGCAAGTCAAATTATGGAGCCTGTTTCCACTGGCTTGCCTTGAATGGACTCTTTAGTATGTAAGAAATGTCACAAGTCAATAACTGTGAAACTTGAATGGAAGTAATATGTAAAAAATACTGTATTTCCAATCTTAATCCCTAAAATTAAAAATAATAAGTCTTTTATACACTGGCTTGAGTAAAATGGTTAGATGGCTCTTGCCAGTTACTCTCCATAAGGCCTACTTCTTGAAACTGTCCACCTAACTATTCTGACATTTCTTAAGCACCTATAATATCTGGTCAGATCAGGTCTATACAAAATAAAAGCTTTAGACTTTGAGTCCACCATCTAGTCATTTCCTTCTCATGAGAGAATCAACTATAAATAAAGCACTTAAAATGTTGTAAATTAAAAATAAAATAAAGGTTGTTTTTTCCTTAAAAAATAAATCAGGCCAGTGTTGTTATTGACGCAACTCTGATCAACTTTAGTGTTGTTTTTAATTACCACAATATTTATCAAAACCACAACATATCGTGCATAGTTTTTCTTGCTGAAACATAAATAGTAACAAATATGATTTAAGTTATTTGTTTGTGCACAAGTGAGTTGCTAATTGTACTAATATAATGCATATTTAGCCAGTTTGGTCATACTGCAATTAGTATTAAGGATTTTTCAAAATCTAAAATCAGTTGATCAATTCAAAATACATTTTGAATTACCTACAATGAGTTGTATAATCTATTGATTCAGTGATTGATTGCTAGCTAGCTATTGTTTCCATTGTGGCGTAAATAAGCCATTTTATGTTTCAGAAGGAAAACTAACAAAATATACTGAAATAATCAACTATGATTTCATTTATTGTTCATAGACTTTATTGGTTGGTTATTTGCCTACACCTATATTTTTTTTACTTGGTAGTAGCTTTTCCTTATTAATTCATATGTATATTAATATGGAGACCACGCCTCGGCAAACGTAGTATAGGACATCCTCAGGCATGGTGGAGTGATGACTTGTGCAAGACGGCTGGCAGGAGCTGGATGCGAGAAGCCGAAAATCGATCTCAGTGGCGTGCACTTGGAGAGGCCTATGTCCAGCAGTGGACTGCGATAGGCTGATGATGATGATGATTTTACTAATATTATAAAACTTAAAAGTTTGTTTGCTTGAACACGCCAATCTCAGGAAATACTGGTCCGATTTGAAAAATTCTTTCAGTGTCAGATGGCTATTTATCGAGGAAGGCTAAAAGCTTTTGTCATTTTATCTTGGTTCATGCCTAAGTTACCATGGGATGCAGGTGAAATCACTGGCAGAAGCTAGATCTAAGAAAAAAACGATTTGATCACAATTCAAAACATTTACTCTGAAAGTTTTGTCACAAGTTTTTTATACTGGAAAGTACATATACGAAATGATTCACCCATAAAAAATGCTCCATTTCATGTTCTCATTCTGTGACCCCTTGACACAGCATGGTCATAATGAATGTACTAAGAACTCATCAATTTAAATGGTGACTAATCATATTGCTATGGTCTTCCTCTCATAAACTTATGTTACTCAGTCGAGAATATCCCCTTGGAGTGGCCAGTTAGTTACAAAAAAGAGGTTTTATTATGTGTGACAAAATGAAGTGCAGTGAAAAGAGTTTTGATACTATCTTCGTAAATGTCTGCTTGGAAAATAACAGGTGTCTATTCTTTTTTTTTTATCTTAAAATTGTTATATGCCTAAGATAATTTGGAAAGCCTAAGATTAGTTTTTGTTTGTAAAACCTTGTGTTTTGCAAAACGTACTACCAAATTGTTCATAAGACTTTAATGTAAGCATGTGATTGCATCAGTACTCGCCAGGCAAAATATATTGTCTTATTGTTTACTGTTGTTATGAGCCAAACAAAACAAACCAATGTTTGTTGCATTCATATTCTTGAGTAATAGATACTTACCTACATTATTTATTTATTTGTAAACATAGGGAGACTCTCAGTAGGTACTTGCAAGATTAAACAATTCATAAAATTATATAAACAGCTAAATAAGATCTCATTCAAATTGAAGACATAAGAGATAAGATTGATAGATAGATAGTAAACAATATTCTTCACGTTAAGTTTGTTTATGCACGACCACGTGCGTTTACACCTTTATTACCTAGGTATTTGAAGCGCTTTGTAAGACTTATTTTTTATTAGCCTATGCTGTCCCACTGCTGGGCAAAGCCTTCCATCTTTCTCGTCGCTGTTTGTGTCTAAGTCTTCTCTCCAGCGTTTCCTTGGTCTTCCTCTCGGTCGCCTTTTATCATCAAGGATCCATTTTGTGGTTTACATCCACTACAAAAATAAAACTGTTTGAATAAAAAATGTAAAATATTCATTGCTTTAGGGTAGTCAGAACCCAGAAAGTCTGACAACCAGTAGTCAAGGGGTATTGGGTTGCCTGGGTAACTGGGTTGAGGAGGTCAGAAGCCGACCAAACATAGTTGAGAAAAGGCTAGGCAGATGATGATAATGATGATTAGATGCCCTACTAATTGATATTATTTTGTTTTGATAATTCCACAGAGGAAGGAAAGTAATTACCTACGTAACCAATGACTATTCATGTAGGTAAATGGGTACTTAACAACTTGTAATTAATGCTAATAATATTGTGCCCGGATAATAATTTTGATAATGTTGCAGTTCATAGATAAATTTAACTTAATCTAGTTTATTCGCGATAATTGCCAATCAAATCAAAGTCTAAAGTTTGCATTTGTTGCCCGGTAATGTTTAACGTTTTAATTTCCTGGTATTTTCTGTTGTTTTTACACCAAGTTAAAAATACGTAACATAGTCGTAGCTGCGTCTTTATAAATACTTTAGTATGCTTTATGGAATATACTTCAGAATTTCTGCATCGTTTCTATATATAAAACTATTTGATAAAATAGGTAACTCAAAGCAAAATCGAGCCAAGTAGAGGAAGCAGGATAGGAAAAGGTGTACAACTATCACATCATAACTTTTTCATAGCAATATTTTCATATTCCCACATAATTATCTGCCCATGTAAACGAAATATAAGCATCTTATCAGATTACAAACCAAAGCAATATTAGAAGATAAAAAAATGCAACGTAGGTAATGAAAGTAAGCGATTATGTAGCTATGATGTTACTGCAAGGTCGCCTTCAGTTCAATGCTAAACTAAATCTTAGGTAGTATCTCTAATTGGCTTACCGCCTTAGGCAAAGGTACATGACGCTTACAGTGTAGCGATTGACCCTGCATGTAATTTAAGTGGGTTAAAATTCCTAAGACCGAGCGACTATCTTGTACCTTAAGACTCTATATAAGTACTAGCGCACTTAATAATAAGTAACTGAGTATTGAGTATTCGCCTTGTCACTCTGATTTGACTTTCCAGAACTTTCTAAAGACTTGTTATCACCATTCACGCCCTTTATGCTTTATCGTATTGTACTTGCAACTATCAATAATATTTACAACACGGGGCTTATCAGTCTCCAGTCAAGGGCATCGGCTACTATGCAACATTTCACATAGATAAGCTGTTTCCTAACTTTCCCTTTCTATTTGCAGCAGCAAAACCTACAAATGCACGGAGGACACCACGTCACGAGACTCCGACTCCTTGATCCACGAGTATGTGGAGGCGACGCAGTCTATGTACTGCTGGAACCATCCCAAGGTGAGGGAGAACTGGAAGACGGTATGTGCTGCCGTGGTGTTACTCCTGGTCGGCGTGGGGCTCCTTGGCATGGGCGCCTTCGCCGTCGCTGAGCCCGAGAACGGCCTCCAAGGTGCAGTATTCTTCGTAGCCGGCATGATCTGCTTCGTGCCCGGAGCCTACCACGTCGTGTACATCTGGCTCGCGGCCCGGGGACAGAGGGGCTACGACTTCTACCATCTCCCGCTGTTTACCTGATTCCTTTTACTAGTTAAGTTTGAGTAAGCTTGTAAAATGAGTGTAAATTATACGAGGAGTTCGAATATCATGTCTGGAGATGTTTGGTTCGCAGTTTGTTTTGTTTTGCTCTCTAATGAAGTTAAATCGATCCGATGTATTGTAGATAAATGAACAAAAATAATGAATAATAAGGGTAAGTTTTATATAACATAGCTTCTCTTGTTAAAATTTAAACAAAAAAAAAGAAAAAAATATATCTACTATTTCGAAAGATGCTTCTCCTATACGATATGTATGTGGATGAAATTGGAACTATTTATTAAAAACCTAACTTTAATACTGCGTTAGAATGTTACGTAGATCGTCCTCCTAAATAATTAAAGAAAATATAATATTCGATATAAAATATACGCTATGTACCTAAGTACAGTGTTCTCTCTGTATCTATGAAAGGACTAATAAACTTTTATAGATACAGAGTCCTACGATATTTCAATATTTCCTAATGTAAATAATGAACACCGTTAAATATTTTAAATGTTACAATTTAACAGATAGTATTGAACAGTTGAAAGAGAAAGAAATAATGTATTTTCAGCAAACTACTTAAATGTTTGGTAACTAAATATCTAGTGATATATTAATTTTAAACATAATTTTAATAGACTATTGAAGTGCCTAGTTGCATAGATACGTAGAGATTTGAATTTACATAGCGACTTTGTAAGTTTTTAATCAGATGACATTTTCACAAATAGCCACCATTTTTGTGAATTTGGCGGGAAATAGAGAGCAAACGGTTTTATTTATGGTCCACAATTCATTTTGCCTCTGGTATTTATAGTGTCGTGATATAACCAAACTTCCATGAAACTAGTTATTTTATATTTCCCGCCAATGTATCACAACTTCATATTTTAAGGCTACTGTATTACTTTCCTGAAGACTAAGCAATGTTTTGGACTTAATGTTGGATTATGTTAAGAACACAAAAATATTATCCATTTAGGATTCTTTTACATGCATTTTTACTATGATGCCAAATATCTACATTGTAGATTTTTTTGCGTTTTATAAACAACTTTTACTCTGCCAAAACAGGATTTGTATTTTTGTACTTTTGAGACCTGAATCGCAGGTTGCAAAGAGAAAGTAGGTACCTACGTTTGTGTATTATTTGCATAGCCTTAATCTTTTTAAAAAGGATGGCTACAGTATTTTTTTCTTCAATTAATTATGTTGTTTGTGATTAAATTAGTCCTACGCTTAACTAAAGACAGAAAAAAAGAGTTGAGCCGTTAAAGGCAGCTTTACCTACGCAGCTGCAGAAAACCGTCCACAAATATTTTTGAACTCAGCTGCATAATAAAATGTCATTCTGCATAAATAAATTGGGCATTTAAAGAATATCTTAAATGGGTAATATTTCTGTGTAAAGTTTACCCATTGATTTAACTATAAGAAACTCAGCTTACCTACTCCTATTACTTACGTCTACCATCAATGGGTGTACTTAGATAATGTTATTATTTTATACGCCTTTGTTCATAGCTTAGCTTGTGAGATTGAAGTGAATCAAATGCTAGTAAGACATTGAATGAATGACGATCGTGAGCGTGCATATTATTTTTAAAATTATTGATACTTTTTTGGTATAATATCATAAAATTTCGAGTTTCGTTATCCGCGCCTTGTTTCCAAGGATAGTAAATGATGAATACTTATGAATAAATTGAATTAATAATTAACTCGAAATATTATGTGATGTGATTTAAATTATCACGACGAAACTCGAAATTTGCTATTTATTATTATTTTAGCATAATATAAATTGAATTATGCTCATTTTAATATTAATTTAAGTCGTTGTTCGTATGTGATATAGTGACTGATTTCGTACGACATATCAGTATGTTTATTTTAATGGATGCGTTCAGAATACCTTTATTCGACATTTTGGGCTGGATGCACTTAAGGAAAACCGGATTATGCCGAATTAATTTCGAAGAAGAAACTCTTATTTACATTCTTTTTGCGGTTTTTCCGCTCGTTTTGGGGAACTGTGGCGGCATTTTTATTTTTCATGATTGCCTGCCTATTCGCTGACTGTACCTATTAAATATGATACAAAAAGTACCTTGGTTAATGTTTAGGAATTCTTCATTGTAACACCAACGTAACTAAAACATATGACGGAATTAGAAGCCGTTGACGTAGAGTATTCGTCATTTTATTAGGCAGACGTATTTACTGTTCAGTTATACTCTTATTTACAAAGAGGTCGGTTAATGAATCACCTGTTTTCAAACGATTTGCATAACAAGTTTGCTGAGCAACGCTGACGTTATGTTTATAAATAGAGATTATCTCTCAACTGTCGCTGTAAGGTTTCTCAACGCATCCACAAGCTGCATGGGGCTTTATTATTGTATATTTGCGCAGATATTCTACCGTTCCTTAGGTTGTGTTCAATGCTGGTTCCCATTTACTATCCTATTCTATATACATATGGAGTTGTAAATAGTTCTTAATAAATTAGTCATCTTTCTTCATTATTGTGTTTTATTTCGTAGTACCTATTGAATTACATTTCTAGTGAACCAAAAGGACGACGCTAACAACAACAATGGTTGACCTAAAATAAGACCGACAAGCCTTTCTGAGTTACCAATTATTACCTATTTACTATTTGAATTTCGCGCCTTCAAACCAAAGGGCGCGAAATTTAAAATTGGGATGTAGCCTGGTTTGTGCTTTGATTATATAAATCGTGCAATGACTTCAAAAATAAAGACAATCATGAAAGTCTTCATGCCTCTAAAGATTTTAACAATGTTTGAAGCAGATTCTGATTTACTTATGAAAAAAATTACGAGACACTGGGTGGGTTCCACTATTTAACTATTATGATAACCAACCATGAAATTATCATTGGTCTAGTCAACTATTTGACCGCAGCTGGTTACTGTATGGTTATCATTATAATTCAATGGTACCATCCACCTCTAACTTATACTTTTAGTCACATATCCTGGATTACAATTCAGCTCTTCCAAGGTATAGTTAGTTACACCTTAGATTTAGGATCCCACTACAATATGACAAATCAATCAACAATCAAATAGGTGACATGACATCTATGGCAATGTGGAAAAAGTCCAAAAGTGGACACTCAAAGTCCACTTACTAAAACATAGCGGACTAAACCCAAGAATTAAAATATAATGTTTTACAGTACTGCCTACTTAGTAGTGTAATACAGAACCAATAAAAATGAAACACAAGTTATATTTTATTGCTATATTAAATGCTTTCTAGCTATTCTTTTTAGTTTGAAATGCTGTAGAAATCGCAGTTCTCCATTCCAATTCCTGAGTACTTCCATCTGCTTATGGTCTAAGAGATCAGGCATCTCTAGGCCACATGTTTCAAATTCTTCATGTTCATTTTTCTTCGTAATGTTTATTATATCTTCCCTGCTGGCATGTTGGCGGTTTTTTCTTTGCCCAACTGAGTTCTTCAAAGCAATTTGTTCCAACTCTTCGTCAAAACGCGCCAAATACTCCTCAATCAATTCCAAAGTCTGTTCTTTATTTAAAACTGCACAATCTTCCGGTATTCTTTCTTTGAACCATAGAATCTTCTCACCAATGAGGTTTTGTTTTATGTGTGTACCTACTTTGTTCTGATCCTTCTTCTCGTGTTTCTTTATTTTACTTATGATTTTTAGGGTTTTTCTGCTGTTTGGGTGTTTCAGCTTGTCGATATCCTTCTTAATTTTAGGCATTTCGAAGTTTGTTTTGGTTAACTCCGCCGCTTTCCTCACGTGTTATTTGTTGTCAAAATTGACAATGACATGCGTATGTATGACAAAATGACAAATTACAATACATTGAAAGATGAATTAGTTGCGTTTACAAAGATACTTTTAACATAAATTATTATTTCTGAACTATTGTAATGGAATGATTTTGAACCAAATAAATTAATTGCATGATTTATTGATTTCAATTACAGTACGACTCACACTAGTCATTCGATTGATGATTAAACTTCGGTTATGATTAAACGAGATGAAGATTCTCATAGAAATGAAATGAAATGAAATCGTTTATTTTGCAAGTTGGACATTACATCACTTTTACACGTCATTTTAAGAACGCTGAGGTCGGCATTTCCTAACAGACTGATCCCGATAGAAGCAAGAATATTTGTTTGTTTATGACTGAACTATCAGTACGACACAACTATTGAAATTATTTAGTTAGAGAGAAAATAGCTGTCAAGTTCTGAAATTATAGTACCTATTTGAATGCTATGGCAACATCTAATCTTCATCCGTTATTTTTAAATTAATTCTATCAAGTTCTCTGAATAGTTTCAGTATCAAAGTTCAAGTTTTTGTTATGACGAAGGGCAAGTGGCATTGATAGGTAAGAAATAAACCAAAAGACATTCATACCTATACTTCTAAACCCAAAGCACCAACAAGTATTTGTGACCTCATTTTCTTTGTTGTTCAGATAATTAAATAATAAAGCAATCCCTGAAAACAGTAATTCCGTTACTTGTCAGTGTCAAAACAAATAACCTAAAGTTTGTTTATCAAAAACTTATTTTCGTCCTCAAATCTACAAAGATTATAATTTGCTGTGACATTACCAATTACAAAACAAATCATCATGTTCAAACGTCCAAAACCCGGTGAAGATGAGGACGACATTCTTCGCATGCAAGAAGAGTTTTTGCGAGAAAAACAGAAACAAAATGTGCAACCTGCAGCTGCAGTTACTAATCTACGACCACAGGAAACCAGTAAAAGGCCCAGTAGTTCTGACACTCGGAAACCGTCGAAATATGCACAAGCCAAAGGTCTTAAAGGTGAAAAAAAGGCGCGATTTGATGACTCTCCCTCAGTTGTCGGTGACATCTTAGAAAAGAACATAGAAGACCCAGAAATAGATCAACCGGAACAAGACGACGACAAAGTATACTTCCCTAAAGTTATTCCGTCATTATTAGGGGATATTGTCGAAAAAAATATAGCAGATTTCAAAGAATTTAGTACTAAAGAAATGCCAGCGCAAGGTTTTCCTGTAGTTACTAAGAGATCAACTATATTTAGTAAGAGAAATGCTACGTTGAAAAATGAGAGTGTAAATATGGATGTAGATGAACCAAGTACAAGTAAGGACAGTAATAAAACCTCCAACGTAAATTTGCCTTCAAAAAGTTTTGTAATATCATCGGCAGATGCGGATGCTATACACAGTGAAAATCTAAAGTTGTTGAGTGGCATGTCGGAGAAAGAAATTCTTGAAGAACGGAGTAAACTGCTTTCAAATATAGACCCCAAAATTGTAGAGTTTTTAAAAGCCAAAAGACAACAAGCTTCATTGCCTAAAACTGTTGCAATAGAACAAGCACCCAAAACCCAAAGTATGGAGATTGCAGAACAGAACATAGACACTACAGTTGCTTTGCCAGAAAACAATCTGTGGGAAAATGATGTATTATCCCACCCGGACATTAACAAATGGCTTCATTTCAATTCACTAGAAAAAGATAAACTGGAATGGATGAAAGGCATAGAAGAAAGCAAGAGAATCAAGGCTGACGAGCCTTATGAAGCAAGATTTGACTTCAACGGCTATCTTCTACCATATACTTTGGAATATAATGAAAAGACTAAACCACTATTTCATCACGGTGACGAGCCACATAGACCGGGGTACTCAATTACAGAATTGGTTGAATTGACCCGATCTTCAATCACTCAGCAAAGAGTTATGGCCTTAAATACAATAGCTGGTATCATAGAGTATTACAGTGCAGGCACATACAAAAATGTCATCGAAATACCTATTAGCAAACTGTTCTTTATTGTCAGAATAGCTATGGATGACAACAAAGTTATTATTTTAGAACCAGCCCTAAGAGCTATGAGGAATTTGCTATACAACAGAATTGATGAAGCCAGCTTGGATGCCTTGATTGGTTTCGAAGAAGGCACATTACAGCCTTGTTTGGAAAACGATAAGTCAGAGATTGAAGAATTACAGTCTAAGGAATCCGAGTTTACCGACTACCATTTAGCTGAAATTGATATCATGACTGCACTTCAGCGAACTGAAATCCTTCAGAGACTGTACTATATATTGGAGACAATTAGACCAAACTTCAACTGTGTACAATATTCCTTACAAATACTGTCTAGATTAGCCAGAGATTCGGTACAAACTGCATTGAAGATTGTTGAGATGGAGCACTTGATGAAAACAATAATAACGAACTTTGTGCCAGTAACTTCCACAAATTTTGTTTTTGATCCCAATATTGTGTACAAAGGAAAGCCAATATTAGCTGCACTCAAGTTTATAAGAATCATGTCATTACAATCTATTGAAGTAACAAGAGCTCTACTGACTAAATATGACATACTGAAACCAATTTCTGAATACATAAGCTCAGGGGTTGATAGAACTTACGGATTAAAAATACAGATTGAAGCCTTTTGTATATTATCAAACCTGTTGTGCTTTGGCTTAGGGACGGATGTGGCTATATCACTCTTTCCGGTGATTATCACTGCTTTACACAAACATGTGAAGGGAACAGATATATTTGTGGAATCGTCCATTTTATCAGCAACACATGCTGCAGTAGTCCTTCAGCTAATGAACAGACTCCTAAGATGCATTCTGGGAGGAATGGACAGTTATAAGACTCAGATATATCCCTTACTAAAAGAAGGAGTTCAGAAATGGATGGGACAATTGTCTAATGCTACCAGATACACATGTGGTCATTTACGCCTTCTCTGTTCAGCGATAGACTGCTGCAAGACTGTCACTCTCATAGAAAATCTACCAATGAAGTTCCTTAACGATTCCCTAAGGACCCTTTCCCAGTCGCGAGGATTTGAAATGATTATTAAAAATCTTATACCCAGTTCCAATTTGTTATCTGGATTGGAAAATAAAGATCTACATTTGACCAAGAATTTGATGTCTCTTGGAGGATCTGTTATAGATTCAGAGCAGAAAGTATTGCCAATCTTAAATGTTGCATCACCATTGCCGTTTTTGACTTCGCTGTTCAATTTATTGACTTATGTAAATGACAAAGACATGTCTGAAGCCTTCCTAAGGCACCTGACGCTGTATTTGAGCAAACTCAGCAATAACGTACCAAGTTTGTGTGATAATTGGTTCACAAGAATGGAAACCAACTTTGTTTTCAGTATTATAAAGTTGTCTACTCAATACGAGATTTCGGAAGGCAGTAAGGACCTACTTTATACTGTAGCTAACAAGCTATGTTATATATTGCGAAATGACAAAAAATACGAATTAGATTTTCTTTTCGGTTACGTGGTATTTAATAAGCATTGGTTCACAGCTGAAAGATTATTGCATCTTGTGAATCTAACAGATGCTGATGGCTTTTCTAAAGCATTGACGTCTATTGAAGAGATTAAGCTGTGTTATAGCAAAGTGGTAAATATCACCTACAGAGACACAGGTCCTAACATAAGGTTTAAGAGCTGGCAAGAGCCGATTTTGCCGCGAGACTGGATCTATTTACCGATACTAACACTGTACAGCAGAAGTCAAGAGGCCGATAACGCTCCCAAAATCGTTGGAGAGCATTCTAAGAAAGTTGCTGAACGAATAGCAGCTGAAAAGGAATTCATCATCAGGTGCAGTTTGGAGTGGATACTATTCAACGAACTCTGCTTTCCAGACCTTTTGAATGACATCGATGTAACGGACAGACTTTGCCGAATCATGTGCGTGTTTCTATGCGACAATTCGCTATTTCTGGACCCCAAAATTAAAATATTACTGCGGAAGTGCACAGATATATTGTTCAAGAAGAAATCCAAGTTGAATTTCGACAAACAACTGATTGGATTGAATAATTTCCAGGATTTCTACACTCAGTTCTTAGAGCAGTTTCAATCAGTCAGTTATGGGGATCCTACATTCGCTGCATGCGTTTTGGTGCCTTTAGCTCAGAGGCATGACGTTAAATGGCGGAAACTTCTGTGGTCTGAATACGCAGGATGTCTTAGAGCGCTCGACTGTCCCGGAGAATATCTTTGTTATGACATTAAAGAGTATTTACACCCTGAGGAAACAGACCAATCGCTAATCCAGTCGTATTTCCAAGCGCTTTCCACTAATTTGCTGAGACCGAGCACGATAGCGCATACAATAGCATCCCATCACGCGGCACATTACAAACAAACCTCTGTATCTAAAGAATAAAGATTTATGTACTTATTCATAATTATTTTTTGTTTTGTTTCACCATAAAACACAAAAACCTTCTAAGAACAAATGACCAGCTAGTGTACCTAAACATAGAATTTCATAAAACTTAAAATTTGTGCGTTTTTACAACTAACTGGAGTCATAAATATAAATAGTACTCAATAATTATCGGATTATCTTTGTTCCATTGTTTAGGCTAAACTCTGCAGGCTAATCTGTTGGTGGTTCTTTTCAGTTACTACCTAAGCCATATCTACAGGTAGTTAACGCTTCATATTAAGTACTTGTCATGGGTTCTAGAAAATCGAGAAATGGTTCAATGAACCTATGTATTAGAAAGATATCCGCCGTTTCTATAATAATTTCTCCATGCCTCAGAGAGCATTAGGGAAGGTTTGTATCTGACGGAATTTGGGTCGCGCAACGCCAAAACAGACAAATATACGATAAAACTTTCAGTCATTCACACCTAACCGATCATGCGTTAGTGCGTAGATATATTTACGATACGCTCATTTACGTGCTCTCCGATGCACGGGTGAATCAATCACCAACTTCCAGACTACGGACTGCTTTGTGAAAGTTTGAGAAAACCCACCTAACAGTATTCCGAAGTCAAACCAATATGTCTCTACTTCTTTCCATATATAATTATTAACGACTTGCTTCGCCCGCGTGGTGTGTTTATACAAAGTAGCATATGTGTTAATCCAGAGTATCACCTGTCTATATATCAAATTTCAACCAAACCAATTCTGCCGCTTATGCGTAAAGAATAACAAACATCCATCCATACATTCTCACAAACTCACGTTTAATATAAGTAGGATTTTAGGATACTTAGGTAATAGCTATGTAGGATAACACCTATTTAGCGGATTATGTTTAAAATATTTTGTTTTACTTGTTAATTGTAATTTTTGCACACAATGCAAATGAGAGCACAATGGGCCAAAAAGGTTTACAGCCTAAGTTCCTAATGATGTTTGGTGTTAGGGAGGTTTTCAGAAATAGAGCAGGTAATAAATAAATTCCAAATCTTTGCTACCTGCTGGGTATAAAACCGTAGTATTTTAAAATTTTAATACAGTTTATTTTTAAACGTTACTGTGTCCACATTACCTACATCAGAATGTTGAACATGATGGGAATTCCACGTAATTTCTCGTTAAGCCTGATCATGACAGATCAGAGCGAACAGCCCAAACAAGAGAAGGCAAAACAAATGGAGTATTTCGGAATTTATCGGAAAGACTCCCTATTTGTAAGAATGGAGAAGATCTTCAGAAAAATATTGACCCCGGTGCCGGAACTGATAAGTCAAGATCCTGACCCAATGCCCCGCCTTCAGTATCTCCCGGATTACATAGCCGACCTCATCCGCCGCAAAAAGGATTTGAAAAGGCAATGGGATGAAAATCCCCATGATCGCAGTATTGAAAAGAATTACCACCAGTTAAGAGAAGATATAAGGACGAGGATTCGGCACCATGCAGCCATTCTGAAGTATTTTGACTTCCTAACAAAAACATATCAACGTGGGGAGGAAAAAAATCATTTTTCTACTGCGATCGATACAGATCATGTTCAAAGTTTAGTGAATTACTTCAGAGAGCATGAAGACGATCGTTACCTCTTGTTAATCATGTTTGTAACGAACGAGTTTACTAGGGAGCTGGGAACACAGAGGGAACTAGAGGACAAGTCAGAGCCCATCCACTATTACTACTTCTGGTACGCAATATATGCTACTTATGGAGATTTCGTATTAACGCCGCCACGTCATCGGAAGTACTTTAAATCAAAGTCAAATAGTCAATCTAATTTAGACCTTTACGAGCACTTATATGAACATCATAAATATAACTAAGATTGATTCTAGTTGCCCATTCCAAAAGTAGCTTCCTATGGAGAGGAACGGGCAAGAAACTCCATGGTTAATCTTTTTAAATCATATGAAAACCGATGGAAAAGAAACGTAATAAAAAGTGAAATAATAACCCAGTTGTACTTTTAACCGTTAACCCTATTTAAGCATACAAATAAACGAGTTTTTAATTTTAAGTGTCTGTTTTTTATTTAAAACATCCTTTATTAAACATCTTTGGAAATAAAGATAAGCGATTGTAATTTACCTACCGTGCCTACATCTACATGCACACACATTTGCTGCTCTATGCTCTACTTACATTGTTGTCTTTTTGCTGTATCAATCTGCTGTTCGTATGTAACGCACTAAGTAAAAGGACTAAAAAGGAACTTGGTCTGTATGAATTAAGAAGGATAGGATTAAAAATGTAAGTTCAAAGTTATTGCCTGGTTTCGCCAAGAAAGAAATATGATAAGGATTCCAAGAATTATTTTAATTAAGGGCTTGAATAACACGCAGCGGTCAGCTGATTGAAACCGTCACCATAAATTAATATCGTATGAACGCATTGTTAGTTTTGGCGGGAATCGTTTAGTTGACATTTCTTCTGACAGTTCGTACTGGTTCGTACGTATTTGCAGGTGCTTTCCGGTTGGTTTCCAGTGTTTTATTTCTGTTTTACTTCGTTGGTGGTGTAAATTAATTTGCATTTAAGATGATTTCCTGATAGTTGGGACGGTTTTACATCCGTGACATGCCAAGATGTTCATAGAGGACATAAAAAACGATTTCTACAACATATTGCTAGGGAACGTGAGTAGCAGTTGAAACATTGTTTACGAGTTTACAACCAAACTTTTTTGTGTTACAGAAACTTTTATTTGTTTCAGAGGGTGTTATTATTAGTTCATTACGACGTGGATGCTATTTGCACGTGTAAAATATTGCAGGGTTTGTTTAAAAGTGATAATGTGTCGTATACATTGGTGCCGGTGGGGGGTATTGCGGAGTTAAAGCAGGCTTATGAAGAAAATAATGAAGAAATAAAGTATGTGGTGCTGGTGAACTGTGGGGGGACCATAGACTTGGTGGATATCCTGCAGCCGGAGGAAGAAGTTGTGTTCTTTGTGTTGGACGCTCACAAACCTACTGATGTTTGTAATGTTTATAGTGATGGACAGGTAAGTTGTGTGTTTATGATGCTGTTCTTTTAGGTCTAGGCTTCATAATCTTTACATAAATGTAGTTTCTTACATCTTTACATTAAAGTTATATACTTATGGAAATATTCACATATTTACAGAGCTAAAATCTCTTAAAGTCAAAAATATACATAGGTTTGTTCGTGTTGATTTTTGAAGTACTTTAATCATATAGTAATTATAATCTTAACCCTTCAATGACTGACAAAATGCACTGTTAATTTTAATTTTGTTTTAGGTGAGGCTAGTTTACAAAGATAGCGAGGAGAACATTCCAAACTTTGATGATATTTTCAAAGATGAAGAGGAAGATGAGGAGGTGAGTTAATAGTTTATTCTATCATATATTCAAAGTATTATTGCCCAGCCTCCTCTTAAACCAAAAAGGTATGAAAGTCAATCTCCACACTTGCTTAACCCCTTATATGCTGGTGCGCAGATCTATGCGAGATCTACGCGAGACACAATGGATTTTCTATTGTTCTGTTATAAGCGGCATTCAAGAGGTTAATGGATTGGTGATATCATATTTTAAAGTCCAGATTTTCTAGAATTATTTTTATGTTTTATAAGAGTTAAGAAAATTATTGAGATTTTTAGTAGTCAAAGCCAGAAAGTCTGACAAACTATCAAACCAACAGGCATCAGATAAGTCATCATCTACTGAGCCTTTTCCCAACTATGTTGGGGTTGGCTTCCAGTCTAACCAGATTCAGCTGAGTACCAGCGCTTTACAAGGAGCGACTGCCTGTCTGACCTCCTTAACCCAGTTACCCAGGCAACCCAATACCCCTTGGTTAGACTGGCGTCAGATAAGTGACTGACTATTTGATGCTGACTGCAATGTCTGATTTCCATCAGAATGAGGAGTCAGAGAGTGGTCGTGAAGGGCTGGAGGCGATGGTGGAGCGTCGCCGCGAGCGCCGCGCCTGGGAGGAGAGGAGGAACACCCTCATGTTCAACTACACGCAGTTCTCTTATTATGGGAAACCTGTAAGTTTACTTTCTTATCCTGTAAATGTAGAGTTTTATTCTTTTCCTTGAGTATAAGTATTTTTCCCCTACCAAGAAGGGCTATGGTTTTAAATATTATATTATTCGAGTTGCTAGTTAGTGCTTGTCAAACTTTTAATTGTATTTAAGAGTGGAGTCTTGTGATTCTAAAATATTGAATACCCTTCTTATGTAATAGGTCTGTGGGTCATCTATGATCAATAGTAGATTGATGTACATATAACAAAGCTCTATACAGAAGATCTATACAGCTTCCATCTTTGTTTATATCCTAAAAGCTTCAGCGGGAACTTCTGAACCGATTTGAAAATATATTTTCACTGTTGGCAAGCTAGACTGTCCCTGAGTGACAGTGGCGTAGTTTGCTTTGTCGGGGCCCCGTATAAAAAATTGTTTGGAGGCCCTTATATGGCACTTTTTTATAACCTCTTCCCTTTTCTGTTAACTTTTTCTTTTCTCAGCGCCGCTGGGATAATCTATTTTCCTTTCACTCATTTAATGCACATTTATATAAAGCGCGTAAATAAACAGTGCACTGCACTCCGTGCCAATAATCATGGATTAAAATTGTAAATAAAAGTACTTAAAAATCGTGTAGAAATCATTCGTGGTGGTTTTTGCTAGGTTTAATTTAACGTAAAGAAACCGGAAACGGGTCATTGCAAACTTATAAAGAGCTATTTTTGAAATTTGGGATATAAAAAACCCAAACATGTTTTATAAAAACCGGCCAAGTGCGAGTCGGACTCGCGCATGAAGGGTTCCGTAGGTACCATTATTTATAAAACGGACAAAAAAATCATGCTTGTTGTATGGGAGCCCCCCAAAATATTTATTTAATTCTAGTTTTCAGTATTTGTTGTTATAGCGGCAACAGAAATACATCATCTGTGAAAATATCAGCTCTCTAACTATACCCTAAAAATCAGTGTGAAATTTTTAAGTTTTGAGAAAAAAATAATTTAATAAAATATTCCATAAATAGTCCCATGAACGATGTTTTCGTAACAGCGCCTAAACAATCTTTAAAGCATTTTTTTCATATGAAGGTGTGAAAAAAAGAAATTAGAGAGTATGCCATATTATTTTTAACATTTTTATCTTTTTTTTGAGATTCGTCACATTGTTATAGGACGTGGGGCAATTTTGAATGGATTGCGATCCGTCTTCTTTGAATAGCATGCAGTGACTGGTAGTGAACCTAGGCTTTGCAGATTAGAATGGCACCCTCAGTGACTTGTCCCTTCTGCCCGTGCCATCCTGGTCGTGCAGATATGTGTCGACCGAGATGGCACCCCCCGAGACGTGGTACCAGTGGCGGACCGCCCTCTCCCCCCCCTTATGCTGCTACTAACTCCGTGGTTTAATATCCATTGTAAAGTACAACAACGTACACGTAAATCGCGATATCGATGAAGGATTCCCCGCTGAGTTGAAGATGAAGTAAGTAAAACGGGGAAGTCCCGCAGCCCGCCATAACGATGTAGAGTGTTGTTAACTTTTGAACGAACGCTAAAGGCGGGAAAAAAAAGAATTACTTTTCAGAATTTTGATATTTGTAAAATAAAATAAATTAGGAAGTTTTTATTTTTTGTCCTCACACACTTTTGGGGCCTAGTGGGCAAAGAACCGACCTCTCGAGTATGAGGGTGCGGGTTCGATTCCAGGTCAGGCAAGTACCAATGCAACTTTTCCAAGTTGTATGTACTTTCTAAGTATATCTTAGACACCAATGACTGTGTTTCGGATGGCACGTTAAACTGTAGGTCCCGGCTGTCATTGAACATCCTTGGCAGTCGTTACGGGTAGTCAGAAGCCAGTAAGTCTGACACCAGTCTAACCAAGGGGTATCGGGTTACCCGGGTAACTGGGTTGAGGGGGTCAGAGGCAGTCGCTTCTTGTAAAGCACTGGTACTCAGCTGAATCCGGTTAGACTGGAAGCCGACCCCAACATAGTTTGGAAAAAGGCTCGGAGGATGATGACACACTTTTGGGGCCCCCGTGGCCCGGGGGCCCCGTATAATTGATACGGCAGATACGGCGGTAGCTACGCCCCTGCGAGTGATACAGGCAAATTTTGACGTGACAATGTCTAATGCTCCTGCTCCATCTGCGTCTTAACATGGTCTTAACGCGTAAAATTTTGGCGTTACACAGATGTGGCCAACATTGTAATGGCATTTTATACAAATGGCATTATTAATAGCATTCAAAATGCAAAAGTCGTGGTGGCCTAGTGGAAAAGTCGTGGTGGCCTAGTGGGTAAAGGACCAATCTCTCAAGTATGAGGGCGCGGGTTCGATCCCAGGTCAGGCAAGTACCAATGCAACTTTTCTAAGTCTGTATGTACTTTCTAAGTATATCTTAGACACCATTGGCTGTGTTTCGGATGGCACGTTAAACTGTAGGTCCCGGCTGTCATTGAACATCCTTGGCAGTCGTTACGGGTAGTCAGAAGCCAGTAAGTCTGACACCAGTCTAACCAAGGGGTATCGGGTTGCCCGGGTAACTGGGTTGAGGAGGTCAGATAGGCAGTCGCTTCTTGTAAAGCACTGGTACTCAGCTGAATCCGGTTAGACTGGAAGCCGACCCCAACATGATTGGGAAAAAGGCTCGGAGGATGATGGCATTATTAATAGCATTAAACGTTAAGCGATAACTCAGGTGTCGGTTTAAGTGTAGCCAACGCGCATTTTTAATGCCCTAAGTAACGTGTAGTTGGCCATTGACATTAACGTTAACGCTAACGCAGATGGAGCAGTAGCATAATAACTCGATATTACGGGCTGCATGAACGAAAAAGTTGAAGTCATTGTCGCGTTACGCTCGATGTCCCGTTCTGGAAGCAAGAGCGCGGCTCGAACGAGAGAGATGCACGATGGCTCGAGTGGTCGGCTCATATATTACTGTCATATTTGACGTTATCACGTCAAACTACCTATAGTCATCGGCACGAATCTTGAGCGCTGACCTTCACCTGCGCAGAAGTAATTTATTAGGTCCCTTTTGTGGTATGAAGTGAGGCGCGGGGGCGGGCTAAAGCGGTGATTGGCCCGCAGTGCATCGCGTCATAGCCATCACTCGGGATTGGTTCTTTGCTAATAAATCACTTCTGCGCAGATGTAGGTCAGCGCTCAAGATTCGTACCGATAACTATACTAATTATTACTATTTTTTTTATATCTTTTCTAGAGTGCGTGTATAGCCCTAGAGCTAGCCTGGCGAGTGTCGCGGTGCGGCTGGGGCGGCGTGTGGGCGGGCAGCGTGGCGGCGGCGGCGGGCGCCGCGCTGTGCCGCCGCGCGCCGGCGCAGGCGCTGCTCGACCACCACCATCTGCGCGAGCACACGCCGCAAGAGCACGACAAAACTGTACGTAAAATAAAATAAATAATAATATATCTTTATTTCCCAAAAACAGAAACATTTACACAAAACGCAAACATTCGGTAAGCTATATAAATCTGTACACAATGAATTCAAATTCTGCCTCTCAAACTTGGTTATCCTGTATCTTGAGAGACAGTGTTTCGCAAAACAGTACATGTTACACTTGTCACATAGTGCTCGATCACCATCATCTGCGCTCGCACACGCCGCAAGAACACGACACAACTGTACGTAACACGGGTTGCCGGACTTACTCACTTCAGACTACTTATAATGACTGCCAAAGATATTCAAATGACAGCTGGGACCTACCAATTTAAAGTTCCATGATTATTATTATTCTTTATTGCACACTTATTGTTATATATCACTGGAAAATAACAAAACTCGTAAGTTGATCAATTTAATAGGTAGTTGATCAACTCTCGGAAAATAATAAACGGCATTTAGAATGTACTATTTAATGTATGTATTTCAGTAAGTTGTTTAATTTATGTAGTCTTGCCGTTAAATCATCTGACAAAGACGAGGTGTACATTGATTGGTCAAAAGACTCACGTGCCTTCACTTGTTAAATACTTATAATGAATGCTGTCGACCAATCAGAGAAAAGTGTATTAAGTGACGGATAATAGTGTAACGTCAAATAGTACACGGGGCAACGATTGGTCACTTGTGGATGATTTTACTTGTAGCAATATAGTAAATTATTAAATTACGGCTGGGTACCGTAAGTTGACCAATTAGCTAAAATTCAATGCGTTAAATAGTACATTTCAACTGCCGTTTATTATTTCCCGAAAGTTGATCAACTACCTAGCAAATTGATCAACTTACGAGTCTTGTTATTTTCCGGTGACATATACAGCCTTGGCCAAAAGTATTGAGCACCCATGACATCTTTCAGTTTTATGCGGAGTATCAAATAGGAATAAAACAAAACGTTTTTTTTATTTGTAATTTACTATTTATTAATTGAAAATTAATATTTTGTGGGTCCACCCTTTGTCTTAATTACAGCAGAAATTCTTTTTGGTAAAGAGCTAACAAGATTTTTACAGTCTTCAGCAGCAATTGCGTTCCATTCTAGGCGCAGGTAGCGTTTCAATTCTTCTCTGTTGTTAATTGTGTGGCGCCTAATTCGACGCTTTAATAAACCCCATAAATGTTCTATGGGGTTCAGATCTGGCGACTGGGCAGGCCAGTCAAGAAGCTCTATGCTATTTTCCCGAAACCATCTCATAGTGCGGCCAGATTTGTGGCAAGGCGCGTTATTCTGCTGTAATTTATCACTATCCATGTTCGTGTCACCGAAAAGTTTCGTGAACGAAGGCAGCAACGCAGTTTCTAGCACATTTCCGTACTTAGAAGAGTCCATGCGGCCCTCACACAAGAACAATTCGCCATCTCCAGAATCGGTCATGCAACCCCTGACAATTATACTGCTGCCGCCGTGTTTTACGGTTGGGACCACACACTCTGGCTTAAATTCTTCGCCCACCCGGCGACGCACAAAGGTCACACCAGGTGTACCAAAAATCTGCAATAAAGAGAAAAATACTGAGTTCCGGAAATAAAAAGAACTTCCTCTATGCGTTTAGAATTTAAACCATTTTATATTATTTTGTTAGGGCATTAAATAGACTTACTCACCTCAAAGTTTGATTCGTCTGACCACACAACATTTGACCAATCTGCAGCGGTGAAAGTTCGGTGTTGTAAGGCCCATTTGTACCGAGCTTTTTTGTTGCTCTCGGAGAGCCATGGCTTCTTCCTAGCTTTACAGCCTTTCAGACCAGCTTCCTGAAGCCTTCTACGAGTAGTTCGAGCAGAAATTGTTTTCTTCTTTTGTTCTGAAAACTCAGCAGCGAGCTCTGAAGATGTTTTTTTCCTATTTCTTAATGACTCTCTCAGTAACTGACGATCTTGACGGCCTATGGTGATGCGTTTGCGCCCGGTTCTCGGTCTATTTTGATGTGATCCGGTATCAGAGAATCGCTGAATAGCATAATGCACGGATCGGCGCGAACATTTCACAGTTTTGGAAATCTCTACTTGTGATTTCCCTTGCTCATGCAGAAGCTGCATCTGCACTCATTATTCTAAAGAAAGTTCGTTTCGTTTTGGCATATCACAACTATAACACTTAAAACTTTGAAATAAAATACCAAAGGCGCACTAGATCACTGGATGTTGTCACAACGAGCGATGGTAGCGAACTAAAAAATAAATTCAAAAATTGTAAAAGACACATTTTCTTGCACCCAGGTGTTTTATTGTCCGCTGCGGCATAAGTCATTGTTTTAAAATCTTTGTAGATAACCGATAAAAGAATACTTCAACGATAGATTCGGGTTTCTCCCATAATTACCGTGATCTAGCGAAATTTGTAAGGTGCTCAATACTTTTGGCCAAGACTGTACAACGGCGAGCTTAACCCAGACTTGGGTTCTCTTACAGCCAACCTTGAAGCTACAGAGAAGAATTCCACAATCTCACAGCAAGAACAGTGAACGATCCATCATAGCGCACATCATACCATCCGCAACACTAATGAGTTCTCTTTTTCCAGGGTTGTCATGTAACTCTAGAGAAGGACGTATGCCTGCCGCTATACCGGCGCTGGTCGCTGGAGGCGGCGCTGTGCCACGCGCCGGCGCTGGCGCCCTCGCTGCGGCTGCACACACGGGCTGGTCACGCGAGGCTTAGGCAGCTGCTGGCTGATACTGGGTATGTACTGTATTGTAACGGCGGCCCTTTCACACGACAGTCCAGTTTTTTGCAGGATCCCATTTGATCGCAAAAGATATTATATGCTAGTGTTCACACGAGCAAACCGCATGCAGAATGCTGTTCCCGTCGGTTTTGTCACTTGAAACTGGATCGTTCGTCCAGTTTTGCGGGACCGGCATTTGACTGTATCCTGCAAATACGGACGCTGTGTTCACACGTAGTTCAGTTTTGCAGGATACAGTAAAATGCCGGTCCCGCAAAACTGGACTGCCGTGTGAAAGGGCTGTTAGGGTGCTTGTGGCTGGAGCAAGTTAACATGCACAAGTGACAATCAAAATACGTACGAAAGAGAAGCTTGATGACGGGACGTTCGCAACGTTCGTAACAGAATATTAATTAATAGCTTTAAAATGAGCTAAGTAGTCAAAAATAAAAATCAAATAAGTTCTGTATTTACACATGTATAAGTTAATGTTATACATTTTATCAATGTACATTGATAAGTAATACATATATTTTTGTTGGAAGATCATTTTAAGAGGTAAGTTATTTTTTTTTTGTATCGAGAAAACTTTTCGAGAACGTGTTTTGCTTTTTACAGGGTTCTCTGAAATATGATCAAGATTCATATATATTTTTTTCGCCGTCAATAACTGTATAGATTTATCACAAAATAGTTTGAGGCAAGCCAATTTGGGTGCTGTCACTGTCGGACCCTTATTACCACGAACTTTTAAAATAAACTACATAGTTGCTACATGGAGTTCATTGTATGACCCATTTATTTTTCTAAGATTAGAAATTCAAAACAATAGGTAGACGTTAGAAACGTTATCAATAGCGGGGTCAATAGTCAATACACTAATGGCCTTACTACAAAAACTTTAACCACTGTTTTACACTTGTCTAAAAAAAATGTGGCTCCAAAATGAACCATATGTCAACGTCATAATTTGTCATTTTTTTAGACAAGTCTTAAACTGACGTTAAAAAGTTTTTGTGGTAAGACGGTTACCGTCTACGACGGTAAAAAGTTTAAGACTTGTGTAAAAAAATCTCAGTTTTTTATTAATTTACATATATCTTACTATGTTCGTATATCTTACGACTTTACTAGACTTTACTAGACTATACTTTAAGTATATTAAGTAGGTAGGTGTAGTAAGATCTACGATCAGCCAAAAGTCGTAAGATATACGAACATGTGGTGTTATACTTTACTAGACTAATCTAACAAAATCATGGTTTATACACTGTAACTAAAAACTTGCACTAAACATGCAATGTGCTATAAGACAAGCATACCTAACATTTTATGCATTTGCATATGTATATTCCATCCATCACAGCCCTTAGGCTGTCCGTCTTCGCATGTAGGCCTCCTCCAAATCTTTCTATTTCTGCCTACTTCTTGCCACTCGCGTCCAATTTGGTCCTGCTATTTTGGATATGTCATTGACCCATCTCATAGAGGGACGTCCTCTGCCGCGACGATTCTCCCACGGTCGCCATTCCATTAGCCTCCTGGTCCACTCTAATGTCCTGTGTTAGAGACGTTGTTGTGACAAGGTAGCAACAGAAGAGGAGATGGGCAGAACACAGTGCCGGAATGGAACAGTTCAAGCGGACCATTAGGCTAATGGAATATGTATATTATACAACCAAAATAATCCCAACCAAAAAAAAAATCTTTTTAATTTCAGAATCCCTCTCCAACAAGCTCGTCAAGCGTACCGCTCGATGGACGTGGAGCTGCGTCGCTCGCTGCTGTCGGCGCTGGAGGCCGCCGCCCCCAAGCACAAGCTGCCCGCACCCACGCACACCACGTTCCTGCTGCAGCGAGTACACTCGCCCACGCTGCCCGCCATGGACGTCGTCTTCGCTATCATGGGGCTTATTGAACATGTAAGTTATGTAACTTTGTTTTCCTAGGTGAGCACCTAGGAGAAAATATATAAAGACTGTTAAGACTATGTACTCTATATTACTGCCTGTACCGACTCCCCAAAAATACTTCCCTTTTCTTATTCTTATTCTTTATTGCATACTAAACAGTAAATACATACGGGATACAGACAATTATGTACAACGGCCGACTCCCCCAAAATACTTCCCTTACTGGTTTCCGTAAAGACTTCCCTAATGTACTACGTACTCTTCTTAATTAATGTACGTAGTTACGTACTCCTTGTTTTTTCCCGAGATCCAGTATACTGTTGGCTTCGGCTGAATAAAATCATTTTTCGAATGGACTCTATTGTTAAAAATATTCAAGAGTAATTTTGCGTTGCGGTGAAGTTTACGTGACCGCGGTAGGTGAAGAAGTGTCGCCGATTCGTCAATTGCGTGACGTGCGAGCAGCGCAGTAAGCGCTGCAGCATCTTGACGAGCGCTTCGTGGATTGAAAACTGGAACACATTATTGATTACATCTCTTTCTCTTTTTCAGGAAACAATACCAAAAGCGGAAGGCTTCCAACACGCTCTCTCAGCGTTAGACACACAGAGCGGACAGAATGAGAGCCTGTCGCTGGGCAGCGCGGGCGCCATGGCGGCGCTGCAGGCGGTGGCCCGCCTCGTGCACGGCACGCTGAGCGGCCGCCGGCTGCACCTCGCCGGACCCTTCAGCTACTTCATCGTGCAGGAGGTGATGCACCCTCACTGGACACATATCATCATCTGCCTAGCCTTTTCCCAATTATGTTGGAATCGGCTTCAAGTTTAACCCGTTGCAGCTGAGGACCAAACAGTGTTTTATAAGCGACTTCCTATCTGATTTCCTCAGCCCAGTTACCCATGCATCCTGATACCATTTTTCAAGACTGGTTGTCAGGCTTTCTGGCTACTTACTACATGTAACGACTGCTAAAGATGTTAAAATAACTGACGGGACTCACCTGTTTATTGTGCCTTCTAACACACGGAAGTACTCATCAAAATCAAAATCAAAATCAAAATCTTTTTATTTCACATAGGCCTTTGCAGGCACCTATGAAACGTCACATTAGTTGCACGGTTCCAAAAAGTTGGTCTCATGGAGAAGAGCCGGCAAGAAACTCCATAGACACTCTTTTAAAAAAGTAATATAGTCACAGTACAAACAGTCTATTACATAACAATAGTAAGCTCACAGAATTATACAATGCAAGAAAGTTAAACTGTAAATCTATACAATGCAAAGGGAGAAGAAAAGTCGTTTAATTGCCAGGGAAGACACACATGGAGAGATGAGTTATCGCCATATAATATCTTTATCGTCAACAAAGTCTTGAATTTTATAATAAGCTTTTTTAATTAGGGTGGATTTTAAAGTGTTCTTAAATTTTATATCCGTGAGATCGGTTATACACTTACACACTTACAATATCTGAATCTCGGAACTACTAGCTTGTGTTTGTTTCTTGTATTAATGGAATGTATATCACTTTTAACACTAAATTGATTTAAGTTTTTGCGTACGAACATGATATTTTCTAGTATATAAAGAGAAGGTAGTGTCAATATGTCAATTTCTTTAAATAATTCTCTTAATGAATCGCGAGGGCCGAGGCCATAAATTGCACGAACTGCCCTTTTCTGGAGAACGAAGATTGAGTTTACGTCAGCCGCTGCCCCCCACAGTAAAATACCATAGGACATAATACAATGGAAGTAAGCGAAATACACGAGCCTAGCAGTAGCAACGTCAGTAATCTGTCTTATTTTTCTGACTGCATAAGCTGCGGAACTCAGCCTCTTTGACAGTGCTGAGATGTGGGTACCCCATTGCAATTTAGAGTCAATGGTGATGCCCAGGAAGACGGTTTGATTAATAACATCTAATTTATTATCGTCCAGAACGATATTGAGCCCTACTGGTGTTACATTAGGTAAAGAGAATTTAATGCATTTCGTTTTGGAAGAATTAAGAAGCAAGTTATTCGCGGCAAACCACTTGCTCAAAGTAACCAAGCTATCGTTTACGTCTATAGGACTAGATTCCTTTCTGTTAATCATGACAATATGGTCATCCATCCACGGACTTACCGCGCCAAGCGTTGCTTAACCTTATGAACTAATCCACGCGTGTTTACTTAGTCACAAGCTCTTCCCTTACTTACTCAACTTGTAACTAACATTCCCTTACAATATTCCAGGGTACCCCAGAGTCCCGCATAGTCCGCGGTCCGCTCTGGCTGGGCGTGGCGGCGCGGTGGACGGCGGCGGCGGCCGGGGCTTCACGAGCTGTAGTCGCCAGTGCACCCATTGATGACACCACCTGTCTGCTGCTTGGCATACCGCCTAGATATCAGCATGAGCCTAGGAAGTGAGTATACAATATGCTATTTCTTTTAAAAACTTCAATTCAGCAAGCTGAATTGAGCAAGAGTGGTACTGACGCTCAATCTATCTCAAATGAAAGGAAGCCTGAGCCCAGCAGTAGGATGAAAAGGTACTTTCATAAAGGAACTCTTTGTGCTCCAAGCTTTACCTAATCTCGAATCTTACACAAAAAATATTACAAATCTTAATTTCTGTTTTTGTAACTTGCAGCTGAAAATTATCTTTTTTTTTCAAAATACGTATTTTTTTATTGATTACTTTTAAATTTTAAATATTCTTAGGATTGAATTCATAGTTCACCGACAGCATAATCAATAAACCAATGTAACCTACAGCCGGCACTGTCCATAACTATAAACATTTACCTAATGATATTCAGTTTAATTAACTTTGTCCTACAGTCTATTCGGCGCGGCATTCGAGCAGGCAGCGACCAAGTGCGGCGCGAGTGTATCGCTCGACCACGTGGACTCCTCCGTCATCACGCTGCCGCTCGCTCAGCGCCCGCAGTTCCTCGACGCTCTCACTGCTTTACTCGCTTAAACATACCTAAACAATGTACTATACACTATCGTCATCTCAGGCATAGGACGTCTACTGCTAAACATAAGCCTCCCCCTTAGATCTGCACAGATACCTGCTGGAGGCGACCTGCATCCAGCGTCGACGGCGACCGACATAAGGTCGTCTGTCCACCTTGTTGGTGGACGTCCTACGCTTTGCTTGCTAGTCCGTGCAACACTATACACTATACTTATGACATACCATACTAAACAAAAACATTATCCCCACCCGCATTATATCTACGCTACTCTGACTAAAAATCTTGATAAACATTGGCAAATACACTAGAATTGAAATAAAGTACTGAATGTTTAAAAAAACTTTGGAAAAACATTAGTTTAATTATAATTTCTCACTTATTTATTTTTTTATATTTCAGTATAAGCATCATATGAATTTAAAATGTTAACATCTTTTTAGTTTTTTCTCATTACCAGTCACTACAATAATAATAGTATATAAGGAATGCTGCATTACTGTAAATATTGTCGTAAGTACCCGCAACACAATGCAGTCGAACTGTTATGAACTAGATGTACAAAATAATATCTTTAACCAATCTATGAAGTAAGTTAGCTAAGTTAACAGACGAAAATCACAAAATTGTGCCTTCAAACCTATCATAGTTTTAAGATAATTCAATAAATAATTCGCCTATAATATCTTTAATTAAATATAGCAATCAGATACATAGTTTAAAATATTAATTTCAATACTGATCCCAGTTTTGTGTATGATATTATTTCACTTATTAATGATCAATAATTATAATCTACTTTTTGTTAATTGAAATCAGTTTCTGTTTTATTTTCATAAGATTTGAAATGTATGTTTGTGTGCTGTGAAAAGTGGGAAGAATGGTGGTTTTTATGTATAAAAAAAACATGAATTTTCCAAATTTCAATGCATATCATGAAAAATGTAGTTTTTGTAATAAAATCACCATTCTCCTAACTTGTTTATTTGTTGATATGACTGTTTCTAATTGTAAGTTCTTAGTGAATAATATTTATTTAGTAATAACTCAGTTGCTTTATAAAATAAATAAAATTGATTATAGAAAAATGTACTTTTATTTCCGTCATATAAAAAACAACATAGTTACGTATACAGAATATTGCACAAGGGAAACTTGATAATCATGTAATCGTCAGAGTATCTCAAAATTATAAGGCATTTACAAATTAATAACATAAATATAGACTTAATTTGACAAAATTAAAATTAACAGGAGTGTCTAAATAAGTGAGATTTGTTCGTATCATTTACATTAATAATACTAGGCTAATCTAATTCAAGAATCTTAGACAATATTCGAAAATTATACGTTCTAGCGACCAGACATTTCATTGCCTCTATAAAATCATGCATAATTACGCTCTATGAATCTCGTTATCAAATCCAGAGCCCATTTCGGTTGATCTTGCGGCACCATATGTCCGGAATTCCGTACCAAAGCCTCCGTGAGGTTCCCGGCATTTTTTATGTAACCAGCTAAATTCTTGCCCACTTTCCATATTATTTTACCACTTCTTTTGTATTCTGCGGCGCCGGCAAAATTAAGATTGTTTAAGAAGTTTTCCGTGAGAGGGTACGCCACAACGATGTCTAGTTGGCCGTTGTAGAATAGCATTCGGTAGTGAGACAAGAGCTCCGCTACACAGGGAGCCACGGACTGCATCATGTCCAGAGCCAGCAGCAACTGCACTGTCTCCCCGTCGTTAAACGGCAGCCCCCCCACGTGCATGCTGCGTCTCACGTCATTCCTGTGGACTATAGTTATAAACGACGTCGCGTCATTCTTCAACGTCGAATGCAAATAATTGTAATACGAATCGTACCCCGTGTAGAACTTAAACAGCGAAAAGTGTGTGACCTGTCCGTCCATCAACCTGTCCATTAGTATGTTCGCTTGCAACCAATTCTTGTTTCTTATTGACACGTAAATGTCCATTTGAATTTTTATAAATACGCCCAACTCATTGCCGTCCAACATACCATGCTGGTACAAGTAATTACCGTAATCCAATTGGTTTAACGGATCGCAGTAAGCATTGCCAAGCGCCATGCCTTTTAAATTCATTTTTAATCTTCTTCTGGCATTCTGTTTGTGGATTTCCATGCCTAGAGACGGTATGTACTTCCCAGCATACGATTCGCCAGCTATGTAGAAGTCATTTCTCAACAGTAATGGGAAAAGCTGAAAAAACTGCCACAATGCTCGATATAGTCCTTTTGCAATACATTCTTGGTTGACGCAATAACCGTTAGAATTTTTTGAAAAGCTGAAGCCGGTGCCAACAGGGCTATCAATGAAAATCACGTGGTACCGCAGAGTCCAGTGATATTTTCTCAAAACCAATCTGTGATTCCTTGCGCAAAGGGGTCCTATTTCTGCGAAAAGTCCGTAGAGAGAACTACATCCAGGTCCGCCTTGCAGCCACAAAATGACCGGCGCTGAATGGTTCTTAGAAAATGGTAAAAAATACCAAAAATACAGATTGGAGCTGAACTGCTTGTTGATCGTCAGGAAGCCAGCATGGCTCGCGACTTCAGGCGTGTGCGGCAGATACACTCGAGACAGGTTCTGGGCTAGATTTACTAATCCTCGTTCAATGTAAGGTGTTAGAAATAGTGGATCGCCGGCGTCTTTCGAAGGTTTTGGGCCTAATTTAAGTTTTGGGTAAATTGGAAAGAATATCGTGTTTACCAAGGAACAACACAGGGCCAATAACGTGATCGAAAGAAACATATGATCAGAATAATTACCCCAAAGGGATTGGTTTCTATTGAATGCTGCAGTGTCAATTGTTATGAACTCCTTGGGAGACTCCTTGAAACCAAAAATCCGTAATCCAAATAGTACCTTGTATATACGAAACGGAATATCTTCATCTTGAAATCACTGAATCTTGGTATATCTGACAGCGACATTGGCGTCAATCAAATCAAAGAAGATGAGGTTTTATGTTAAATAAATTTTGTCCATACCTAGTCCAGATTTCCAGATTTCATTTTAGCGCAATCCATTCCATGCATTGGTATATTAAATTTTATACATGCGTGCGTGCGTGATCTCGCATTTCATGTAGCGAAAGCTAATCTCTTTCATGTAAGTAGAAAAAAATGCTACCAATTTTTCGACGCAACAAGTGATTTTGGAGCTGTGCTGTTGAAAAGTGTTCAGTTTCCTGAGGAGAATTACTGGTATCGGTTTCAAAAGAATATAACATAACATGAGTAAAAAATGTCATGGTTATTGACATAGGCTGTACCACCACCATCTAAAATGTGATCAAAATTTTCCACATCATAATCAGTTATCAAGCATAACAAATCAAAAATTATTAATAAACCATTTATTCCAACAGACAGGATTAAAAAATAACTGGAAAGTCAAAAGTATTGTCTATGAATCTCGTAATCATGTTCAAAGCCCACTTTGGTTGGTCTTGTGGAACCATATGTCCAGAATTCCTGATCAATACCTCGGTAAGATTACCAGCTTTCTTCACATACCCTGCTACATCATCCCCAACCTTCCAAACTTCCCTCCTTGCATTTTTATACTCTTCAGAAGCAGAAAACTTCAACTTATGCAAAAAGTTTACTGTAAGTGGGTAGGCAACTACTATGTCCAGCTGGCCATTATAAAACATGATTCTATAATGGGATAGCAGTTTCTCTATTTTTGGTGCCACAGTCTGAAGCATGTCAGATGCTAGGAGCAGCTGCACATGCTGTCCATCATCAAATGGCCGTCCCCCCACGTGCACGCTCCGTCTCACATTGTCCTTCTGCAGTAACTCTGTGAATACAATCATGTCATCTGTTGCACTAGTTTGCAGGTAGTTGTAGTAGTATTCATACCCAGTGAAGTATTTAAAGTAAGAGAAGTTTGTCAATTCTCCGTCCATTAATCTATCCATGAGAATATCAGCTTGCACCCAATCTTTCTGATCTATTTGGTTGGCAATCTCATCTTGATATTTAAGGAATATTTTCAGCTGATTATCATCTATCAGCCCCAGCTGGTACAAATAGTGACCATAATCTAATTGATTCTTTGGGTCACAGTATCCGTTGCCTATTGCCATGCCTTTTAAGTGTATTTTTTCACTACTTTTGGCATTCTCTTGATGTATCACCATGGCTAGAGAAGGAATGTATTTCCCGGCATAAGATTCACCTGTTATATAGAAGTCATTTCCTTTCAAATGTGGAAACATTTGGAAGAACTGCTTCATTGCCCCATATAGACCTCTAGCAACACAGTCTTCATTAGTGCAATATGCCTTTTCATTCTCAGTGAAGCTAAACCCAGTACCAACTGGGTTGTCAATGAATATTAGGTGGTAATTCAGAGCCCAGTGATATTTTCGAAGAGCGAATCCTTCTTTTTTCGCTAACAGTGGCCCTAACTCCGTGAAAAGTCCGAAAAGAGAACTACCGCCTGGACCTCCTTGCAGCCAGAGCACGACCGGAGCTTCTTCCTTCTTAGAGAACGGCGGGAAATACCAGAAATACAAATTAGAGTTGTATTTCTCGTCAATTGTGAAATAACCGGCGTGGCTTCGAAATCCTATGGTATCCGTAATAGATACGCGAGAAAGGTTTTGGGCAAGTGAAATCGCACCTTGTTTGAGATACGGAGTGAGCAAGAGAGGATCACCAGCATCTTTCTTCGATCTAGCGTCCAGTTTTAACTTCGGATACAAGTTTGGAAAGAAAGCTGCATTTGTAATACAAAATGCACTCAACAGTGCCGAAACTGATAAGGAAATCTTCCACAGATTCCATGAATTAGGTTGTAAGTTCATGGTGGTTCATAAATACGTACGGATGGATAATAGAAACTCACAAAAAAACGCCAAAGCAAATAAATATTTAAAAGATTTCTTGTTTATTTTCCTCTTTCCCGGTGACAGTTTCAAGTTTGACACCTCCGATGTCAATGTCAGTCTGACATTGTCAGATTCTCGACATTGCCACTATATAGGCGCCAAAAGGGTCAAAAGTAGTCTTTCCGCTCCCTCAGAAAAATATGGCAATTAAATACTACATTTATCTTTCTATTATTATCTTCCCAATGAAATTTCTCAGAGTAAAACCGAGGAGTGCATGTATGCAAATATTGAAATCCAAAATTGCAGTGTCATTGATCTACCATAAACTACGATCACTCTTTTTTTTTTATAAATTTTTAATGGCATGGCCCTCTAGCCTTTGTGCCAAGTACGATCACTCTATAAAAGATATGTTACAGAGAAATAAAAAATTCCACCATTAGTTTTTATCAGAATTTGAACAGCGTTTCGACGTCAAGCAACTTATTTCTAGCTACGTTCTGAAAGCAAGAATCAGAAAAAAGGATCGCTTAGAAAAACCATCTATTGCTTCTTTGGTCGTCCATTTCCACTATATCCCTCCACATTCATGCTCATATCCCTCGTCACCTGATGAATGATCCTTATACCTCCGTATCAGTGCCGGTAGCATGACAGAAGAATTTTAAGTTTCTTTCTTTCTTTCAATATCATTAATTACTACATACCCGGTAAATATAATTTAAACTAAATCTCGACTTTGACGGCAGCAGTGGTTCTATGTTGAGTTGTCGAGTCTATGGTTTTCAATGTAATCCAATCCAATGCAGCCACAGATTATTAATAAACCCACATTTTTTAGAAAAGCTAGTGATAAGCCGGAAAACAAATAATTATTATTTTATTATTTTTCCTCACCGGCATGATAAAAACTGTGAACCCGACTAATTAGGTCAGTATTTTCCCATTCGGTCGCACCGCGATGGCGCGTGCACTGTGGGCTCTTCTGTTTTTTCAAGTGTTTTTCCACACCGAGGGTTTATTTCACCGGTACCCAAAATTAAATCTTGGCGAAAGAGATGGAGGTGACCCTGGATCTCCGCTATTCCTCACCCCTTACATCGAGAGTGGAAAAATTGCGGAAGGTAGACGACTCGCTCGGGTACCATTCACGGAAACCCTTCGTATCAAGAGTTACGCCGGTTATTTTACTGTAAACAAGAAGTATGATTCCAATCAGTTCTTCTGGTACTTCCCTGCGATGATACCGAACAATAAGGACGCGCCAGTCGTCGTGTGGCTGCAGGGCGGGCCCGGTGCCACCTCTCTATACGGTCTGTTCACTGAAAATGGCCCGATAAGAGTGCGCAACGACAAATTTGAGAGAAGGAAGTATAACTGGGCCTTGAGCCACCACATGATCTACATAGACAACCCCGTCGGTACAGGGTTCAGCTTCACGAACGACAGCCGCGGCTACTGCACCAACGAGACGCAGGTCGGAGAGCAGCTGTACTCCACCCTGATACAGTTCTTCCAGCTCTTCCCTGAACTGCAACAGAACAAGTTCTTTGTAACCGGAGAGTCTTACGGCGGGAAGTATGTGCCTGCTCTGGCTTACACTATACACAAGAAGAACCCCACTGCAAAATTGAAAATCAACATGAAAGGAATTGCTATTGGCAATGGTCTGAGTGACCCTGAACACCAGCTGGTGTATGGCAAATATTTGTATCAAATAGGTCTCATTGATTGGAATGGAGCTCAACAATTTGAGCTTTATGAAAATAAGACTAAAAACTATATCAAACAAGGCAAATGGGATGAGGCCTTCAATACGTTTGATTCACTTTTAAATGGTGATATGATTGCTGGCAAAAGTTTGTTTACCAACCTGACGGGCTTCAACTTCTATTTCAATTTCTTGCATACCAAGGATTACACTAAATATGAGGACTTTGGCCCAATGCTGCAGAAGACTGCTGTCCGTAGAATGATTCATGTAGGAAACCTGACTTTCAATAATGGATCAATAGTTGAAAAGCATCTCAAGCAAGATGTAATGAAGTCCGTGGCTCCATGGATATCTGAGCTCCTAGACCATTACTATGTGGTGATCTACAATGGTCAACTGGACATTATTGTGGCTTACCCCTTAACTGTAAACTACCTCAGAAACCTCAATTTCACTGGTGCTGCAGAATACAAGACTGCAAAACGGTATGTTTGGAAGGTGGATGGAGAAGTGGCTGGCTATGTGAAACAGGCTGGGAAGCTGGTAGAGATCATGGTCAGGAACGCAGGTCACATGGTGCCGGGCGATCAGCCAAAATGGGCACTAGATCTTATAACTCGGTTTACACATGAGAAAACTTTTGATGGCCCTAAAAAGGGTGTTTATTTAGGATTTAAGTGATTTTTTTTCACATTTAAGATGTTCTTAACACTCATATATTACATTGAGTTATGTTCTTTGTCTTATATATGAATTCTAAGTACAAGAAAAGGTGAAAGAAAGGTGTTTATAAGTCTTCTTTGTTATTTCTACTTTTATAAATGCAATGTTGATGAATCATGTTACTTATATTTGTGCAAAACACATTTAACTTTAGATACCTACATTTGCAACTTGTTACATCATTGTTTACTGTGAACCTGAGTACATAAAATAATAATAGTGGTATTAGGTATGTTTTCTATCAGAGTTATTGGTTACCTTTGGCATAAGAATTAAATATTTTTATACGGAATATTATGGTCTTTTATTTTAATAATATCTATTTAGGTTTTACCTAACTATAGATACTAATATAATTAAGAGGAAACCTTTTTTGTTTGTTTCTACTCTACAGGCTCCGAAAGTACCAAATTGAATATTTCTTTCAAGAAGTTTCCTCAGGACGTAGGTGACACGGCAGTTAACAGTACTAAGTGGGCTATGCTAGTTTCATCAACATGGTTTTAAAATACCGGCTCGGCTTTAGTTATGAATAATTAACTTACCAAACGGTATTAACTAAGTCGGTAGTTTCTAAAGACTGTTACGAATTTAAAATTACCAGAAATTTAATAAAACAATGATAAATACCTATTTGACATGAGATTCGAACCCAGGTCTTTATTCTCAGCATGCCTCCTATTCATAAAAATAACGTAGATTTCTCTGATCGTATCGGTCGATATGGCGGATCCTATAGGTATCATACAGAACGCTAGTATTAGTAATATACATTATAATGTTCTGTGTAATCAACCACGGGTAAATACCTACTTAAAATTATCTTTTGTTATAACACCCACACACTTCAACTGTAGCCATTTTGCTTAGTCTCTGAATAAATGGAGGGTTGCTAAGGAACTATGTACCTAATGCATGTATTATTTATTATCAAGTACCTATGTACTCATTTAGTTAATATGAATCAATTTTTTCTACATAACTTGGTTGTATCAGTTGTACTTTTTAGAACCAGTTAATAGCTGTTATATTTTACAAAAAGTAGAAAAAATAAAAGCCAGTTTATCACAATATCAAATGTTACTTTAATTAATCTTTAACCTAGAGTTACGTTGTATCTGGACGTGAGCAATCTGTGTTACAAACACACAAAACACTGCACTCCAGAAAGTGAACATTTCTTAGTCAAATTGAAACACACTTGTGTTGATAAAACTGTACTTTCTGAATGCCTACCATGGTACCATGTCATAAAAATATATGTATTTGCATGATAAATGATCAAATAAATCGAAAATCAAATAATATTCTACACTAGTTGTTCTGAATCAGTATAAAAGGGTTGCAGAGCATTCACAAAGTTCAAACACACTCCAGATAGTGAACATTTCTTAGTCAAATAGTTTGTAACACACTTGTGTTGGCAAAACTGTCCTTTCTGAATGCCTGGCACCGTACCATGTCATAATAATTTATGTAAGATAAATGATCAAATAAATTGGAAATCAAACAATAATCAGCACTGAGTTAAGAGTTGCAGGGCATTCACAAAGTTCAATCAATAAGTAATACAAAAGGAATGGAAACTTCTAGTAATTTATCGTCCTTCTATATAAGTTGATAGCTCAATCTCTTCAGGCAACTCCGTAATGTTGACGTCGAAGCGGTCTTGCACTTCATTGAGGATCTTGGCATCATTCTCGTCTGACACCATGGTTATCGCTAAGCCTTTAGTACCAAATCTTCCAGCACGAGCCACACGATGCAGGTACGTATCTGAGTCTTCAGGCATGTCATAGTTGAACACGATGTTCACTCGCTCAATATCCATTCCTCTACCAAACAAGTTGGTGGCAACCAGGATTCTCTTCTGGAACTCCTTGAACTGCTGGTAGCGAGAGAGACGCTCATCCTGAGTCATGTTCCTGTGGATTCCAATAGCGGGGAAGTTCTGGTCTGTTAACAACTGTGCTAAGGCTATGCAGCGCTGCACTGACTTGACAAATATGACTACTTGGTTGAACTCCAGAACATCAAGTAGTTCAAACAGCTTCTTGTTCTTCTCATTTTCCTTAAGCTTAACATAATGCTGCTGCAAACCGTGCAGGGTCAGCTTGGCTTCATCGTCCACGTACACCTCCATAGGATCCTGCATGAACTTTTTGCACACTGGTCTGATCTCTTTGCTCAGTGTAGCGGAGAACATCATGACTTGCTTGCCGTGCGGCGTGTTTCTGAATATCTCCTGCACGTCGCGTCTCATGTCCAGAGATTCGAGCATCTTGTCACATTCGTCAAGTATAAAGTGCTTCAAATGTTTCAGATTCAGTTTCTTACTGTTTACTAAGGCCAAAATCCTGCCAGGCGTACCGACGACGATGTGAGGGCACGCCGTTTTGAGGACCTCTTCGTCTTTCTGTACCGGCATTCCACCGAAGAACACCGAAACCCTGACGCCGGCCATGTATTTGGAGAATCGTTCGTATTCCTTGCTGATCTGGAAAGCTAACTCTCTCGTGTGGCACATAACGAGGACGTAGACATGGTTTTCCGATGGCTCTAGCTGCTGCAGCGTCGCCAGCACAAAAACGGCGGTTTTTCCCATACCCGACTTCGCTTGACACAAGATATCCATTCCAAGGACAGCTTGCGGAATACATTCATGTTGTACTTCCGATGGATGCTCGAAACCGCAATCGACGATGGCGCGCAATATCTCGGGCTTTAACAAGAAATCTCTAAAACCGGAGCTGTGGATAGAGACATAGGATCCCTTAACCTCTTTCTTTGGCGCCGCTTCGGTCGCCCCGTCAGCGGTCTGCTGATCTGCCTGCTCCTCGTCTTCGTAGTCCAGAAGATCGTCGTTGTCAGCCATGATTTGTGGATTTTAAACTAAATAATATAGTTATTTCGATTCGTACTCCGATACGAGCACGTGAAATTTATTTTGAAAAATTTATTTCACAATAATGGCGGCTATGGTTTCGGCGTCAATTTTTACTTTTTTATCACTAGCAAACGGGTTAAAAAACTACGATTGGAACCAAGGCTTTTCGCAAGTGAATTGATATTCTAGATATGCATACTAACTACTTTTTTCATGATTTAGTTATTTAATAATATTTTTTTATAAGATTATTCTTTGAATATTTCAACTAATTACTAAATAAATCAGGCGATTACAAAATAATCATGACTTTAAATCTAATTATTTATTTTTTATTTTATTTATTTATCTATATGTCTTAGGCGCTGCCTAGACGATTAATGACATTGCGCTATATAGTCTAGTTTATATTGCCCGTATATTGTAGATTGTGCAATTTGCAAATAGCTACTTACCAAATCGTGCAATGATTTTGGTTAGCTATAGTCGTATCCGGTTTTTTTTTTGAAATTTTCAGGAATGCACAACAGAGGGAGGGACTGCTACTTTGTAGATAAAGTAGATCATAGAATCCTACTAATATTATAGGTGTGACAGTTTGTGAGAATGTATGGATGTACATATGTTTGTTATTCTTTCACGCGAAAATGGCTGGACCGATTTGGGTAATATTGGGTTTGTAGATAGGAAATACCCTGGATTAACACATACGCTACTTTTTATCGACACACCACCCAGGCGAAGCCGCGGGCGGAAGCTAGTCACGAGTCATGCATAATTTCTTAAAACATTTTTGTCCCGTGGTGTAAGCCAACTGCACGTACCTAGTTACTATACTCTGAACTTAGGTGCGAGTAGCCATCAAGTTTGGTAAAGATGAAACCTACAAGGGTTTACACCAATTAAATAAATAAAACAAAGTAAGATGATCTATTCTCAGATTTTTATTTCTTAATCTTTATTTGGGTAAAACCATAACTTATTATTACATAGAATGAAAATGAGCTACATTATATTAAGTTTGTTATGATTTTCCAAGTTTTGGAGACAATACACTATAGGTAATTATTACATTGCATCTTTGCATCGCACTTAAAAATCAATGAAATACAACTCTGCCAGATATACACCTTTTTACTGTGTTTGAAATAACTTTTTTATTTAACTAGCATTACAATTCAATCCCCCATACAAAAATGTATGAGATCCTGCCTACATTTCATACATATTACTGTAAAACTAACCATTTAAACAATACAAATAGCTAAATTCTAATCACTACTGAATTTACTGAAAATATTTTACAATGACTTCTAAAGAACTATTGAAATAATACTGGAATAACAAATGTAGGTAATTAAGGCTAGACTCAAAACAACTGAAATTGTGCGCTTTGAAGTATGACTATAAAGATGATTTTGTACAGTTCTCGTCATGTAACTATACCGGTCCGAAGTTGGCGAAGATGGAAGTCGCCATACTCAAAATGTAGGGACACCACATTGCATCTCTCGTCAAAAAAGTTTACCTCATTAACCACATTATGACTGCGAAGTCTGGTAGTTGGTGACTAAAAAGCAGGAACAGTTTCCTCGCCAATGTAGCCCCAGTTAAAGATGCTCCTAAGACCCGCATTGAACAATGGGAAGAACTTGCTCTACCTGACTTCCTTCCACCCGTGGAATAGCTTCCACCAGGTTACGACCAACCGTGGCCTGTATGGAAGTCTCTTAACAGGCTACGTGCACAGGTAGGCAGGTGCAGGGAAAACCTATGTAAGTGGGGCTACACTGACGACAATAGCTGCGGGTGTGGTGCCATACCACAAACCATGCGGCATCTTCTATGCTGCCCACTGCCCGACAGCTGCATAGTGGATGACCTTTATAACACTACTGACAATGCCGTATGCGTAGCGAAATATTGGGCCTCCAAAATTTAAGTTGCCATCGACTCGCCAAGAAGAAGAAGAAGGTAGTTGGTGGTGATACCCGTGCCTGGGAGAGCATCTTAAGGCTGTCGGTCCTCATCTCTCTCCAACCGTGTCGCATTGCCGTCCCATCGGGCTATGAGACTATAGGGGAGAAGGTATAGGGAATGTACCTATGCCTGGGCAAATGCTCGTTCACTATAATAATTATGTCCTGCGCAGCTGGCTAATCTCCTTAGAAAGAATAAGCGCTTTGGCAGACATCGCTCTGGACGCTGTTAATTGTAGGTAGCCTATTTCAGACTAACAGTTACTTAACGAGAACTGTCAAAATGAATGTTTTGGTAGAAAACAGTAGAAAAAAACTTGTATGTCAGTCATCAGGTAAAAGTCATACTCCAAATCTTCATATCTTGACCTCTAACACTTCTCACTATAGGGTTTCAAAGGCTTAAAATCAGCGTTCCCACTCAAGTACGCATCAACAAAATTCTGGACTGAATCCGTGGTAATTTCATCACCATACTTCATGGTGACCATGCGTTGTTTGGGGAAATCTATGGAGGTTAACAACGGAACTGCATCGTCGAGACCTATATGTTCCCTTAGCATATCTGCGCTATCAGTTCCATCGATCCCTATGTAGAACATGACGTGTTTAAAAGGCTTTTTCTTCAGTCTGGAGTGACGCGACGTTGGGTAGTCGAAGTCCATGGTCTCATCGTCTGAGGAGTTCTGGTAAGGACAGAAGCCTGGGAACTGGATGCTGCATTCTTCGTAGTAGGATTCTGCTGAAGGTGTTATGACGGATTCGGCAAATTCGATTTCTGAGTCTTCGTCATCTGGAAAGAAGGGGTTACATTTTATTAGTTTTTTTGGATGTGACATGACAGATATGTAGGAGGAGTACGTAGGGGGAATACGAAGGTAAAGTACATAGGGGGAGTACACAGAGTTAATACGTAAGAGCAGTACAGAGAGGGAGTACATAGGGGGAATACATAGAGGGAGTACATAAGGGGAGTACATAGGGGGAGTACCTACATGGCGGAGTTCATAGAGGGAGCATTTTGGGGGTGTACATGGAGAGAGTACATAAGGGGAGTACATAGGGTGAGTACATAGAGGGAGTACATAGGGGGAGTAGGTACATAGATAGTATACAGGGAGTATACATAGGGAGAATATGTGTGTATGATAAAAAGGAGACTTGTTTGTGTGACCCTAGACCATAGATGTAATATAATAAACAAGATTGCGCACGCTCAAAATACATATTTACGAAAATGAACTCTATTCCAACGCAATAAGGTACTAAATTTGTTGCATAATACACAGAGGCAAATCCGAGCCGAGAGGGATAGTTAGAACGGAGGCTGTTTGTCTCTTTCTAACACCTTGTCAGCATAAAAAAATGTTGTGGTCAACAGTTTTGTCTTCCCAAAAAAACAATTGAATCACATATATTTTTATCTTATTTTAACAATTGTAAGTCAACAAATTAATAAAAATCGCATTAATTTATTATACGAATAAATTATTTATATAAATTATTATTCTTAAAACATAAACAACATATTTTTTTTTTTTTCTAGCGGTAACCCTGAACATTCTTGGCGCGTAATCAGCATTTAAAATTTTGTTTATATTTTTTGTATTAAATCAATTTAAACTATTGAAATGGTGAAAAAGTGTTGTGTTTATACTTGTAAAAGTGAATCCTATGGTGGTTGCAATATATCGTTCCACAGGTTAGCTAATAATAACATTTTCGTAAACCAAACAACTAGGGTGCCCATGAATTCTTGTAATGAGTGAAAATATGGGTGATGGATTTTAAAACTGTTGTACTATTGTTATAGCTTCCCAAAAAATGAAGAAAGGCGACATAAATGGCTCAGCAGTCTATATATGAAGTAGAAATACAAAAAAAACAGTCTTTACTTCGAATCTTCCTGCTTTTATACTGCTAATTCCCGCTAATTATTAAAAGCCTTTATAAGTATCTTAAGGTCACAAACTGCGTAAGTTAAAACTTCAATACCAATCTGCGTTTAATAATCTTAGCAAAATTCGGATTTGTCTCACATAGCTTAATCTCATAGTCACCCTATTAGAAAGGGACAGACAGCCTCCGTACTAACTGTTTCACTCGGCTCGTTTTTTGGGTTTATATGCGCAGTCCTGTTTACTAATATTATGTCTTTGCCTAGACGCTCCAAAACTGCTGAACTGATTGGGAAAAATCATTCTATATTTTACCAAAGTACGAGAAGAGGTTTAAACGGAACGCAGATGCAACCGCAGTAAAACAGCTAGTCGTTGATATAATGTCAGAAATAAATAAGTATTTACCAATAAATAGAACGACAGCCGGGTGTCGCGCCATTTTCAGCAACGCTTGCTCCGTCAGTACTGACACTGGTCGTTGCGCCCACGGGAAGTTCTGTGAAAAAAATAACAATTTTATTAGAGAAATTGGCTTTAATTGATACAATCCAATGATTGAACAGATCTCATATACAATCTCAGGCCTTGGATGATTGTTTAGTTCTTTTCAGATTACTTTTCCGCCTCGAAGTTGTCGATTTCTGTTGTCAAAATATACGTACAGACCACTACTGCCCAAAATCGTGGCATTAAATGACTCCAGTCGTCGTTTTTAGCAAATTTAGCATTTTTGGCCACTTTCCCCATATTACAGAGCTTGCAGTAAGCGGGTTTTCTGTTAGACAACGTTCGCTTCGTACAGGCGGTATGAAGCGTACAAAAGATGCCAGCTGGAACGGCACATAATTTTCCGCTCGGACTGTGTCGCACGTACAGGCTTGGTTAACGTAAAATTCTAACCACTAATCCTAAAGAAATTGTTTACTTACAAATCCAAGAGGATCAGCGGACAAATGCTGCCTGCCGTTAGCAGTAAGAATCTTGCCGACTCCATCAGTGATGACGAGCGCCGGTACACCCGCAACGGGTCACATTCCCCATGTACCAAACACACTCCAAAAACAAAACACTATACTTACAAATCCAAGCGGATCAGCAGATAAATGCTGCCTGCCGTTAGCAGTAAGAATCTTGCCGGCTCCATCAGTGATGACGAGCGCCGGTATCCCTGCGACGCCCAGTGCTGCAGGCATGGTGAGACGCGCGTCCGTGGCTGACCAGGGCACGGAGAGTGCACCAACTGAGGAGACGGATTGTACCGTGCGGTTGTAGGATTGTTCGCTCCTGGAAGAGAAGGAGGTTCGTTGTGAATTTTGGTAAGTCATTTTAGGAGCTCCTGTTCTTCTCATCAGGTGAGCTGCAAGGTGCAAGTAACAAGCCCTAGTGTCAGTTTTCTCTCAATCTGCCTTATGACCTCTGGTGTGGAATTAGGACCTAGTTTTAAATTTTTGGAAGGCTCCAAAAAAAGGTTTATGTATTAACTAGCTGTTCCCGTAGTTTCAACCAAGTTATGGGAGAACCACTTCAGGCAACCAAGTACAAAAAAGCTCCGTCCGCTAATCCAAAATAGTTCTAGATTATCTGTGTACTTTTCATTGAAATCGGGTTTGTAGTTTTGTAGTAAAAGACAGACAGGCAGAGTTCATTTCGCATTTATAATCAGTAAAAATATGTATCTAAGTAAGAAGTTATCAGTAATTTATTTATTACAATCTAATCCAAAGGAGAAAATTAAGGCATGAATCATTCGATACCAAAATGAATTTTATTCATGCTGATTTATGACTGCAATATTGCCTTCCAAGTAATAAATAGAAGGTATTTTATTTACGAGCATTCCATGTAAAATCATAAATAAACAAAGCTGTAATTTTCCGTTTCAGAATTTTCACAAGCCATTTTCACGATTTTACAATGGGAATTAGAAATACCTTCCTATGTTCTTAAGACACCTACTTAATAGAGTTGACTGCTTTAAAAGTATAATTTTAAAAAGAGATTGAAAAGCCGTCCAGAAGAAATTCAGGACCTTTTTGAAAACCTAGCTGCAACCCAGTTTTTTCAACCAAACCATTTTAGTTTTTTACAAAATTGGATCAGTTACGAGCTACTAACTTCGATATACCAAAACAAAATCGCCAACATAGAACTTCTGAACACAATAAAAAACAGGATTGTAGACATAAATCACAAAACAAAATAGTGAGGGGCAAGCTCCTTCGTTCCCAAAAGAAACTTGATTGCAACATACATAGATAAATTGTAATTCTCAAGTCCCGGAGTCCCGCCCCGGTGCGGGATTTTGTTTGTGGATCCCGGGGTAAGTTGGCTGCAATGAATACGGATTAGGGCGGGATTGCTATTTAAATTTCTTGTTGTTTATCGATTTAGGAGTTGAAGAAACTTTGAAGTAAACAGTTGCTTGCACTTCAGGAGACGAAATTGTTTTGCTTTATTTGATAGTTAGGTGAAATAAGTTTTGAGAAGGAAAGACTATCGTCGTGAAGAGTGGTGTTTTTGGGGGGCAGTCTCATGTAATACTGACGTTCGATAAGCGGTGAGCTGAAGCCTAATTTAAATAAACGCTTTTTGATTTTCATTCTGATCTATTTTCAGCTTTTCTTGACTTTATTTGCTTTTGGATACGTTTGCTGTACTGTACTGTACTGTTTTTTGCTTTTGCTGTACTGTACGTATTTTGTAAGATTTGATCATGTTAAGTTTACAAAAGCAGCATACAAAGACAATTCTGCGATTTTTATGCTTTACCATATTTTCTACTGCAAAATAACTAGTCACAGCAATCTAGGCACGAAGGTGATGTCGAGTTACGAGCCCAAATCAACATTTTCGCTTCTAACCCCTGTAAATAATTGCACGGAGGCGAAATAAACAAGGCCCATAAAACCCCGGGCCTCCTACGATTTAGGCCATATCTTAACGCGCCAATAAGGGAGGTTGAGGGTGAAAATAACTGCCAGCTCCTGTATATAAATGATGGCATTCACGCGAATATCAAGTTAGTTGGGCGCTTTACTATAAATTACTACGCCTGGCACGGACAGAGCCGGGAATCGTCAAGTTTTTTTGTTTACGGCACTATTTGACGTACCTACTATAATGTTAAGCTTGGTAGACGATTTTTGGCATTTCAGTGTTTGGTTGTAAGTTCAGGTTAAGGCTAAGTGTTTTGAGAATGGAAAATGACAACAGCTTTATAAAAAACTATGTATTTATTTAGAAGTTTTCCTTTTTTACACATTCTGTCGGAAAATGGAAAAAGGGAACAGAGGCAATTTTTTAAAAGGGAAATTGAAGAAAAATGAAGTAGTCTCTATTCTCATAATAAACTGTGCTAAATGTCAATGATACAAAAGCAGTTTTTTAAATAATTTTCAAACTAAAAATTCTAAGAGAATAAGCATGAATTGGTATTTACTTATCAAGAAAGTCGATAAACCCAATTCTAAGTAATCGGCTGTCAAGAAAGCAGTTAACGATTAAATGAGTTTTTTACGAGCGCAACTTAGATCGTTATTATGGTGTTGACGAGGAAGTTAAGTTGCCTATCGACTCCTTAAACTAAGGGCCACCCTCACACACCATTACTACGTCAATATATAGAGTGAACTATAAAACTAAATCCCCCACTGTCTGTCAGTTTGTCATAGGGTGCGTCCACATCTGGCGAATGCGCCGCGAATGCGCAGCACGCGAGCCGATCGCGAGCTGTCCGCGAGCTGCGCGCGTGCAGTCACTGCAATAGTTCGGTGCGCCTCTTTAGCGCAACTCACGCAAGGCTCGTATAGAGCGCGCGAGCGGCGCGCGAGCGGCGCGCGAGCGGCGCGCGAGCGGCGCGCGAGCGGCGCGCGATCTGCGCGCAATCAGTTCTCGCCCTTACAGTTCCGTATATTGGCTCGGTACTATCGAAGATGGCAGACGTCGCGCGCCGCCTGCGCGCCGCGCGCGTGCGGCGCGTAGGTCGCGCGCGAGCTGCGCGCGGGCGGCGCAGAAGCGGCGCACGAACAAAAATGCACGCGCGCAGCTCGCGAACAGCTCGCGATCGGCTCGCGTGCTGCGCATTCGCGGCGCATTCGCCAGATGTGGACGCACCCTTAGGTAAACTCGGATACGACTGCATGGGATTTTCATGGGGTTTGCATCAATAGACTACTGATTCATGATCATTAAGGTAACCTTAACCTGCCTATACATATATGTAGTAACTCCGGGCTAGTATGTATTTACATTAGCGATTTGCGGTCGATGAAAATCAAAGCTATATTGCTAAAACCTTGACATGACTATATTTTATGGTGACTAAAACTTTACTCGCAACACCGATTTTACAATAGTTCGCAAACTTAACTATTTTACACCAGCTTCCGCCAGCGGCTTCGCTCGCTTGGTGTGTTGATAAAAAGTAGTCTATGTGTTAATCCAGGGTATCACCTATCTACATACCAAATTTCAATCAAATCGGTTCAGCCGTTTTTGCGTGATTGAATAACAAACATACATCCATACATTCTCACAAACTTTCACATTTATAATATAAGTAAGATATTTCACCCATACTTCTTCGTCACGAACTAGCAAAAGTCTGCAAAAGTAATAATTTAAAACAAAACACGGCTATAGAACGCATTTGAACAGAATGGGCGATGACTGCAACTTTGCAGGAGTTTAATGTAGCAGGAGTTTGTCTGACAAACGACTTCCTGACGACCGTGGTTTATCCCCAAGATCTTGGGATTGTGGAGACGACAGGACATGGCGTGGTGTGTCAGCGATTGGAAGATTGATTAGTTTAAAGAAGGCGTTGAGAAAGCCAGTGTTTAGACTTGCTTATCTTCCAAATTGAGGGTGAGGATATGTTTTTATGAAGTAAGCTATGGGCATGTGAATGTGTAGATGTCATTATAGTATTTTTTTTTTCAATTAGTCCTTCGGCTTCCCGTTTCGTGATCTGAACATTTTTTGTTTCTTTGTATCCTAAGGGCTCCGAAACTACAGAACCGAATTGGAAAATACTTTCGCTTTTGGAAAGCTACACTCTCACCCAGGTAAAATAGACTATATACATAGGTACACATAGATACATAGGCATACATAGGTATATTAGGTAAATAGGTAGGTACATAGGTAGGTAGACTGCCTCGTTGGTCTAGTGGTAGCAAGCGCGGCTGCTGTGCTCGAGGTCTCGGGTTCGATTCCCGGGTCGGGCCAAAATCGCTTTGTGGGTTTTCTTAAACTTTCATAAAGCAGCCCGTAGTCTGGAAGTTGGTGATTGATTCACCCGTGCATCGGAGAGCACGTAAATGTCGGTCCTGCGCCTGATCTCTTTCCGGTCGTGTCGGATTGCCATCCCATCGGGTTATGAGAGTGAAGGAATAGTGAGTGCACCTGTGTTTGCGCAAATGCTCATACACTATAATATGTCCTGCGCAGCTGGCTGATCTCCTTAAATGAGAACAGCCGCCGTGGCCGAAATCGGCCGTGGATGCCGTTATTACATAGGTACATTTTTTATCCCGGTACGGTCAGTATTTCTTACGGGATGCGGGTGAAACGCGGTAAAACGACCAGTGGTTTGATAAAGTTGTCAATGCAAATATAACTAAATAAATGTATTGATACCAAAAAGTATTATTACCGAAATTCAATTAGTCAAGCCAAGCCACGGCACCAATAGGTATGGCTTCCCGTTCCATGATTGTCTCATAAACTTGTTTCGAGTTCCACGAAAAATAAACAAAGCAACCATAATTTACCTTTCCTAAAATCATTTATTCGGTAGCGTGCCTACCTATTTAGATAAATAAGCCATATTCTCTTACGCAACGCAACGATAATATTTTCCCTCCATAATTCACTTGCGCGCCATTACGCTTCGGCGCCATGACACCCCGCCGAAAAATAAGCATAACAAAACGTAACATTGTGTACAAACTTTACTTCTTTTCGCAATAAAAGAAGATTAGCATATCCATGGGAGCTTTTAGATTAAATTTTGTTGTAGATATTGTGTTGAGAAGAATAAGAGAACTCCAAATAACATTTCCGCGTTGCTTCGAAAATACGAGAAATGAATTGAGTAGTATTATGAAATGGCAATTTTCCGAGGTAAAATTCTTCAGGTTTCTCTTAATGTTATGTTAGTGTCTAGTTTTGAGCATAAAAGGATGTCTTAAAAGATAGATTGACCAATAGAATTACTTTTCTTATGTACAGGATTTAGGCAAAGGTATACATAGCCCGTTCTATGACTTATAATTTAAATAACCAAACAATCAATATATGTACATGTTTATGATTTTAATATGATTGGTTTGCACAAGGGTAGGTTTCAATTAAGCAGCCCTTCGTAACTCAGCGTCGATGTAGGGGTGACTCGGTAATTACATCGGACGCTGGAATAGTTCACCTGGGCCCCGTAATGTGATACCTACATTGAACAAAATTACTTGTTGACATGCGAGGTAATCATTGTAGGATCCAACAAACAGTTAGCTGTTAGCATATTAACACATATTAGTTAAAGATATACCTACCTACACAATATTTACTGTCTTTTTAAGATGGTTTAGGCTCTATTTACTACAAAGGTGATTCACAGTTCAGCCTGCATAAAATGCTATTTAGCATAGCTACCTCTTCCGATATTTTTTCCTCTTTCGAAAAAAACGAGTGTCCATGGAGTTTTTTTCTTCTCCATGAGACCGACTTTCAGGATCAGTGTGATGTTTCAGAAGGCCTATTTGAAATGTTATTACCTAAACTTTCTCTACACCAAAATACACCTAAACCACCGCTAAGGCCGATCGGACATAATTCCCCATAATATAAATAAAGATTAGGCTTAATAAAACTATGTATTTACGCAGCTATACCTGGTAATTTCACATAGTAAATTCGCAGCGGTTAGCCCGTGGTTACCCGTTAGTAACAAAACACGATCCACGTTACATTACCTGATAATTAATGGTGTGTTTCACGTTCATTACCGTTTTAGTACGCTGGTACTTGGAAAATAGCATTTTCATCCCACCATCTCGGAAAGTGTAGTTTTACCCTTTGATATCTGAGCGCAAAAGCCGTTTTTATCCTCTAGAGCGGCAAAGTGATTTGAATTTAGAACATCGTGTGCAATACTCCATTTGTGACAATCTTGATAAGACTTTTCAAACAAATACATATGAAAACAAATAAAGTACTGCTTATAATAATTATTCATTTAATTAAGTAGTTTTTATTATTGTTTTTACATATATATTTAACCTCGTTTCATTTTTAAACTAAGTTTTAAAATAAATGAACTTTAATAGGTACTTCTTTTTAATTTGATACTCATATGAGCGCGCCATTTTGTTTTTTTGCATTTAGTAATTTCCTCGATTAAGTGGGATGAAATTATTATTTTTTATTGTTTTGAGGTCGATTTTAAACCTCATTACATTTTTAAACTGAGTTTTTGCATAAATCAATTTTAATAGGTACTTACATCTTTTTAATTTGCCATGTGTGACGTGCGTGCCATTTTCTTTTTTTGAGTTTAGAAATTTCCTCGATGAGGTGGGATGAAAAGTTACGTGTTGCACTCGAGTGCAAAGATTTTTCACCTTGTGCTCTTTTGATTCCCTCGCTATCGCTCAGGATTCTAAAATTGAAACACTCGCTACGCTCGTGTCAAATTTTTGTTCAATTTTAGAATCCTTCGCTTGCTCGGTCATCAAAATGAGCCCGCGGTTAAAAAGCAACTTTGCACTCTTGTATAACAAATAACTATTGTGGTAAGACGGTAAGTGCCTCTGCTCTGCTTAAATCGTTATTTTTTAGGGTCAAAATAAACCAAGAACTTCGGGAGTTAGGTACATGCATATTATACACACAAGAAAATTGCCGAATTAGCATACATTTCAAAACGAATTCATAATTTCTTGTTCAACAGTCGTGCAGAAACTTTGGACCAATTTTAAAGCGAGTTTCTCCAACTTTACTTGCGTCTTTTACTCATGAATAAATAAATGAAACTTTCACAATATACAATACTTTCATAACCCAATCACAAGAGCGACAAATTCAAATAATAATTTTGAAAAAGCTCTTGTACAACTGAAAATAAAATGAGAAAGAAAGTGCTGAATCTGAGTTGAAAGCTCGAGTCACGTAGTCAGCTCGGCCATTGAATTTGATTCCCTTTCTGCAGAGGATTATAAACAGAGAGAACAAAATGACTAGCGGAGGTGCCGTAACGGAAAATCTCCTGAGAAAGTAGCGCGCCAAAATGCGAGTGAGCGGAGGACGAGGTACGTTACTGTCCTCGCCTTTATACGCCTTCTTTGGACCCGATCACTTTTTGTAACAATATGTACGTTAGTTTTTAAGGTATATAATATATAATATATCTATGGGCCAATGCAGCCTGAGGATAAACGTATTTTGATTTTTGATTTGATTTCATTCATGATCACTATTGAATTGGTTGTAAACTGTAATGATAGTGTGTATGTTTTTAAATAAATAAATTAAATAAATAAAAAAAATTGTAACACCAAAAATTGTTGACATATGCCCCAAGAAACTCAAACGCCTTGTTACTTCACACGTAACTGATTGTTTTGGTCATGCCCACAATACGTATTTGACTTATAAGAAGGCGCCTGACCTACATTATGGTATCTCCGCTCAACTTTCCTTACTCCGTGATTATACCCATGATCAGGGGAGAGGGTTTGCCATAAAACTGTGATAACGTTCTAAAGGGGAACTGAATAGTTTTGCAGGGAATTGAGAAGGTTTAGTGCAACTTTAGAGTACTTTGAACTTTTCGTAGCTGTCTTTCTGTTGTTATTTGTTGAGGTAATTTGAAGCTTTTATTTGTCTTTTCAAGAAAAAGGTTAGGGATGCACTGAGCGCTTGATTTTATAGTCACGACATAAAAGATACTTCGGTACTTACTATTGAGACCACCCTATCTATCATATCTCTTCTCATCTACTTTCATTATCTCTGGGTGACAAAGGCTATATTTTATGCAGATACGGGAAGTAGCTTCACCAGGAGGATAGTGAAATCAGACCGGAAAAACAGCGGTTTTATATTTGAAGCTCTGTAGAGCTTACAATGAGAGTAAAGAGTATATAATGTAATGCATATGATACAAATCTACTCAACCAAAATAATCCTCCTATAATCTCAAGCTTGCCATCTGATCTATCCAATTAGCCCACCAGTCCTTACCTCCCACCCGGGTGGGTTATCTTCTCCCCACAGGCGCGTAATCGGCATTTTACCCCAATCGGGTTGCCGTAACGGGTTACCCGGCCGTAATAAGCGTCCTGGCTTTACTACGAGTTTGGGCCCTCGATAAATATTGCGGCACAAGTTTGTTTTAATGTAAACTGGTGAGATAAGGGACAATTGTTATTGGGTATTTGGGACCTGTAGTAGTTGGGATGAAGTGGTACATAAATAGTAAGAAGGAATATGGTCTTGATTGTACCCAAAAGAAACTTAACAAACAAACAAAATAAGCCCAAAAGGCCATATTTGGTAGCGGACTAAGATTATTACAATATGCTTGCTTATTTAGAAAAAAAAAACAAAACGCAGCCAATTTAATTTTTGATATCGCTACCGTGGGATTGCATTAAAAGTCAATTAAAAGGGGTGTGCTATCGACTCCCCACAGGCGTTTTATAATGAGGGCAACGCCCTAATAGGCAGAAATAACGCAAAAACTTAACAAAATATATTAAATTACAGAAGTTACATACTCATTTACCTTAAGCATGAATCTTTTTTAAGCTCTGAGGCTCACAAATTCTTAATGTTCCAAAATGGCCGTTCCTCACCTAATAAAACCTTTTTCCTTCAACACACACTTTCCACGTTTTCTTACCTTTCAATGTTGCCAGGTAAAAATAAATCTTTTAACACCTGACCGCAACGCAATGTCGGGAAATGGGGCTTAATAAACGTCTTGGCTTTATTTAACCCTTCGATAGACATAAATCTTGAGAGTACACAATTACTGTTACAGCACCAGCACACTGCAAACTTTTAGTCGGCCGATAGTTTGTATCCGCTCATCAATATGAAAATGAATGATATCTAGATATAGCCGATAACAGAGCGACTAAAAATTTCGACGGATTTCTCGATTTCTTAAAAAAAAAATTGCCAAACATCGAGGTAACAGTCGGCCAACTTTTTAGTCTGCAGTGTGGGTAGGTTTACGGTTAGTATTTAATTTAGATTTGTTTGTTATACCAATCTTATTTTAATTGAGAACTCAGCGGGATCATTTCAAGGGTTGGCAGAATACACTAATACCTTTGTCTGATATTGTGGCGCGAAATTGCATTTTATGCATCAGTTGATCTAAGCTGGGGAATTAGTACTTAATATGCATAATAATTATATGATTTAAATTAATAAGTAGTACCTAACTATCATATTTTCGAACTATTCATTAAAGTAATTGTGTATTAAAATTCTGAAGAACCACAAGTATGACTTGCTAAAAAAGTGAACAATAAAATTGTTGTTTAGCTTTCTCCACAAACTCGTCGTGTGTAATGTGCATACTACAAATGATATCTATTGCAATTGCAACGTTTTTGTTCGCACATTTATAGCTAGAGAAATCTGCTAAGAATGCTCGGAGAAAATTCTTATCTGCTGTTGTTTGCGAATAGAAGATCTGTGGACGTTGTGAACTGATTGTCATCGACATTTTGAAGTGGGTATTGTTTGGCGGGAGTCCAGTAAATAAATACTTCATATCATAGGTACTCTGTAGAAGGTACACTTAGGTGTACTTATGCAAATTTAATATTAAGAAAAGCAGCGAAAAACAGTTTTTCCATCACAGTAATGATTCCCTTCTTCTTATTGAGTGAGCTGCAGGTTTGATCACTTAACAAGCTCTACATTTAGAGCCGACTTACAGACTCCGTGGTGCCTTCTGAAAGTTTTGAAAAGCCACAAAGCGATTTATTATTATTCCTATTCGTTTATACCATTTCAAATAGATTCACTTATCAATCATACTGGAAGTACTAAACTTGCATTCTATTCCGATATCATTTCACGGTGAATAATTTGTGGGAACCAATCGTGAGAACTGTTGGTTTTCCGTCAGTAATTTATGCATTATCATTGAGAAATACAGACATAACAAGTGACCATCAACAGTACAAAGACGCTCTGTGATTGTTTTAAACATTATTGATATACCTAGGTAGGATAAAGATGCATTATATCTGTAACAGTATAAATTTTGCAATCTATAAATATTGTCTCAATTTGAGACCAAAAGGTAGACAAATAAATCTCGAAAAGTACTAAACTATTTGTAGCTGTCAGTTTTAAAACAAAAGCAGGCGTTTCACGAAAATCCGCTGGCACAAATAACGGGCTCCTGTCCTCTAATATTTATTAGGATTAAACTAATGTGGAGCCCAAATATTTTATTTTTCCTTTTACAAATAAGATGAGAGATAATATGACTGATTAGTGGGCCCCACTGACTAGGGACAAACCCTGCCGGGGCTTCGGGATTGTTCGAAAGAGTTACCGCAGCCCTGGTACATAAAGGATATCAATTCCATAAAGTAGGCTCTTGAAAAAAGAACCATATTCCATTCTCCATTTTAGAAAAGAACATTTTTACTTTAAAAGGGTTTGGATGGACTCTCTAATAGTATTCTATTTAGTTTAGTTCACGAAAGGAAGATAAAGGTATGGCTGAAATTAAATCGGAAAGCCTGAACGAATAGCTTTCGCGGTCGAGCGGGGATTTAGTTTTACGGACTGTGGTTTTACTCGGACCCTCGGGTTCAACTCAATAAGTATCGGGTTAGGTAAGTGTATCATACTATAATATGTAGGTAGGTATAGTCAGGTGGAATGTTGCTGGAGAATAACGTACGTAAGTATAGGCAAGTTTGTATGTAGTTACGTAATTCGTGAAATCTTGAGATTAACGAAATTCTAATATTAAGAACCTGAGAGTGAATAGTAGCTTAGCAATACTATAACTATGTCTTTAAGAAGTCTGTAGGAACCTATAAGTTCAGGCTAACTTCATTCTTATTTTTCTTGTTTAGCACCCTTAGTCAAGATGTCGATTAGTCTATAATAGTAAAGCTGAAAGAAAAAGCTACTGGAAAAGTAAAAAAAAACTGAAAATTAGAGTTCAATTTGGCAGAGCTGTTACGGAGAGAAAATTTAACAAAAGAACCGTAATTTAATTTTCGCAAACGTTGCCAACTCAACGATACATTTCCCCAGCTCTACTTAACGTCTATTCATTCCAAAACAAAATGTCGCCGTCGTTTATACGTATTTACAACAAATTTCATTTACAACACAAACAAAGTGAGGCGGTGGCGGAAAGCCATTCAAAATGGCACGGGCTCGGGCTACGCAATTAAATTAAGCCGATAACTGTGTAGGGAGCAAGCCTTGACGCCATGACAGCACTCGTACGCACTTCCCGCGCAAAACTCACCGTCATGGAAAACGAAATGAGTAGTGGAGGTGCCATGACAATGAAAATGCGGGTGGGCGGGAAAAGGAACATTACTATTTTCTCCCTTACATGCCTTCTATGGAACCCGCCCATTATTTTCAAAATAAAATCACCAATCAATTAAGACCAATTTTTGACAGATTGGTTTTGATTTTGATTTCAAACGACTTGTAAGTTCTAGTAACTGATCAGACCTATACTAAGTTGCTTTACCTACTAGAAGGCAAGTGGCCTACCTTCCTCCGCTCATCTTTCCTTCCTCCATGACTTGTACGCACTTCCCGTGGTAAACTCGGCGTACTCGCGCCCTTTTCAACTGACGTTTGTTTATTTTTTTTTGTGCAAACGTCTGGTGGCTTATTATGCCAATGCAATGGAGGAATGATGGAAACGTAATAAAGATCTGTGAGAATATGTTGCGTGAATGCCGTGGCTTTTGAGTGTAAGAGGATTTTATTCGCTATGAACTGAATAGAATCTCTCTGTAGATTTTTATAACGTTTTATTTTATGATACGCTCTTTTTTATGCTATTGTTTGTGAATATTAGGTATGTTTTCACAGTAGGTATATTCAATTATGTCACATACAATAAAGTAAATAAAATTCAAATTAATTTGAACCAAATATATTATAAACAAAGCTCCAAACAAAACAAGTTTTGTTTTCCCCCAAAATATCATAATCTGTTCCTAACGCAAATAGCTCGCGGTGTATTTTTTACTTAAACAGCGTGAGTTTTTAATTAAAACTTCAACTTAAAAACAACTGGGTACTCGAAAAGCTACAAAAAATTGAGGATCCTGAGCTCCCGGACTTTATTACAGGCATTCACTTTTATGTGAAAATTATCTTTTCTGAGGGGAGAAGGCTGTATAAACTTTGTGTTGGTCCCGTCGAGATAAAAATGGGTTTCATGAGCGCTATCATTTTTGGGGTAACTGGGTAAGAAAATTGGTGCAAGTAGGTAATTAGCAGCTTTATATGTCTTGTCAACAAGCTTTTCTCATTAGCTTTCATTAGTGGGTTTTATGGTGCTATTAAAATCGCAATGGGAGGTTTCCCTTTTCATCACTTCCCGAGCCTTTTCTCAACTATACTGGGGTAGGATTCCAGTCTAAGCGGATGCATCTGAGTACCAGTGTTTTATTATGAGTGACTGCCTATCTGACCTCCTCAATCCAGCTACCCGCGCAACCCAATACCCCCAGGGTAGGATTAGTTGTCAGAATAGTTGGCTTATGACTGCCCACAAATAATTAAGATATGATATACGCGCAATATCTCTTGCGTGCTTTTATACGCATTTCAATACAACGCAACTTATAATACGTTTTCAAAATCATTTTTCGAAAAGAGTACTCGTAGTTCGTTTTTGCTGGCTGGATCAAATTGGCGGGAAACAGATGCAGAATTCACCAATTGCCGCCATTATGGTCTCGGCGCTGCCAACTCACAGACAAATGGGATGAAAAACAAACACGCGCCATCCGTATTCCATTTGGAAAAAAGGTTTGCGTTTTGCATTTTTTCTCTATGATAGAATAGTTGATTTTTAATACCAAATAGTTTTTTGATTGTGAATACTGGAATCGCAATGTATTTGGTTATTGATATATTTTATTTAATATATGTATAATTTGAAGGCTTATTTCTTTTAGTTTAATACTGTTTCATAACATCATCGAAAACGTGGTTGTCTTTTAGAACCTATTTTGAACCTACCTTTAGATATGTACAATTAAGTTAAGTATCTTGTTTTTACATAACACACAAGCATGACTTTCCTGAAAAAAATTCTGAGTCAGGTATAATAACAATTATCTCACTAAAGTAAATAGACCTACCTAAGAGTACTTTCATTACTTAATTTAATCCCTTCACAAGTCTCTTCAGTATTTCAGCATTAATCCCCGCAAAAAACCTGCGTCGCCATTTTTTTTAACCACAGAATTACAAAGGCCAAAGGCTGAGCGTACATTTCCTTCGCCACGCTTACAGACGCACGGACAACCCTATTAATTAGGGCTGTGCCGGGGGTTGAAACAAAAGCGATTAATTTGAACGAATTGCTTTTAAAGCTGAAGGTGCTGAGTAATGCTGGCTTTCAATTAAAAAAAACATGGCCGTTTTAGTTATTTTTACTTGTTTTGTGGTAATGTGAGGTGTGACGTTATGAAAGCTACTTAAATTTAAGGTAAGGTTCATATCTGACGTAAATTGTGTATGATCGACGCACAAACGCATCATCGGTTAAGTGTGAATGATTGAATGTTTTATCTTATATTTGTCTCCGATAATACGCGATGTATGTTCCGTTAGATATGAACCATCCATTAAAGTTACAGTTTTATTTTAAATTTATTTGAGCCTTACAAAACGTATGTGCTCGGACGCTGTCATAAAATATAGAGGACATAATAGTTTTAACTTCATGCTGCGGTGTATGTTGTATATAGATAGTAAGATTTCAGAAAACATAAAGTTTTAATAGCTACTTTCACAATGTCGTCAATTTTATGTTTTTAAGATAGTTATTCAGTCCGTTATCGTTCATAGAAGAAAACAGATAAAGGTAAAGAAACGGAATTGAAAAGACAACGATAAAAACTGCAGCTATATCTTTTAATGTCTTTTTATATGGAGAAAAGCTTTAATAGTTTATTCCTTGAGTTTATAAGACTTTATAGCTTCAAATAACGTTGTGTATTAGTGCTATAAATTATATATATCTTCACACGGGAATTGTTAGCTTCCTATTGGTGGAAACCACATGGAAATGCGAAAAGACGCAACAAAGGACGGTTTCACAGGCGTCCCGTGAGACCTACTGGCCATGCCGGGAGAGAATATAGCTTATGTTACTCGGGAAGAGTGTAGCTTTCCAACAGTGAAAGAATTTTTCTAATCGGTTTGGTAGTTTCGAAGCACTTACGGTTCAATAAAAATAAATGTTTCCTCTTTATTTTATTGGTATAGAATACTGCTCAAAAATCATATTTTTCATACAAATCAATAAAATATGATAACACTTAAAATCCTTTGTTGCTCAAAATATTTGGTATCGATCGGCAGCCCTAGCCACCCCTTCCATTAGTCTGCTACCTGTCGCGACGGCTGTGACGTCACCCCCTCCGACGGGGCTCGTGACGTCACCCCTCGGACCCCGATATGTGCAATATCTACGTAATCCGTGGTGGTGAGTGTACTCGGTGGAATGTACTGGTTTGACCAAAAATTTAATAGGATTTTTTGTAGGTTATCTGAATAGTTTTTTCGTAGCATCTCGTAGCGGTTCGTAGCTGGTTTGCTGCTTTGCTGTTTGATATGTGTTTTTCAATGGATTAAATAGTTTTTGATTGATTTTCTATGTATTGTTGAAAGAAAAGTTTTTTTTAATCTTCTAGGTAAGTACTCCCTTGATGTATGTAACATTGCACCATTGACAACACTCACGGAGATTCCGATAGTAAAGAACCACAAAATGAGTTATTTTCATTGAACAATGCCATACAATGTTATTCAAGACCAACTCTTCCGACTCATAACCTGTTTCACTTATCAAAAAATTTTCAAATCACCAATTTATCAGGAATCTATCCTGAAAATGATGAGTCTGAAAAGTATGTTTCCTTCGGAAGAAACATTTATATGAAAGAAAGAAACACTATTTGTCACAGTGCCGCACACCGGTGGAATTTCGCCTTTATAAAGAAGAAAAACAGGACAACAAAATAATAGTCATCTCGTCCTAGAGTCCCATTACCTTTAATAGAACCATTACAAGGTAAATCCATAAAAACGCTCTCAAATTCAGATATTAAGGACAACAATTTCATTTCCCTAGAGTACTACACAATTTGCGAGAGAATATAAAAGGCTAATAAAGTCTATTTTCGTTTTATTTCAATCCGTAAGACTCGTTATTTTATCGTCATTTCCCTCTGGAGTGGCTTAGTATAATAGTTGTAGTGTACAAGGGAAAATAGACCTTATGTTGTTGATTGGAAATTGTTAGTAGGAAAATGGGGTTTTGATATCTTTTAATTAATAAAGTGTAACTAGGCGTTTGTTGTACTATATCTTAATAAAGTTATAGGTCGTTTCCATGGTGAAGTGTAAGCATGTGTACCTATTTTGGTATTTTCAATGGATAATTTCGATATGCTTTCTTTAATATTTATTTAAGAAAAACATATAAAAACATAAAAATAGTGTCACCGACATCGGGGATATCGGGCTCTTAATGTCTCTCATGATGTTGGTTATGAGCCTACGTTTCATCAATGAATTGTTATTTATGCAAATTATTAGACCTGAATTTCATGGGTGAAAACCAAATTACAGTTATTTTTAACTACCGCTTCTGTTTTGTTCCAAATAGATTTACATCCCGCACGCTTAACTCACCACAAACAAAACACAAACCATAGTCTATTCCAATCATAGATATAATATTACTAAACAAGATTGCGCACGCTCAAAATATATATTTACGAAAATGAACTCTATTCTAACGCAATAAGGTACTAAATTGGTTGCATAATACACAGAGGCAAATCCGAGCCGAGAGGGATAGTTCGAACGGAGGCTGTTTGTCTCTTTCTAACACCTTGCCAGCATAAAAAAATGTTATGATCAAAAGTTTTGTCTTCCCAAAAACAATTGAATCACTTATATTTTTATCTTATTTTAACAATTGTAAATCAACAAATTAATAACAATCGCATTAATTTATTCGTATTTATTATTAAAACATAAACAACATAAATTTTTATTTTGCTTTTTTTTATTTTCTAGCGGTAACCCTGAACATTCTTGGCGCGTAATCAGCATTTAAAATTTTGTTTATATTTTTTTGTATTAAATCAATTTAAACTATTAAAATGGTGAAAAAGTGTTGCGTTTCTACTTGCAAAAGTGAATCCTATGGTGGTTGCAATATATCGTTCCACAGGTTAGCTAATAATAACATTTTCGTAAACCAAACAACTAGGGTGCCCATGAATTCTTGTAACGAGTCAAAATATGGGTGATGGATTTTAAAACTGTTGTACTATTGTTATAGCTTCCCAAAAAATGAAGAAAGGCGACATAAATGGCTCAGCAGTCTATATATGAAGTAGAAATACAAAAAAAACAGTCTTCACTTCGAATCTTCCTGCTTTTATACTGCTAATTTCCGCTAATTATTAAAAGCCTTTATTAGTATTTTAAGGTCACAAACTGCGTAAGTTAAAACTTCAATACTAATCTGTGTTTAATAATCTTAGCAAATTCGGATTTGTCTCACATAGCTTAATCTCATAGTCACCCTATTAGAAAGGGACAGACAGCCTCCGTACTAACTGTTTCACTCGGCTCGTTTTTTGGGTTTATATGCGCAGTCCTGTTTACTAATATTATGTCTATGATTCCAATTCAAAAAAGGAAACAAACTGTCACGTGCATAGTGATGCGACACGAGATCAAAGCTACTCGGTCGACGGCGCATGACATAATCATGGCGTCTACATCCCTTTGAGGGCATAATGACAGCCAGACCGTGAGGAACGGTAAGATAAGTAATTATGGAGAAAAACTAGCTGGCTGGAAGCATTGGCTATTAAAGTTAGGAAAAAAAGTTAACATTAGGCTTGTCGGTGGTCGGTGGTAAAAGAAAATTGACGGTTAAAAATAGGCTTCGAAAATTAAAAATGAAAGATGGCGTGTTATTTTGCGGGATATTGAGAGGCTTAATTGAAATTACCTCGATACTTAGAATTGCTAAGAAAGATGGAAAAATCATAATGGATTCTAAGAAGAAATTGAAAACTGTATTCTTTATTACATAATGCTTAAAGTTGGGAAAAAAACCCAACGAAATGTTTTCACGTAAACTTGTATTTTTATAGCTTCGAAATGGAATGTCTCGGAAAAATGGGATAGATTTTATCGGGCACAAAATATATTTTTCTTGGAAACGACGATAAACTGTAAGCAGTGGTCGAAGAACAGCAACTATTACACAAAAAATCGCTTCATAATTTTCCTTTGAAATCGGCGGATATGTTTCAAGTCTTTATTAAGATATTCTAGAGAACGTAAGTACTATAACTTCACACATAAGTTTCTATAAGACTAAATGAAAAAAAAAATAGCACAAGCTATACCATAATGACACTCGACTGACATCAAAGAGTATGAATGCATGCTCAGCTCTCAATCGCGACACGATCACCCTTTGACGACATAATGAGATTCAGTTGCAAATAGATTGACTAAAGGAGAACTAGAGTTGCATACAGCAAACTTTTAGTCGGCCGATAGTTTGTTTGAGCTCATAAATCAGTATGACGATGAATGGTAACGCACATTACAAAGATCTGGATTTTAGCTGGTATCAGAGCGACTGAAAATTTTCATTGGAATCAAGATTTTCTTTACAAAAAAAAATGCCAACTATCGGTTCAACTGTTGGCCAACTGTTTAGTCTGCAATTTGCAATGTACTCTAAATCTGATATGTCGATGGAATTCTCAGCTGCCAGTAATCAACGTTCGATGTTTGAAATTAAATATTTGCTGCCTTGCAGAATGGGCGGGAATTTTGAAAAGAGATTTTTGACGCCATTTTCGCTAATATTAATTGCGAAGAACTTTGGAAATAAGAGTGGTACATATTTTTCATTGATTTAGTAATAAAACCTCAAGTATGGGGCTCTTAAAAAATCTTTAAGGTTGTCTCTCTGGTTAATAATTTCGTGCCATTTGGAAGCATGCCAAGGAATACGGGGTTACTGTGCCTATTACTGACGCTGTCACATTTTTTTTGCATCATTTTTACTTCGACGAAAAAATCTATGATTTAGGTTCTTGGCTGGTAAAAAGGCTTGAAAATTAATAAATGTAAGGCACTCGTTGTAAGTTAAGGGTTCCATCAAATATTCAGAACTAACTAGTGCCCTCTCAACCTGAATTTTAATTACCAAACTCCTTTGAATGGCCACTGAAACTCTGAAACGGATTTCGGTCCTGTTTTATATAACCGTCCATGTAATTGGATTTTCTGTGAAATATGGAATAAGTGTTGGTAGGTTATTCCATGCCTTTTTAAGTATCGAAGAAAGTTTTTTTGGGAATAGTAATTATAAAGAATTATATTGTATTACTGTAAATAAATACAGAAATGACCTAAATATTATAGAATTATACACTAGTATTCCAATAAGCTAAGTAACAGCATAAAAAACTTGTTACTGATTTTCTAATTTTCTATATTGCTTACGCTTATAATAATAAACTTAAACTCATCTTTCAATATAGTTTATATATTTCCAAAACTTGAATAGCATAGACAGTACCTGTGTAAGCAAGAAGTTTGTTATAAAAAGTATCGATCGCTCGCTAACAGCAAGTAAACGGATTCAATTTGCTGCAACGACACTGTCCTGTCTATGAATACTGCATATATTAGGGTCACCAGGGTTTTATTTTTTATCTCCTAAATATTAGTTTGAAAACTATTTAAAAGGATTTAGAAGAAATTCGGGGTGAAATATGGTGACTGCTGGCTGAGGGATAAACGACTCGTCTGTAACTTCACAAGACGCCATTCTGTCTAGTGTGTATTCATATTTATGAGCTTTTTAGCCTCAATAATTCATTTTATTCTATTTTTATATAGATTATATGATATTTAACATCTAACTTAAACGGACATACTTATTTTAATTTATTTTATTTATTTATTTATTACATTTTACAGAAGGCTTACAGACTAACAAAAGAAAAGAATGATATATAACTATGGTATTATCAAATAGCTATTTACAAGTCTCCACACATATAAAAAAAGAAAAGAAAACCATTGTTAGAAAAGAAATTAATTACATATGTTACATAATATGTAACTTATTATTACTACTTAAAAATGCACTTAATTTCCTTCACTATGCCAATTACAGGGAATAATAATTTAATAATCCTATTTACGCTACAAAGAATTTTTGTGCCATTAGGCGTCGCAGTGTCACCACACTGGTACAGAACAAGTCGATGTCAAGGTCACTCGAGAGTCTATTGAAACTCCGTGCGCTCCTTATTGAAAAAACATTTCTAACATAATTCGTCAATGTGAAAGGTACACTTAATATAGGTCGCTGACGTAATCCCATCAGGTTCGTGCGTAATGCCAAGTTAGCCACAAGATCAGGACAATCAAAATGGCCGTTTGCGACACCCATCAGCAGACTTATGTCCCCAATGTGACGCCTCAACTCCAGAGGAAGGAAGTGGTACCGTCTACAGCGGTGATCGTAGTCAACTGAGTATTGCTGTGCCCTATAATCCAGATAACGTAGGAATTTTCTTTGGACTCCCTCAATACGAGACTTATAAATCTCGTACTGCGGGTTCCAAACCTGTGATGCGTATTCTAGGTGGCTACGTACGAAAGAGCAACACAAGATTTTTACTGGCTTAAGAGAACGAAAACAGTCCGTTGTGCGTAATATAAATCCTAGAGCTTTGGATGCCTTTGTCACTATGCACATGTTGATCAAACAGAAGCTTGTCGTCCACAATCACCCCTAAATCTCTTATGCTATGCAGTCTGCTAATTAATTGATTGTTTAAAATGTAATTAAAATTTATCAAAGATGTACGACGTGAGAATGTCAGAAGGAAACATTTAGAAACATTTAATTGAAGTTTATTACGGATGCAGTATAGTTCAAATCTATGCAGGTCGTCTTGCAACTGATATGCATCCGACATGTCTTTGATAATTTTGTGAACTTTCATGTCGTCAGCAGTGGCGAGGCGTCCTTATAAGCCGATTCCCATCGGCTTCCCTTTCGAATTTCAAGAAAGAAGCATAGGTATAAGTTATAATATAGGTATAGGTATAATTAATATAATCATTTAAACCACACAATATAAATATGTAGGTATAACAAAACGCCTACCACCGTTAAAAAAATTGTCTATAAATTACTTGAAACATTTTGCTCCTACTAAATAAGCCGCGGCTTCCTCCTCCATACAAAAATACGCTTGCGTGACGTCATCCACGCCGCGCCGCGCGATGTTCGCAAAATAAGGGCGAGCGGTAAGCCGGCTCACGGAGCGGCTTCCACCAATCAAAACTCGCGAGTGAACGAGAAAGAACGCGTCAAGAGTAGAGTAGCTATATCTGTCTACGCGCGAGTGACAGCGCTTTCTCAAATATGTAAACAAACAAATCAGACAAATTCACTCTCATTGTTCTTATTTTGTTTTAGATAATACCATTAACAATTTGTTCTTTGTATTACTTAATTGAATTTATTAGTGTGTGTATCATTTGGTGTGTGTTTTAGTTACATTATGTCAACATAGATGGCGTTGTGCATTTTTATGCAAATCCTGAATCGCGGTGTTAAGATTCTCCGCGATTTAATGACCCTAGTTGGGAATTTATTTAATTTTATGAATTCACCAAGTATATAATTTTGATTAAATAGTTGGCAGTATCATTACTCCCTACTAATTCCCGCGATCGCACTGTGTGACCTGGTACTCAGTACAAGTACAGTACTACAGTGTGTGTACCTAGTGAAAATAGAGATATCTACGTTGAAATGATGTATTTTGATACGTAGACAGTTGGCATCAGGTTTCTTTTTAATGTACCTATAGCATTTATCGCATTAGACTGTTTTCCGATCCGACAGATTGTTTACTTTAGGAAGGAACTTATTTTTCAAGGTTAAGTTTTGAGAATAAAAACGTGTTATAAAACTCGGGCACGCCGCTCGGGTGAATTACCTACCAATATTACGTCTATATTAAACGTCCTGACGGATAAATACCTACGATAAATATCAATGGCTAACAGGCCGTTGTAAATTAAATACTTAAAATGTATTGTTTCTAGTGCCAAGTTTTCTCAGATTCTAGTACCTAGTTAATATACCTAACTAAAGATAATAAAGTTTTATAGATATTAATAATCTGCCGAATTCCTCGAGAAAACATGTTCAAACTATCAGTCTCTCAGTCAGTGCTAAAAGGTGGACTGAGAAATTACCTCCATTACCTCTCCCCCCCCATCCCTGAGTACTCCCCCCCCAGTTTTTTTTTTGCTGCGGCTTCCCTATTTCATTAAACCACCCTTCGCCACTGGTCGTCAGCATAGAGAGAGATAAATCAACTAGCTTTACCCTACGGTCTCACACGCTTTCTTAGAGAAATGCTTTCCGCAACCGGATAAAAAGAACCCTGTATATATCGGAAATATTATTTTGATATATAAGCTTAGCCAATGCTAAATCTCATAGAAGTCGATTCATCCATTTGCACAAGAAAAAGTAACAGATATCGCCTTAAAAGTGTGATGTAGCCGAAATTCAGAAAAGATCTTTAAGCATGGCAACCCTACGAGTATCTAACTCAAGAGCAGTCTCTCGGCTCCGTTTATTATTCAGCATGCAAACTGTATTTGAGTAAATAATGCCCAAATGTTTATTTATAGGTATTCGCGCTAGAACCCAAACATAGGTACAACTACATAGAGTCGATTATTTATGTTGTTGTTAGCAGCACTTCTTGAGGGTCGAAGGGTACTCTTGTCTATATTTTTTTCTTGTAGTTTCAGGATAGGGGAATATTTTGTACATGGGATATTGAATAAGTATAACCCTCAGGCGATACAGTTAGGTTGATCAGATAGGATAGATACATATATGTATAAAAGAAAGTCGTGTTAGTAACACTACAACTACTAATTAAAATTATGGCTACACGTTGAAATTTACAGGTATTTATGTAGGTGCACTGCACATCAATTAATCTCAAAGTGCTTTACAATTTTCAGTAAGTAGTATATCACTACCGTTTGAGAGTAGGAAGATAATTAGGTTATACATATATAGCCATAAGCTAAGTACTCAGTCGATTTTAGAAGCAACTGGATAAAACCCACCTAGTGAATACAAAGTAGGGATACCTAATATTGAACTCATATTTTGAGATTGAAAATTAAGTGAAACTTTTAAGTTAACAAACAAACGGAGTTTTCGGATTTATATGACACGTTATGTCTTCTGAAAAACTCTGAAAACTTAACCAAACAGAACAAAGTAGCAACATTTACCGACCAATATTCTATCATAAAATTACTATCCAATTTGTAGGAATATTACCAGTCTCGAGAGTTGAGAGTAATTTATTGAAATGAATTCATAAACCATTGAGCGCGAATGGAAAAGATTCCTAAGTATAATTTAATTAAAATATTCCGATTGCTAACAAAGAGAATCGTCGCTCTTTATTACTAGTAAAAGGAAAAAAGGAAAAGATAAAAGATAGCACAGGACGCCAGCTGTTTATCTTTTACTGGACTTTGTATTTTCTTTGAGAAAAATACATATTTAATTAGTTATCCCCATTTGTTTGTAGCTTTGTAGCTTTGAGTTTGTATTTATTTGTTTTTCAGCTTCGATTGGTTTGTTTTGTTTACAAAGGAGGCTTGTAATAAATTGTAGACCGTAATTAATTTTATGTTGTGGTATAACTTGTTGTCTGAGTTTTAATTGGTTAAGCATTTCTTTCTAAAGTTTCAAACAGTCGACAAGTATTAAGAGGAATTTTTTGACGCCTTCTTTTTCTAACTTTTCAAAAAATCTGTAAAGACTTATCTGCTTATTTATAAAGATATATGTTTAGTTTTGAAACATCATTTTAGGTTAGGTAATGAACATAGAAACTTAAACAATACGTAACCAAGATATACATACTTTAAAACAAAGCCATCGCCGCCATTAATCCAGCAGATATGAACAAAGGGACAACTAGGATAAGACAATTGAAATCTAACACAAATACACTCATTAGGAACCCTCAATTGAACACGAGGCGCCATATTTGTTTTACGATCACACTTACTACGAAAGGAGTTAGGTTAACTAAGAAAGGAGGATTGTTATTGTGAGAGAACACGAAAAGTTTATGTTATGTTCATGGCCAGTTTCAAATGATGTTCGTTTTATGAATTTTATCGTGGAATGGAATGGAATAGTTACTTATTCTAGGAACAACAAAAGCTTCTTCTTGTATACCTACTACTATAACAAGAGGATTTTTTTTTGTTTGTACCTACCCTATATCTATTTTTATTTACCCTATTTGGTGCATTTGTACCAAAACTACTGCACTGATTTGAAAAATTCTTTCACCGTTGGAAAGCTATACTCTTCCTGAGTAGTGACATAAGCTATATTTTATCTTTATGGTATACTAGCTTCCGCCAGCGGCTTCGCCCGCGTGGTGCGTTGATAAAAAGTAGCCTATGTGTTAATCCAAGGCATCACCTATTTACATACCAAATTTCAATCAAATCGGTCCAGCCGTTTTTGCGTGATTGAATAACAAACATACATCCATACATTCTCGCAATATAAGTAGGATGTGAAACCGCGAGACAACCGCTTCTCTTCAATAATCCCACTCGTAACGTAACTATTCGAATTTCAAATTCATGAAAGTTTAACTTCTGAATTTGAATTTGCAAATAAGTGGCATTGCTCTCAACACAGCCAAGATGAGATCAAACAAACACAATTTAATATCATAACTCGGCTTCATTCAGAACAGCGCCTTTCAAATTAACTTATTCATTCAACACTTCGAGTGTTGAGCTCAACAGGGGTATCAAGACAATTAGTACAAGTGAACCTAGTACAGTCAACTTCAGGTCATTGGTAACAGTTTTATAGGAAAATCGTACTTATTATTATTGAGTTAAGGTGCATGACAGTTACCACTGATGTTCGGTCTACTGTACAACAGACAGACACACAGACTTTCATAACAGTAAAGTTAGATTGCCTTTCTGATTTATTTTCCTTTGTTCTGTTAGTTTTCTGACAGTTCTGCTAAGTTCTGACGGCAAACGTTCGTGGTTTTCTCGCAGCTTTTCTCAATTTCAAAGGGGAACGATTTGTTATGAAACTTTGCTTTAAGTTAGAGCGATGTTAGGAATTCTGTGCGTGGATTGGATTTATAGATTTAGTTCCGTACGTTGCATGAAAAGGGCTTAATGTTATTTGAAAAAGGAATGCTAATGAATAATTTTCTTCGAGTTTTTTATGCTATTATTTCAGCATTTATTTCTTCGAGTTTTTTATATTATTTCAGCTAGATTGCCTTTCTGATTTATTTTCCTTTGTTCTGTTAGTTTTCTGACAGTTCTGCTAAGTTCTGACGGCAAACGTTCGTGGTTTTCTCGCAGCTTTTCTCAATTTCAAAGGGGAACGATTTGTTATGAAACTTTGCTTTAAGTTAGAGCGATGTTAGGAATTCTGTGCGTGGATTGGATTTATAGATTTAGTTCCGTACGTTGCATGAAAAGGGCTTAATGTTATTTGAAAAAGGAATGCTAATGAATAATTTTCTTCGAGTTTTTTATGAGGTCACGAGGAATCAGATAAATTATGTAGTAGAGTCATCAAATTATATTATCAAACAAGATTCATAACTTCATTGTATGCTTTCAGAGGTTTTTAAAGCAACTCTTTAAAATTTTTTAAAGGCGTTATGTCTAAATCTTACCTGTCACTGGAGACGAGTATAAGCTGCGTGTTGGCGTACTTGGTGCGTCGCTTGCGCACGGCCGACAGCGCCGCGCACAGGCTCGGCGAGAACGACCGGCATGGAGGACACTGTAGCATAGAGGTGGAATTACTATTATAGATTATAAGTAACTAAGCAAATTGCAGCCAAACGTCAAATTGAACAGGGCAAGTCAGTAGGGTGAAACTATTTCAGACCAGAAAATTGTGGTTTAAAGCCAGTGTCCAAATTCCAAATTAAACTAGGCTATTGAGAACGTGTTGACAATTTCTACACACCTACAAGTTTAAATGACACTGAGGTTATGATTGATATAGTTTAAGTTTTAGATTTGTAAGTCGGAACAGATTACAATAATTTAGTGATCTTCAAATCTCAAAGAACTTTCATTTTAGATATGTAATACTGATATTGTATTTACAGAAGAGAATAAAACTTCAAGAATACATCTACTCCAGCGAAAACCTCAAGATCCTTATCACTCACCCAATGAGCCGCAAAATAGAACACCCTCACAGCATCAGGGGGCAGCTGTTCATACAGCTTATTCCCCCCATCCCCCTGCAGCTGCACACCTCTCAGCACCTCCGCCAGGGGGGGAGGGGGCCAGGGAAACCTCTCCCCCAGCGCGTCGTCTAACAGCGCGTCGCGTACGTGACGGCCGCGGATGACCAGGGTCGGGACTCCGACGGCGATGCTGTATTTTTGGGTAAGGCGGCGCTGTGGGAAGAGATGGTGGTGTTAGGCTAGGCTGGTGTGCTTGAAACAATTGAAGGATAGAGTCTTATTAGGTTTTATCAAAGGGGTACAGGGTTGGTCATGGAACTGGTTTGAAGAGGTCAGATAGATAGTCGCTCCGTCTGAAAGTATGATACTCCCCTGTAGCAAGTTAAAGTCAAAAGTCAAGTCTCAGTGTGCGCGCTCTAAAAGGCTATGCAGATGATAGTATATTATCGGGCTGAGTAGAAAAGGACATTGGGCAGATTGGTATACCCCACCAATAGCAATGTCATACATATCATTGGATAGGCCTTTTTATGTAGAACAACATTTACTATGACAGCTTTGCTGAAATATTTGTCCGTTCTGAGATATAGATCAAAAACTGTGCAAAAGTTAAACTAAAGTTAACTTAATAATCTATTGATATCTCAAGTTTTTAGAGTAAAAACTAAGTTCCACTAAGTGTAAGTCTCCTGAGTCCTACCTGTTGTGCCCGTTAGGGTCCATAAGTGTTACTATTATTTAGCATTTCAAGCTTATACTGTACCAACTGGATATTGGGCATGGTGATAAACCCCACCAATAACAAAGTCATACATATCGATGGATAGGTTACAACATTTACTATGACAGCTTTGTTCTATTGTTTGCCCGTTCTGAGATATGGCTAAAAAACAATACTAATCAACACTGTAATCTGATTTTCTTTGAAAAATAACACCAATGTCTTTCTTTTAATTTTTTTTTATAATCATTATGTAAGTCGTGGTGGCCTTGTCGGTAAAGAACCAACCACTCAAGTGCGCGGGTTCGATTCCAAGTCAGGCAAGTACCAATGCAACTTTTCTAAGTTTGTATGTACTGTCTACCTAAGTATATCTTGGACACCAATGACTGTGTTTCGGAGGGCACGTTAAACTGTAGGTTCCGGCTGTCATTGCGGGTAGTCATAATTCAGTAAGTCTGACACCAGTCTAACCAAGAGGTAGTGAATTGCCCGGGTAGCTGGTTTGAGGAGGTCAGATAGGCAGTCACTCATTGTAAAACACTCAGCTGCATTCGGTTAAACTAAAAGCCGGTCGAATGAATATTTTTTATGTACTTTAGAATAAGAAAGATTTAATGATCATGAGAAAGAGAAACTCTTGTCTGAGTAACAGCCACAAGTGTCGATCGATATAAGGATCATAAGCAAATGCTTGGTGTGGTCGGTCCATGGTCGTACATGGGTAACAACAGAAGACAAAGAGACTGGCAACCAATCTTATCAAGAGGTATCGAGTTGCCCAGATTACCGGGGTAAGGAGATCAGATAGGCAATTACATCCAGTTAGACTGGAAGATCATATTGAATTATTTAAATGTACAAAGTAACGTATGAACGAAATGTGGATATTATCCTTATATTCATATCGTCTATTTCATTCCGCAATGTACAGTAAAACTGCGGTGGAACTGCTAAATATAGTAACAAATGCAGACTCACAGCAGGTACTTAGTACATCGAAGACATACATAGATTTTCCTTTAAACACATGTGGCCTTACTACAAAAACTTTAACAGCTGTTTTACACTTGTCTAAAAAAAATGTGTCTCCAAAATGAACCTTATGTCAACGTCATAATTTGTCATTTTTTAGACAAGTCTTAAACTGACGTTAAAAAGTTTTTGTGGTAAGACGGTTAATCTGCATTAATTTTAAGTTTGTTTTTATCTATATCTCAGAACGGACCAACAATAGACCAAAGCTGTCATAGTAAATGTTGTTCCAGTTAAAAAGACCTATCCATCGATATGTATGACTTTGTTATTGGTGGGGTTTATCATCATCCCCAAAATCCAGTTGGTACAGTATAATGTTGAAATGCTAAAAAATAGTAACACTTATGGACAATAACGGGCACAGCAGGTAGGACTCAGGAGACTTACACTTAGTGGAACTTAGTTTTTCCTCTAAAAACTTGAGATATCAGTAGATTATTAAGTTAACTTTAGTTTAACTTTTGCACAGTTTTTGATCTATATCTCAGAACGGACAAACATTTCAGCAAAGCTGTCATAGTAAATGTTGTTCTACATAAAAAGGCCTATTCAATGATATGTATGACATCGCTATTGGTGGGGTATACCAGGTCCCATATATTTGTGCCCATTGTCCTTTGGTCTTTTGTTGTTGCTTTCTTTGCCAGGAGTTAAGAAGGTTGATCACCAAAATAGCGACCAATCGCAAACCAATCGAATTTCGTCGGAATACGATTGGTCTTATATAAGTAGCAGAATGCCCGTTAACGTTAAAACTGCTATTACGATTCAATTTCTATTATATTTTGACATTATTAACTTAGGAGAATCGGGCCCCAGTTGTCTTTGCATACTTTGTCTGAGACAACAAAAAACATATAAGCAAACAGAGAAACCATACAAATCTGAATAATAAGTTATGAATGATAAATTCTCTTGCCGATCAACAATCCTGACAGACATATCCTAGACGCTACTAGCATCTTACCCCTAATGGTATAATCAATCTGCGTAATGGATGTAATTTCCCGCCATTGATTATCGCTCAGTTAGCTACATCAAAGGTAATGCTGCAGTCGAAACTGAAGGATTGCTCTCAAAAAGCTTTTAAGAATTTGTGGGAACGACGTTTCATTTATATGTAGTATGTCGATTAACGATCGGTTTTGAGATGTTTAAGTGAGAAAAAGATATTTCGGCACTAATATTATAAAGATGTAAGGTGTAAGGTTTGTAAGTTTGAAGGAGAGGATCAACTAATCCGATTTTGATAATTCCTGTGTCAATTAAAGCCAATGTATTAATTTGTGCTAAAGATGTACGGAAAGGAGTGACGTGTGCGAAGCATTCTTTAGTCTCAAAAATAGTCTAGCCGTTTAGAATAACTAATCTAGAAAGAGATTAGTCAAGCAAGTCTAAAATATTTCGTTACGTCATCCGTTAAAGACGCATCTAGTGACTTCAAGCAAAATTCAATATATTTCTCAATTTACGTTATCTTATAGTTCGATAGGAAATTAATATATTATTGGTGGATTCCGCTCACGTCCGCCCAACGTCGACAGACATCGGTGGAATATAAACGAGTGACGGTACCAATGTAAGTAAAATACAGTACCGTGAACAAAACGTGTGGTGAAGAGGTGAAATTAAGAGATTGTTAAATAGGGTATTACATGCATTTTTGAAATATATCTTAAATAAATTCTTTAGTCTTAATATATCTCTAAAAAATTAAAAATATTTTTTTTTCTCACGTTATGTACGAATATAAATTAATTGTTTTATCATAATTTCAAATTTCGCGCGTATTTCGCGAAAACGCGGCACACAACGGACGCCATGATTGTTTTTTGGTCATGACGTCATTACGCTACTACAGCTGTCAGTAATACATATTTTGATAGGGTCATTTCGCCTGTTGGCGACCATTTAGTGCAGTTGGCAAGTTTGACGGCGATAATAAAAATGCTCCAGCACTCATTTCCATGTCAAAGGACATTGTTCCGGTTCCATACATGTTCTGCCTAAGAACCGTTCGAATGGAAAGTGACTTCTATAAACTCTTAAAATTATATGGAATCCTATGAAATAAGTCTTCACGAACGGACACTTCAGGAAACTAAAATAATTACGAAAAATGTTAATATTTTGAGGTTATAAATAAAAAATAACCAAGCTTGCGTGAAATATCAGAGTAGTATTATCAAACTACACTATACAAAATATCAACAATACTATGTACAGCTCTATATGTTCTCTTCTAGATCCAGGAAAAGACTACTCTACTAGATACTAGGAAAAGAGATAGTAGGTACCTAGTCAAGTTTAAGATAATTCTTTGACAATGATCATTTTATAAAGTTGCATTTTCTGTCTGCCCCTATGAATGCTTTAGATCTTTAAAACTACGCAATGGATTTGGGTGCGATTTTTTTTTAATAGATAGAGTAGGTCAAAAGTAGGGCTGCCATCTCGAATTTCGCCAAACCCGGGCATAAAAAAAACCCGGACATTTGGCGTAAATAGCATTTTTTCCCCGGACGAGACCGAAAATAATAAGTAAAAAAACAAGACCTCATTTTCATATTATTTTTTTAATTTCACACAATGGTCCGGGTTTTCCCCGGACACTTCTTCAAAATCCGCCCGGACGGCCCCCGGACGGGCTCCAAACGAGGACAAATCCGGGGAAACCCAGACGGATGGCAGCCCTAGTCAAGAGGAAGGTTTACACCAAGGTTTTACATTGCCACCGTGCGAAGACGGGGCATGTGACTAGTTTTCATAAATGCTTAGAATTTTTATGAAAAACAACTACCTAAACGCTTTTGCTTTCAACGTTACGTTTCTTAATATATAGTGAATCCACTTTGGATTTGTGATAAAACGCATAAGTATCCAAAATGGAAGAGTTCCATTCACCACAATTCATAAAATATCGATATTATTACGATGGAGAATTATTTATTTAAATGATTGTTACTACTTTTATATTAGACAGTTACCTAGCTATCTACATGCCATAAGGCGGGAATCGAACCCGCGGTCTATTACCAAGAAGGCACAGACCATACTTAAAATGTCATTACCACACAAAATAATTTAACAGGAGGTTTTCGAGGATGTGCAATAAAAACAATATTTATATTCAATTAAAGGTTTTTAATCATCAATATTTCTCAATAATATATTATCTAAGAACTGAGCCGGGGGTTCAATTGAATTTTGGTATCTCGCCCAGCTTAAGTACCAGATAATAGTCATTATGTGGGCACAACAGCCCACTGTTCTACGCCCAACGATACAATTGCAACAGAAATGCCTGATGGTAGGAGCTTCTTACAAAGTACACAATTGCGTCCAACAGTGCATTGCATCTTATTATGATCGACTGCTTCAGACCAACACGTCGTACATATAAGGTCATGAGCTTCAACCTGTAATAAATAAATACAATAAAACAAGTAAATGTCAAGTAACTTGCAATTGTGGCAATTGATTTGAAATCCGAGAAATTGTGTGCTTATGAAAACATGTAGGTAGTAACATTCTTATCAAAATTAGAAAAACACATTCGTAGACCACTTACCATACGGGGAACAGTCCATTGTTGTATGCAACGAAGTATATCTTCGTTTTCTAATACCAAAGAACCTCCAGCAGATCCACAATTTATAGAATATACTATATTCTGCATCCATTGTTGTAATTATAATACAACTAAATTCGATCACAGACAGAGAAATATCTGAAAATGCCAGGAAAATCCAGTCCTTTACACACAGCCGAGTCTACCAAGTACGCAATCTAATCGGAGTCCGTAATCAAGCCAAAGTTGTTACAATAAAACCATGAAACGCATAGAAAATCACAAAAGAAACGATAGTCGCAAAGAAATCAAACCATTGACATATATTCTAATCAAACTGACTACTAGCAAACTGACTGAAGTACACCAGTGCTGCCAATTACGAAAACTATAATCCTACTCGAATGCCAAGCTAGAAATTCGCGATTTCGCTTAAAACATATAGAATACTAGTTTTTTCTAGCTAGTCAGTTCAGGTATTTAAATGAATAAAGCGTTACCAACTAATTTTAATAACCGACTTCGGAAAGGAGGTTCTCAATTCGATCCGTATTTACCGAAATCGCGAAAACTTCCGAAACTGGCAGCACTGGCTGACGGAAACATTTTATAAGGCATCAATAATTGTGACCCAACTTTTTATTTGGAATTTATTTATTTGAAGTGTCCGTGGAATACTAAAATATGTTTCAAACAATATAAAAATAAATGAAAATTATAGTATAATTTATATTCACATCGGTTTTTAGGCCAAAATTGAACAATGTCCTTTGTGTAATGTATTCCTTATATACTCTATTTTAAGATTAACTTTCAGTTGTATAAGAAATATCTTACGTTTTCTATTTAAATCGATAAACCTCAGAATTTATATAAACTATTTATTTATAATAAACCCCAGTTTGCGTCCACAAAATCCAATTCGCGTCCACCCATGGTCCAGTTTGCGTCCAGCGGCTTTGAAAAGGAATATAGGGGTGAAATTGTTAAGAATTAATAAAGAAAGATTGTATTTGAACAATTTCTTTATTTAACAATACACTTAATTATTAAAAATCAACATTATCATCATTTAAAATTCACTTTACAAAATAAAAATAATTCTTCTCAACATTGGTTTAAGTAACTTAAAATTAGGCAATTAATTTTGAAACTTGAAGAATAAACAGTAATCAATTCTGTTAATTTTACTCTAAATCACAGGGAATGCTTAAGATCCGCCTTGATTATACTAAGTTTTTGGCCATATTATTTTTTTTTTATTAGCCTATGCTGTCCCACTGCTGGGCAAAGGCCTCCCCCATAGCCTTCCATTTTTCTCTGTCCATCGCTATTTGTGGCCAGTCCGAGAGGAAGCTGTCCAAGTCTTCTCTCTAGCGTTTTCTTAGTCTCCCTCTCGGTCACCTTCCATCCTCAGGGATCCAGTGTGTGGTGATGTTGGCCCACTTGTCCGGGTGCATTCGACTTCAACTTTGCAGACTTATTGCCCACATCTACTATGCCCGGATCTTGGACCGGATAATGGTGTTGCGTAGGTATCCGGTCACTAAGCCGTATGCTGAGCAGGCTACGCTCCATGCTCCTTTGGCATACTTTTAGCCTGGACTTTTGAGATTCGGTCAAAGACCAAGTCTGAGCGCCGTAGGTTAGGATGGGCAGAATACACATGTCGACTAGTTTCCGCTTCAGACATAAAGGGAGTTCTCCCTTCATGGACCAGTAGCTCTTCCAGGCGTTTTCGATCCGTAGATCGATTTCCTTTCATATTAAATTAACAAAACAATTTAATAATTTTGTGTAAACATACAACTAAAAGAATTGTTGAGTCAATAAATTATCAGACAAGGTAGCATATTCTTTGCATATTTTTTATCGATTTATTCTTCTCTCGAATAACATTTAACGCTTTATTTAAATCTTCTTCTGTGTATGTTGTCTTTTCCTTCTTTTTTCCTGTATCGGAAGAACTTATCTTAAATGAAATTACTTATATCAGTTGATAATTTAATTATAACCACGTATATATCTTAATAAAAAAATGTACTGTTTAATATACTAATATTAAACAGTATGTTTTAATTATTTTTTATAAGCAAGTATTTAACGAAAACAGTGGACGCAATTTGGTTTATTATTATAGAGGATAGTTTTAGTTCGCGTCCATTGTGGACGCAAAGTGGAAGTTTCGTAAAATTCGATGTAGTAATTCGCGTCCACCTTATTTTACTCGTTAAATATAAAAAACATTACCAAATTCATAATAAACATTATACTTTTATTAATCATTAAACTGTTGAAATAGCTATCTATCCTAAAATTCACATAAAACAATATAAAACTTACCATCAAACACGCCGCTGCACACTAATTGTTATCTAAAATTCTGCGTGTTTTCGCTTTCTTGTTGAAGAGCCTAGACTAATTATTTTTTCTAAAAGGATTGGTTGGACGCACAGAACGTTTGTCTATCAGTGCGTGCCTCTTATACATTAACGTATTAGCGGTAATGACTTTTCGTTTGATTAGTGTGTTAATTGACTTGTTTTCGAGGATTTTTAAAAGGAGATCGGCAAAATGGAATTAGCATGGCGGCGACATTTCGTAGTGTTCAAAGACAGATAAAAAAACCTAAAAACTTTAAACTGCAATAAAAAATATATTTATGTACCTTACGAAGTGAAACTAACATTTCCCGATTGCTTTTCCTCTAAACAATCATTGTAATTCACTTTTAATTTTTTTCTCATCTAGACTAAAATACCCTATTAGTATATCGAAAATCTATAAGTAGGTACAGTAAACTGCACATTAGTGGTAACTGTCATGCACCTTAACTCAATAGTAATAAGTACGATTTTCCTATAAAACTATTACCACTGATCTGAAGTTGACTGTACATAGGTACTATCAGCAAATCTATATTTTTAGTTTGAGTAAGTAGAAAAAGCTTTGGATGTTTCTTGTGATAGGAAAAGTTTCATGTATTTGCTCCCTAATTTTCACCATACAAAAAGCTTTTTTTTTATTAAAAAGAAAGCAATTGATTGATGAGTTGAGTCTAATTTTGATAGGGCCATACCAGGTCAGGTGAAAATAAGCTGTCGCGTTTTATAAGAAGTTAATTAAATTATATCCCATGCCAGATTGAAACCGCGGAAAACTACTAGGTACTAATTTCCCAGCATCTAGGTATGTGATGTGATGTCTCTTTGGCACATGAAAAAAAACATTAGTTAATTTAGTTAATGGTACAAAAAGTAATCAATTAAAAAGTCTATTCATCCACGCCCACAAAATTACATGTTTACTTTATTTCTTGCTTCAACCACAAGCGTACCGCAGTGTACCATAAACTAAACGCGCCTTGTTAATAATTAGTCGTCTAAATATAGCGAGCACAGGAAAGCGCGTTCTGCCTAACAAGACAGAAGCCAGCCTCTTTGAGTTACTGACCTGCCTTACTGACGTTTGTTTTTTTTTTAGGTGCGAAAGAATTAGGTGATGATTAGTGGTAGTTCATTTGGGTTTGGTTGTGTTTTGGGACACTGTTCATTACTGTTCAGTCCGGGTAAATGGTTATCGACGAAATAATTATCTTATGTAAAGAATTTACTTCCAGATCGCATGTGTTAGATTATTGTATATTTCTTGATTTAAACTATCTCTGTAAACGAACTTTAAATGACAAATGATTGAATATTTTTACTGTCTCTGTAAACGCACATGAAAACGAGGGTACCTTTATGTAATTGTTTTATATTCATTAAATTTTATATCTAAAATCTTACATGTTTAATGATTAAAATAAATATTAAAATTATCGTTATAAGTTTTAAATAAGATTTGGTGTGTTTAAATTAGTTTATTTCAACTGTGAATTTAGTTATTTGTGTATAAAGCTTACTTGTCTGTGATTGGTCAATTGTGGCGGGATAGTATGACTGTTCGAAATAATGTTTTAAAATAGTCATGGCACTTTTCTGGTGGACGTTGAGGTGTAGACAACACACGAAAGTTAAGTATTCTTCCTGATTTATATTTTCTTACTGTGATGTGATTATTGTAATTGTCGTTTTATGTATTATTGTGCTGATGTTTAAAATGTATAGTGATCTATCGCTTTATACATGTCTTTAAGATATATTTATGCTGTACTGTGTATTACATTGGGTACCATATGGAATTATTTCTTTATGATATATATGATTTATGTTCTAATGGGTTATAACCATACAGACAGAATTGTGTTGCTGGGGAGTTTGTTCCACCACTTCTTCTTCCCAGCAAAAACACATAGGAAGTGGTGAAGGGTGGGCGTTTTGGGGGCTGTCTATTGTAAAATACTGACGTTCTAAAAGTGCTGTTTTGCAGCCAAGTTTGAATAAATGATTTTTCATTTCGATTTGATATTGATCATAGAAAATGCTTTATTTATTTTTTTATACCTTTATGTTTATTCCTTGCTTTCTACACTTATTCTTGAGAGTTCAGTAATTAAATAATAAATTAAATTGCTCTATTATGTATCAAATCTAACACATGCATTCTACATTCTACATTATATAACATTTTGACCTAGGTACGTGGTCAAGAGAGAAATATACTTTCCTTCAATCCTTTTAATTAATAATGAAAAATACTCTCGCATTTTCTCTCAGCATTCAAAATTCCCATTCAATGACTTATAAATAAATAATAAAACTTCAAACACAGTATTGCCATCACTAAAAATGTCCATAGCATTAAGCCGAGCTTTCACGGTATTATTGTGAAATGCGAGTGAAATAAAAAGGAAACGGAAGTTTCCGGCACTTGGACGTTTCAGTAAATAATATGGACTTCCCTTCAGTAATGGACGAATATTATTTATTTTTCACGGAACATTTGTTAAAGGAAAACGTGTTACTTAAGTAACAGTTTGTTGGAGAAACGATAGAATCTTTACACGTAGGTACACTTTCATGTTGTCAGATATAATCATTCTTTTCGTAATTTACTAAGGGCTTTGCTCCATTCATAAATTAATCAAGCATGTACATAATAAGTACAGCGTTAATTTTTAAATATCTCAATCATCGAACTTCAGATTTCTATAATCTATCTGTTTGTTGTGAGATTAAAGAAGCTAATGTCAAAACTCAGTCTCTCATCATCCTCCGAGCCTTTTTCCCAACTATGTTGGGGTCGGCTTATAACTTAACTAATGTATGTAAGTCTACTGTTAAACTCTATAAATATTTCGTCTCTGTACCTGAAAACTGCATTTACTTATATAACATTACCCTATCTTCTACAGCGATATTTTAGGTGCACTGCAGAAAATATAAATAAATTCGTTGGCTCGGAAATATTCATGCATCGTATTTTGTTATGAACAATTTTGCAACGATATCCTTCGGGACCTTACATTGTAAACGGCCATCTTGAATTTATGTATATGCGTAAAAATGTCTGGCAAGTTTCGCTAGACAAACTTAGATATAAAAGGTAAGTAAGTATATTATGTTTTTGTAAACGTTGGGGCATTTTCCTTTGGAGGCTGCTTTTTGAATAAATCTTGATAGAAAAGGTAATCTTGGTAGAAAAAGGGTTATCTTAATGTTACAAAATAATTTATTGGCTTGACTGTGGGTGTTTTATTTCTCCCATAGTAGGGGTCCGTGACTGTAAAATTATTATCTGTCCTGTTTTACGCGGCCTTACATTGTAGCTATTTCAATTATTCAGACGTAAAAAAATATAGAAACAAAATATTCAGGTTAAGTATTACTATTTCGGCATACTAGCCTAGGTAATTGGTTTTTTATAGAATTATTACGATATATTTCTTTAAAATTTTATATTTTCTTTTTAAAAAACATCTTCTGTTCCTATACGGTTCAAACCCAGAAACTCTAATTTCCATTTTCCCTTCACCAGAAGCAGAAAATACCAGTTTCCCAAACCTTCATCGCACGCAAACTTCAGCTTTCACCGTACCTTACAATACGTCAACGTCCATTGACGTAAACAATACGGGCAGCCAATCACGCTAAGAGCTGTCTCCGTCATTTGACGTTTGGCGAACAGCGTCTGTGGGACGTTGACGTAACGTGACGTTACCGTGTCCTGATGAGATTGCGTGAAGCTGCAGATTATTGGATTGGTTTGTGGATTACGTTCAGTTTAATGTCAACTGTGTTAATGTATTGTTTCTTATTTCTTACATAGAACCACAAAGAAATAGTTCTTAGTTTCGCTTAAAAAAGGGGTCCTGTTTCAATTTGCCCCATGTAAAATACAAGTGAATGCTGATCTATAGTTTTACAGTAGGTTTCACCATTTCACTATAACGTTAACCGAACCTTATCAGTTGTCAAAACACCGGTTTGCCTTTTCACAGTTAGGCTTTAGATCTCGCAACTCGCCTTTAGATTTAGTAATTAATCAAAACCTACATTTTTGAATTGAATTTGTTAAAAAAAAAAATCTACAATCTAGCAATGTTGGGTGAAACCAAGATAGCCTTTTAGATAGAATTCAATCGTGTACCCTTTAGGCGCGGAATCCTAAAAAAAACAAGGCAAACACAATCGATTTCCTCATCCATAAAGCTATATTTCCAAACGATTCGGATCACCTAGTTCCCAAAGCTCCATTGGTACAATACAGGGGAGCATGAACCGCTAAGTTTTCATATCACGTAGGCAACCCGAGGCATTCTTTCGGAGATTTCTTTGTTGGCCCCTAACCTAAGAAGCTGAACCAAATTGGTATGTTTTGAATGCTGAGCTGTTTTACAAGAAGGTTGAATAGGTACCGGATTTTGTGAATATTGAGTATTCTAGGATGCGGGTATAGTATGGTATGGGTATTTTATTGAGCACATTAGGTACACCGATCATCCGATCGGTATCAGACCAACTTGAAACTGTTTTTACCGCGTTGCAGTCGTTTAAATCTTTATCAATCTGAAGTCTTCTGACAAGATAGTAGGATTTTTAGACTGTGATAATAATATGGAGTAACTAAGCAGTATTTTGAAATATTTAAATTCTAACAACTCTTAAAAACACCCAAAAAATCTTGATAACAGCCACACCAAAGTTCAACGCCGGTCATCAAAAACAGGGACCACTTTCCAGAAGCTTAATTAACTCGTCCACCACCAGAATGTCCAAGATTAAGGAGCTCCTCGGTCGAACGGTCCCGAGGAGGGGGGGTGTCACGCTACACTGGCCACCCCTCCAAATTACTCGCGATTACAACCCTTACAAGTAACTTTATATCTTTTGATACGGTACAATGCAGATTGGATCCTTGAGGGAAGGATAATAACTGATGTTTTGAATCTAGTGGAATGTAATGAAAAGTGAAGATTAAAAAAGAAAAGGATTGGATCTTGGTTGGAGTATTTCCACAGCTACATTGGATTGATTAATTCGGCGGAGGAAACGACATTCAAATGTTTTTATCGTAACTTGTAAGTCTAAGGCATATTTTTAACAGATTGCAAAGTAGCTGTTTCCATGACTAACTGGAAGTTTACACGTGAATTAGATGATGTAAATACGAAAAACATTTGAGGAATAGAATTTCTTCATTTCGAAATAATGATTGTCCTTAACTTAAGAACATATGTTATTCTTATGAGACTAGCAAACCTTCGTACGTATAATTGAGATAAATCCACGTTGTTATTGACACTGAACTCACTGTAACTACTACTTTAGTACTACTATGTATAGGTACCTAGGTAGGTACATACTGAAATCCGATCTGAACCCTGTAGGAGCAGTGCAAAACACGTGCCACCAGACAGGCTAAGTTGCATCGATAAGCATAGCTACACAAACAGCCAGACACAAATAATGTCTGTGCCAGACAAATTCGGCTGTTCAATGGCCGACAGATGTCAACCGCGCCGTCCTTCACAACACACAATGTAATAAAATCGTATTGTTATCGGACTCTCATGTGTGTACAGTTAGTGAACTGCCTGCAGGCTTGCAGTCAGTTATATTTTGATGATGACATTGCACTCAATCCATTGTTTTTTGTGTCGAAATTTGTATAATGTACCTAATGGAAAATGATATTTATTTTGAAAATAAGTTAACATAAGCCTTTCACACGTCAAATAATTAAAACGAGGTGAAAACGGTATTTCCTATTTGACTACCCTGAGACAAAGCTCCGAAACAAACTCGAGGGTCACTTTCACAGTTTCACATAGGCGTGTAGGTTATTTTATTAAACAAAAAAATATTTAAGCGTAAAAACAGCAATTTCCTTGAAAATTAAAACGCACACAAAAAAAATCCAAGATGGCGTTACCGCGCTTTTTCTTCAGCCACAGAGTATAAAAAGCGTGTTTAAACCGGTGTGTACCGGTTGAAAGCAGTGTAAATGTCTGCAGAAAGCGCTCTAGGGGTGCATTGAAGGGGTTCTGAGGGCTCTTGGTAAGACTTGACGGTCTACGACGCAGATCGTCTAGCTACAAGTGTAGCAAACGCCTTGCTTCTTTTTAAATGACGTTTCTATAGAATTTTTAGGGTTGCCTGTCGGAAAATGTGGTGTGGAAAATCCTTTAAATGTAGGTACCGCAGAGTTTTAAAATTCTGCTTTTAAATAGAATTGGGCTATAATTGGTTTCTCTACAAATGTGTTTTCGATAGTTTATTGATGATTCGATTTCCATTTTATGGAGGCTTTATGTGGAAATTCCTTTTACGAAAAACCTTACAGTAATTGCTCTTTTGATTCTAATATTATAATCTGTAGGTAATTTATATTATTTTACCCAAAAAAAGTCCGAAACGAAAAACTCATCTGACCATTCAAACATTTGGCATCACAAATAACAAAAGCAAAACGTAACAAAACCACAAAATAATTTATCAATTCCTTTACACAATAGCCCTTAATAACATAGGAAATAGTTTTCACTTCAACAACAGCATTAAAAGACAACGGAATCATATTTTCGAAGGAGGGTAGTCATCGATTTTCTCCAATACGTACCTACAGTTCAGTGAACCTTGTCGTGAGAATTCTACATAAAGGAGTGTGGGTTCGAGGCTCGGGTAGCGATAATGAAGAAATGTTAATTATTATATTACAAAACAAGGTTTTATTGTGACTGACGTGGTTAGTGAAGGAATTTGATGTTATCTTATGAATGAAGATAAGCTTTTGATTCAGCTTTTTATCTAGATAGTAGGCTACTGTGCTGATGGTTTTGATAAATACTGTCTTTTAAGATCTATCTAGCCTCATTTCCAACACCTTTTTTGAAAAAAGTTTTATGAGCAGCCGTGGTTCAGCAATAATACATTGAAAAAAATAAAGAAAGAGGTGGAATGTAGATTCAGAAGGACGTGATCATAAACAAACAAGTTTATGAGACCAGAAAGGTCTTCAAACTTTTCTTGCAACACGAACTTTTAGCGTTATATTAGCAAAATATCTGCCAGTTTCTATTCAACGTTATATAGCAAAACTTTTACCTGCAGTCACAAAAATCCAAAATATCCTTTGTAACCCGTTCAAAAATTATTATCAGCCAGCATTGTCCATGTTCCCGAGTTTGACGAAAAAATGACCACTTCGTCGCTCCCTGACAACAATGGATGTATTTTTGCAAGGGGTACTGAACTCGAGCGCGCTTCAAAAATGCAAGCCGTGCAGTTTGTAAGTACACAGCCAATATCTGTCGGTGGATATGGCGGGCTTTTTGTAAATCGAATGTTTTTGAAATGAGAAGCTCTGTGGTTGATGTAAGGAGTATTTGATTTGAAATGAGTTTTTAATGTGACTATGGTCCGTACGTGCCTAAAAGTATTTTTTTGTGTGGAGATTTTAAAAAATCCCCAAGTAGAGTATTTTCCCTGAATATCTAATAAAAATTCCAGGCTGAACATTAGTTTTATCGAGACGTATACATGGGTAGAAGGCTTTCTTTTTTTATAAATGTTTTATTAAGTCGCTAGTTCGCTACGTAGGTATGTGATGCAAATTCCACTTATTGAAATCTTTCAATGCACTTTAAGTATTAATAAGTTATATAGTGCATTAAGAGGCTGGAAGTTTCTCAGTAAACATGTTTTTAGTCTAGCTAAGAATCGATAAAACCTAGGTAAACACGGAGATAAAATGTTGAGTTAGCAAGTTTACAATGTACATTTACTTACTTACTAAGAGTTTGTTTACATTAATGAAGAGGAAAGTTTAATTTTTCTTAGAATCGTATGTACTTCGTATGTACTTATTAATATGTATTTCGAGTTGTTTCAGGTAACAAATGATGATGTTTAATGCTAATTGAAACAGAAAGCCTCCTTTCAGAATAAGATAGCACAGTGATTAGGTAGGTAGATATCCGCATTAATTTGAAAAAAAAAACAGGTTTTCAAAATACAAACTTATTATTACAACTTTTGATAAGATAATCAATTTCATGATAAAAGAAATCACGGGAAAATTATATGTCTACAAGAATAAATTCATATGCAATATAAGTACCATACATTGATGCATTGTAGTCTAGTCGATACAATTATGCAAATATGAGCCAATCAAGGGTCAATTGTCGGATGTGCTAGATCTGAGCCTAGCTTTCAGTCTTCATTGAGACTTACAGGAAACTCTTGATATGATGCCATCGAGAACATTTCCTTTTTCTAGAGAATGAGTTATGGTCGTTAAGTTTAATTGTTTCTGATGTAAGGTTGTTACTTTTTAAAAAGGAAATACATAGTAGGATAAATGTATAGACTTAGTAGGTTGTTATTTATGACTGGAAATGGAAAAAAAGAGATTACTGTCTGCCTGTGTTACATTCAGATTGAAAATTGTGATAGTAAGTGTTTAACGGTGACTTTCCCTAAATTCCCTTGAAAAGCGTTGTTGAAAAATTCGTTTCGTTTACTTTCAAAGAGGACAAGTTATTAAAAACTTAATTGTGATAATAAATAACATTATTATAGCAAGGCAACCACAATTTACAAACTAAATCCACGCCTAAACTATCCTAAAAATATTCAAACCTTCTTCGGAACCACAGACAATTTTCCCATCCGTATTACATTTTCAATGCATTTCCGCGCCATTCCTAGTAGTACGTTCCATGGTACGCAAGCTCGCGTCATAAACAATACATTTCTGACGTTCTGACGTTAGGGCAGACGGATGTGAAATGTCAGAAGTGGGAATTCCGTTGCTTTCTGGGAAGTGTTATTACGTAGGTAAGTTGTTGACCGCGATTTAATTACTAAAGTGAGGTCGACCTGCAATTTCTAACAGTTTTGATTGCCAAGGGATTTATGTTCTAATACTTATGTGCAGGTACCTTTTAGGCTCTGAGTATTTACCTATATTGCTCCTACAGACGTTTTATTTTAGGTAGAACGTAATTTTTGAAGATAGTCTCTTTATAAAGTTTTTTTAGGTACACCTAAATTTTCGAAAGTTGCCCTGGATTTCTCAGAATTTCCTTCTTCAGATCCTGAACTTATGAATATAGGACCTGGAAGTATACCCTATCAAACACAAAAAGATTTTAGCAAATCGCTCTAGGCGTCTTTGATCGGTGAGCAAACATTAAAAGAAAAATGGAGAACCTCCTCATTTTTCTAAGTCACTTAAAAATTAAACTACAAAACAACTAGTTAATTTAAACCACATAACCAGCATTACCTATCTATACTAATATTATAAAGCTGAAGAGTTTGTTTGTTTGTTTGTTTGAACGCGCTAATCTCAGGAACTACTGGTCCGATTTGAAAATTTCTTTCAGTGTTAGATAGCCCGTTTATCGAGGAAGGCTATAGGCTACTTTTTATCCCGGTACGGGAAGTAGTTCCCACGAGATGCGGGTGAAACCGCTGGCAGAAGCTAGTTACTACTAAAATAATTCCTAAACAAATACCTAATAACTGCAACAAAATATGCGTAACATGTTATCTACGTTTGTATGATACGTCCCGCTCGAGATAATGCCCTCGGGAGCTACGCGATAGCACTCCTGTCCTTTGTGCCAGTGTAAACAACGACCAGCTATTATAAAACGAATATTTTTTGGCGGGATTTGGGCGATGTAGTTTTTCGTATTTCTGTATTTCATATCTGTATTTTTATGTTATTTATTTATTTATTTATGAGCATGGAAGACTTACAGCTAAGTACATATAATAGGTAATTGTGTGACTAACTGACAGCCAATTACAAGTCTTCACTTCTAAAACTAGTTAAACATAAAAAAGGACAGTGGAACAAACTCAACACACTGCTTATAACGCCTGAGCAAAAAACAAAAAAAAAAAAAAACAATAATTAAAAACGCAAAACCAATAACTTTGCTACAGGATTTTTTGAGGGAAATGTTAAGTATTAGAAATTGAATTGAAAGATGGGAACAAATAATTTAATTTTTAAAGAAATTCAATGCTAAACTCTTTTTCACCGAAGTCACACTTGTGTTAAATATGTCAAAGTCAAACTGCTATGATCAGTTATGATATAGGATATAGCATATAATAGATGATAGATTCCTGGTATTGAAAGGTTAGTCGCGAAAATAAAATTAGAAACTAAGGTGACTGTAAAGGTACTGATTTATGACGAAGTTTTTTTATTTCGTAGGGGATTATAAAGCGTTAGCTCGAAAGATTTAGTGTAGCTAGAGATGGAATTATCTTGCAATTATAGCTCAGGTAAAAGGACAGATGAAAATGACTAAGTAGTTGTAATTTCTAAAACTCGTAAAGTTAAGTAGGTACCGACCGGACATTTATGTATATTACATAACTACTCAGGGTCAAGTCATCTTTTTAGCCATTTAGTAATCTGTGCTTTTGGGTATTCTAATCAATAGTTTATTTTATCGTAACAACTTGTGACAAACGGATTAATAGCAAATCTCCTCAAACTATTAGTTTCAAGGTAGGAGCGTCGAGTTAATGTTACGAAGTTTTAGCGGTTTCCCGGGAAGCTGACGAGGATTGATGGAAACAAATAATGTTCATTTCCAAGCTCATAGTTAAGTTCAATTCATGCTCTGTCTACCGTGAATTGAGTGAGTCGATGTAAGTATTTAAAGAGGACAGTTTCATCTCTTACGTTCTTATAAGTAAGAGGTTCAAATGAAGGTATTATTGGTACATATGTGCCTTTGTTATCCTGACTAGTATTATAAATGTGAAAGTAACTCTGTCTGTCTTTTCCTCACGCCTAAACTACTGAACCGATTTGTGTGAAATTTGGTACAGGCATAGTTTGGAACTTGAGAAAGGACATAGGATAGTTTTTATTACAAAAAATATAAAAATAAAATTTATTCCGGACATATTTATAGCGCCATCTATTAATCAAACCTATCTGCCAGAAGTTGGTAGGTGGTGACGATTGTGAAAGGTATATTCAAATTAAAACTAGGTACCTATTAGAGAAATTAGTTTACCTACTAATGGTATGTCCACGGTTTGAATCCATGTCCAAATCGAATTTTATGTCAGGTGAAACTTTGAATTTGTTTCGAGTGCCATGATAATATGTTTAGGAAGGGTGTACTATGCCAAATCGAATGACAAATAATCGAATGCCAATTGATCGACCACTATAAATCGAAATTCTAAATACTCGAACATTCATAATATCGAATGGTTTTTAAATCGAACATTCAATACATCGCGCAGTCAATACATCGAGTGTTCAAAATATCGAATGTTCGTTTGATCGAGCGTTAAATGCATCGCATATTCATCCTATCGAAAAATCTATATTTTTTATGAATACAAGAAAAACTCAAAATTTACTAATAAATCACATTTTAATCTTTAATTCTTATCTTTTAAAGGTAAATTTTAAAATTTTGTTTGAATTGAAAAGGCAAACGCGGGATTGGGAAGACCTACTTTACAAAAAAGAGGCAAAAGGGATGATAACGCGATTGAAAAAATGTTAAATAATAAAAACAACATTAAAATTTATAAATTATTCATAAATATTGAGTTTTTCTTGTATTCATAAAAAATATAGATTTTTCGATAGGATGAATATGCGATGCATTTAACGCTCGATCAAACGAACATTCGATATTTTGAACACTCGATGTTTTGACTGCGCGATGTATTAAATGTTCGATTTAAAAACCATTCGATATTATGAATGTTCGAGTATTTAGAATTTCGATTTATAGTGGTCGATCAATTGGCATTCGATTATTTGTCATTCGATTTGGCATAGTACACCCGTTTAGGAATGCATTTTTAAGAGAATAAGGTCTCAGAAAAGACGAAAGAAACAGTAGAGATTAAAACCTCTTTTCACTCCAAGTTGTGAAAGAAATCCACACACATGTCCGTAGGTAAGTGTTTCTCCACATGTCTATTGTTCTTGAGGTCAGTGATGGCACAAAGTGATAAATAATCTTCAGCTCAAGTTGCTGAACAATGCCTCCAGTGTATGTAGCTTCTTACAATGCGTCGTAAACATTCTGACAGGGTTGGCGGAACAACCCGAGGATATTCATTAACTACAAAATATGTAAAAACTTTGTAAATGTATTTTTTGGCAGAACTGTCAAACGATTTTCATGCGCCATCTTGCTGTATTCTGCAGTCTGCAGTATTGTTTAGTTTTCATTTAAGTTTATGATAAAAATCTATACATATAATAAATCTGTAAAAAAACTGTGTCTGTACATTGAATATATTAAAAAAATAATAATTGGGTGGGGTTTAGAAACAGTAATGGAACACAAATCCAAAAAAAAAATTCTGTCTGTATGTCTGTATGTCTGTATGTCTGTATGTCTGTATGTCTGTTTGTTTGTACACGCTAATCTTCCGAACTACTGAACGGATTTCAATGATTTTTTCTTTGTTGTGTCAGTATTAAGCCTGGTCAACATATAGGCTATAATTTATCTTCGAAACTTGAAGACCTGATGCAGAACACCAACAGACCAACAAAACTATAAGAGATACAAAAATGGTGTCATGGCAAAAATTGTTTCATGTGATGAGCATTTTCAGCTGAGATAATAAATTTGAAGATCTGGAACACCTGATGTGGAACCCCAAGAGCCCAGCTTCTCTGTACCATATACAGGTATGCCGTTTTAGCAAAAGTTGTTCAATTTGATAAGCACTTTCTATTGACTTATACAAATTGAAGATCTAAAACACCTGATGTGGAACTCCAGGGGCCCAGCTAGACTATAGCATATAGAGGTATGACGTTTTAGCAAAAGTTGTTCAATCTGATAAGCACTCTCTGTTGACTTATAAAAATTGAAGATGTACAACACCTGATGTGGAAACCCAGGAGCCCAGCTAGACTATAGCTTATAAAGATATGACGTTTTAGCAAAAGTGGTTCAATCTGATAAGCACTCTCTATTTTGACGGATAAACATCGAAGATCTGGAACACCTGATGTGGAACTTCAAGAGCATTACTACACTTGAAATGTATAGAAATGAATGTTATGAAATAGGTATGGTGAATCAAAAAAAGTAATTAGTCCGTCTTTTAGATAACCCTAAAATAATGGACACGTATTTTTTCTTTTCTCCTTCTCACAAACAAATAATTACGAAGATATAACACGCTTGAATTTTGTGTTAAGTCACTGCTTAGTACAAATTTTACATACCTAGACGTGGCGTCACGAGCCCCCACTCTCCGATTTTTTTGCGTTATATATATCTCATTATTATTTTGTATGTCTCTTCCAGACCTCGGGACTACAGAGTTCCGAATTTTTGGGAGGCAAACGTGAGGCCAAAGCCAACACGCTGAAGCCCTTTTGAGACAACTTTAATGAAATGGTGACACAAAACTGACAATTATCCCTTTATACACTATAGAAATGAACCCAAGGACAATCCCCGGTGAACGTCGTTAAAAAAAAAGACAATCTGTGCTATACCATTGCAAACTGTGGATGAATACTACTTGGGCTATTGTGATGGGATGCTAATAGACTAGGAATGGGGAAACTACGGGAACTATGGCTCCTGCCGATGACAATGTATTAGATACATGTAAAAATGGCAAGTGGAGACTCGCCAGCACACTTACTGGGCCCCCGGGAATCTGTCACTGAATAGCAACAAAAGGGCAACAGGGACATGAGTGGCTGAAGTGTGAGGATACCTCGGCGGATTTTAAACGCAGATTACGCGCTCCCTGTGGGTCACTTACCACGAGGCACCTATCCTCCGAGCAGGGCTACTAACCCTGCTCAAGCGACTCCACTCTGGCTGGTCAAGCCAAGCCAGAGGCGTGAGACCTACCCCCGTCATGGTTCACTCCGACCGGCCGGAGATGGGGGACAGTATACTCTCCCTGGAGAACTCAGTATATATGCCCCGCGGGGTCGCTACTCCCCGTCATCAGCCTCAGATATCCTGCGATGCTTATATCTCATTATTATTGTCGTTATTATCTCAAGAGCCTTTGTCCCAATTATGTTAGGGTCGACTTCCAGTCACGATGCAACTGAGTACCAGTGTTTTAAAAGGAGCGACTGCCTATTTGACCTCCACAACCCGGTTAACCGCTCAACCCCCAACACCCCTCGGTAAAACTGGTCAGACATACTGGGTTCTGACTACCCATAACGACTGCCAAGAATTTTCAATGACAGCCGGAACCTACAGTTTAACATCCCCTCCAAATAACGGTCATTGGTATCCAAAATATACGTAGAAAGTACATACGAACTTAGAAAAGTTGCATTGGCAGGTACTTGCCAGACCTGGAATTAAAGACGCACGCTCATACTTGAGAGATTGGTTCTCTACCCACGAACCCCCTAAACCACGAATTCCACTAAGTCACCACGACTTTGTCATCTATTTAATGTTTTTTTACGTTATAATACGTGTAATATTTTTGCCACACACAACTTAAATGCGGACTAATTAGAATCACTACTTTTATCCCTATGGTCACGTCTATTGCGGTTCAGTTCTCAGCGTTTTGTTTAGTCTGCTGTGCTTTTGCCGTTAAAGTACAAAAATTTAAATATATGGAACATTTCTAATGGCTATGCGTATTCCGTTGTTTTCAAGTCAACGGGCCCTTAAAATTCAATATCAGACGATTCAGATCTTTGATTTTGCTGACCCCGTAGTCGCTGGCATAAGGGACAGGGTCCGCGTACGAAGTCGCGGGCAGAAGCTAGTAGTGAATACATTTTCAAGTAACAGAGGCTCAGGCTGGCTGTTTTTTGTGTCGGCATTGTCGAGATGAATTCCAAAAGAATTATAAAATAAATCTAACGGACCTTTTTACGAAAGGTTTCAATAATGATAAAAGAATGCGCAATATTGAGGATAAAAAATTAATGTTCATGACAGAATAGAAAAAATGTACCTACTTATAAAAAAAAGAATACTCATAATTAAAAATGAGTACCTAACCACCCACAGCCTTTATTGAAAAAGAAAACATATAAAATTAAACCGACTTCCCAAAACACTAAAAAGCAAAAAAAAACTATTTTTAGGTGCATCGGCCTAGAAGTCGGTGTCTAATGGATGTTACTAAGTTAATTTTGCCACCGACTTCTAGGCCGATGCACCTAAAAATAGTCATTTTTTTTGCTTTTTAGTGTTTTGGGAAGTCGGTTTAATTTTTTTGTAAAAAAGTTTTTTATTTAAAGCTTTTCAGTGATACGAATAGTTGTCACTATCCATACAAGTGAGAAGTTCTCATCAATACAAAGAATATAAGTCCAAATACGAGGTATTTTACATATTCAGTTGTCGAGTTCCCTCGACTTACTTTCTCTGGTCTCCATCATCAGGTCAGCTCCAAACCTTCACTGTTGAATAGTGCTTTTAGGCGTACACATGAGTGTCAAGTTTTTACCCTATGTATGCCTACAACTTTCGAAGGTTGCCCTCGATTTCTCAGGGTTTCCATCATCAGATCCTGACCTGATGACTATGGGACCAACTGGCAGCTATTCCGAGTCGAACAAAAAAAGAATCACGTAAATCGGTCTATAAACCTCGGAGTAATCGATGTACATGCATAGAAAAAAAAACATACCGGCCGAATTGATAACCTCCTCCTTTTTGGGAAGTCGGTTAAAAAGGGAAGAAAATAATAAAAAGATTTCCTACCTACCTCTATTCTATATTAGGCTTCAGTATTATAGTCATGCTGTAATAGAAATGTATAATAATATACCACAAAGTATATTAAACCTTATTTTACCAGAATAAGACAGTGAATGAATGAATAACATCAAATAATAAACCGATTTCTATAACATATCCGTTGTTTTGTGATTAGAGATCGAAAGACATAGGTACTATACATACTTTACACGAAGCTTATGTCAAAGTCTCAATCAAATGAACGGACAGACAAATTATAGACATCTACCGAGACTTCGATTTTCCTGCGATTTCCAATCCCATCCACTGAATATTTATCAGGTTTCGAAGTTGATAACCCTAGAGAGATTTCAGCCAGACATACAGACATCGGTATTTTATAAGTCAAAAATTCTAGTTACATTTTGCCATCGCTAGCCACAGACGTTTTAGTTTTAAATGTTTTCTGCTGCCGACATATTTTGAAATGAAATTCCTATGATATTTCAAATTTTCAACCTACTTCAAAAAAAGGAGGAGGTTCTCAATTCGGCAGAATTTTTTTTTTTATGTTTGTTACTCGATTTCTCAAAGACGCCTGGACCGATTTCAAAAATTCTTTTTTTATTTGAAAGGGTATGCTTGTCATTTGGTCCCATTGTCATCAGATCAGGATCTGATGGTGGAAACCCTGAGAAATCGAGGGCTTCTCTTGAAAATTGTAGGCGAGCATGGGGTAAAAACTTTATATTTATGTGTATATCTGATGAGACTACAATACTATGGAGGTTTAGGGCAGATCTGATGATGGAGACGACATAGGATCGAGGGAACTCCTAAACGGCACATCTTAACTACCTCGTGTTTGGGCTTATATTATTTGTATTGACGACACCTTTGCAACCGTGAAGGTTTGGAGCTGACCTGATGATGGTGACTGGAGAAGGTCGAGGGAACTCGACAACTGAATATGTAAACTACCTCGTGTTTGGGCTTATATTATTCGTATTGATGAGAACTTTCCACAAATGCGGATAGTGACAACTATGCTTGTCACTGAAAAGCCAAAAATAAAAAACTTTTTACAAAAAAATAAAACCGACTCCCAAAAACACTGAAAAGCAAAAAAAACTATTCTTAGGTCCATCGGCCTGGAAGTCGGTGGCGTTAAACTCAGGAACATCCATAAGACACTGACCCCCTGTACCCCCTGGACCCCCCCCACCGTTATATACGTCCATGGTTTCGGTAATTACCAATACTATAAGCAGTAGGATTCCTCAAGATACAACAATCTATAAGTAAATAAAGATAGATTACGTAAGCACACAGCTTTCTCTGACTCACTTGACCTGTAAGATAACCTTTAGCAAGAAACTTACGAAAGTTATTTGCAACCTAGGACTTATTTACATGACTACATAATGTGTTAAAGTCAACTTCAAAAAGTGCCCAAGTACTGTAACAATATACTTAAGTACTTAGCAAAAGTAAGCTCATGTGTTTTTCTTATACGATAAACAAAAAAAATATGTACAGTGTAAAACAAAGTACACTGGTAGAGAACGCGTTAGGCGTTAAGTCCGCCGTTGTGCATTGTGCAAAAAGTATTAAATAATAAAATATACTGAAGAAACTCAAAACAGATTAAATCATCAAGTAAGTACTTACTCCAAGTTCAAAAGGAAAAAATATGAAAACGCATATGAAAGTACATACATATATATGTAGGTTCATATGAACGACTATCAAGAACACGTGTGCCGATGCCAATCGGTTTGCCCCTTACTTTAATCGTTTGTGCAAATATGTAGTTATGTCTGAACGCACTGGGTTTTATACTGAACGATAGCACGTAAACCCGATACTTGTATCAGCTCCTTTTCTAAGAAAATAGACTTCACTATCCTTAAGATTATCTGCAGCAATGTAAGGGATCCAAAGAAATATGGCAGCGATTTTTTGCCTATCACGCTCCCCCTGGGTCTTCCTTATCGTCGTTCAAATCACCTTCGCAGGCGTTTCCTAGCAAAAAGAATACGTGCGATTCCTCATTTCATGAATCAGGAACGTTAGACGGCAGTGTGGTTTCATCAGTTTTTATTTCATTCCATCTTTTGTGTTCATATCATTTGCGATGTCTAGTGATCGGGTCAGTGTCATCTGCACCCTCCTGGATTCAGAGAAATTCCATTCTTAATGGCAGCTCGCGGGTAAATGGGGTCCGAGGAATGGTCCGCCAAAATCTTACATCTAAATACATGAGCTTTTATTATGTAAGGCTCCAAAATTGGCACACTGGGAACGATTTAGCGAGACAATGGACCGAATTGTTGAATTTATTTGGACCATTTTGTCCGCTGCCAAATTGGTTTTGAGAAAATGTTGATGGAAGTAAATGGTTGGATGCACTGATAGAAAAACCCTCTTAAAGAAATGAAGAACATTGTTTGTGCGATACCTTGGAGTTTTCCGACGATTGGACCGGGAAATCGGATCCAAGATAACACGATTATTAGCATTAGCAAAATTGCTTGTTCAGCAAAAAGGTTTCTTTTAATATCTCAACCTGATGGAAACATCGAAAAAAATATAAAGAAACGGCGTCATGCTGACAATAAATTAGATTCAAGTGAGGTTTGCATAAAACTTTCAGGAGTTTTTTTGCGTAATCCTGTTAAGGTAACATTGTTTTAAAAGGATCTTTATAGTAATACACTTAGGGCTTATTTTAATATAAACAAGGCGACGTTAATGTATCAAAACGCACCTGTGTACATGTAAAAAACCCCTCACAGCGAAAGTGTGGGGTGAAGAGTAATTTAGGGTGATACATGGCATTGACGCAACCCTCGGCTCTTAGCCGTAATTACTAGGGGCCCCGTTTCAATGAACCTAGGAACTTCTAAGGCAGTAGTTATGCAGATGAAGGCACGGTATTCATTTCTTGGATTTTATGCTCGCCTGGTAGTTGAGGGGATTTTGTGAAGCGCAGCGGGTGGGTTGCTTGTGTACATATTTTGATTTTGAATTGCTTTTCATTTAAGCGTGGAGAAATATGATTAAAATGTTAAGTTACCCTCTGCATATCAAACGTTTTCTATACTAATATTATAAAGAGGAGAACTTTATTTGTTTGTTTGTTTGGTTGTTATGGATAAACTCAAAAACTACTGGACCGATGAAATATTCTTTCACCATTAGAAAGCTGTATTATCTGCGAGTAACATATTTTATCCCGGTGCGTGCAGTAGCTCCCACGGGACGCGGGTGAAACCGCGGGAAAACGGCTAGTACTAGATATATTTAAATCGTGTCTACGAACTTTAAAACTATATGAAGTTTCAGTTCGATGAAAAAAGTTGTATTAAAACTGCAATCCCCAATATTCCATTTCGCAAGGATTACCAACAATTATTGTAAATTCCATCGGACATGCAATAATTCCTGGATTTTCACTAGCCAGTGCCCGAATGACATATCCAATTCATTACGTTTCTCTTCGACGTCTGACAATATTCGTGCGACTGGGCCAGATGTCCGACATTTTCTTGGAGCACAGCTGATGACGCAGAAACCAGTCGTGACTAATGAGTTTTCTTTAGATTGTAGATGTAATGGTAGCAATCTACTAATGTAAGGACTGGGTAGGTTGTTTTCGTTGATTAATTTGACCTATGAGGTGGATTTTGGTTAAGTTAGTAACGATATACAAAGGTATTTCTTGACATTTTGATTAACTTTTGTGGAGAAAATAAGAACCTAATTTAGAGGAAACAGTGGTAGGCTTATTCAAGTGCCTAGGTAATTTCAAGTTCAATGAACTCTCAATCTTTATTGGTAAGTAGAATAAATCAAATTATGTCTTACAACCAAATATATTCACAACTTTATTCCGCCAATAAAACAATCATTAGATATTCTAACAAAGTAGCATTCGGTAGAATCAATAATTCCATTCAGAGATGGTCTGAACGAACTACAAATGTCATTAATCTGCGATATCAATGCATGTCGTGTGCCAGGAGCGGCAAATTGTAAGCCCACTGTGTCTATGCCTCCCTACGGTGTTACCGACATACTTGGAGAATTTAAACAACTGGATAAACCGTTGTCGTGCTTTCCCATTTGCAAACAGTCATGCTCATACCTATTATGTGCGTGTGTTTCAATTTTGTCGTGTATTTTATTACATTACCTTGCGTTGCGTTGCCTCGAACCGCGCGCCTATGTTGGCAAACTCTTTCGCATACATAGAGATTGGTGCTTAATATAATAATATTGTGTCACCATTTTATTAAAGTTGTCTCAAAAGGGCTTCAGCGTATTGGCTCCGGCCCCACGTTCACCTCCCAAAAATCCGGGAATCTATAGTCCCGTGGTCTGGAAGAAACATACATAAACTATAATGGTGTCCTAGCCGATTGGCGGCCACGGTGGCTGTTCTTATATAAGGAGATCAGCCAGCTGCACAAGCATTTACGCAGACACAGTGCCCTTCCTATTCCTTTACTCAAATAGCCCGATGGGACGGCAATCCGACACGACCGGAGTAGACTAGTGTTTGGTGCATAAAGCGGATCTCGTAGGTTGAATGCTCTAAGACATAGAGCGCCATGGTTTAATGCAGTTGGCTGTTACTGCGATGTCCTCTGGCATGGTGAGGCTAGCGGCCATTGATGGTAGATAACGTAATGCATGTTGCTACAGCTTTTGTACGGATTTGTGGAGTATGGTATTGGTACCTATGTGTATCTGTTAGTTTTTCTAATGTGTGTGTTTGGGGTAATTTTTGCGACTTTGGGAACTGGTCGCTAAGTTTTACTTCTTAGCCTTTGCTGTCCCATTGCTGGAAAGGCCTCCCCCATTTTCTTGCATCCTTCTAGAAAGTAATGCCTACTTGATATTTTAGCACCGATCCTTAAAGTTTTTATAAATATCAGCCACCCCTCCCTACAATTGTGGACCACGAATAGGTAGCACTTACGTATGTACTAATTACCTTATAAAAAAACTGATTCTGAAATTATTGATTTACAACTTCATTTCAATAAAGTATGAGCCTATTTAAAAGTCCTAAAATATTATAATGAATGGAGTTTCCAAAATTAACTTTAAAGCCCCGGTAGCTTTGAGCTTAAAGTATTTTAAACCAATCAAAAATCCGGCAACATTAACCCAAAGTATCAAAGGTAACATTTGCAAAATAAATTAAAATTAAATGAAAGGCAAATCTTGGAGCGTTTGAACGAAGTTTTAACCAAAGCTTTTGATGTTGTTAAGCGGTTTGACCTTAGACCGTTTAACTAAATGGAACCACCATGAAAATAGGTCGACAATTTAGTTCTCTCATGCACTTTCGATCACTTCCTTACTCACACACACGACAAAATTGTCAAATACAAGCACTCTCCCGGCAGGTTCTTTCGAAAGAGGTCCCGTGACCCTGGTACACAGAGGGGCTCCAAAGATCGGTTGGTTTTAGGACAAGTTTTAGACAGTAAAAGTCTGGCACTCCTTCACGCTTGCTCCACAACGGGAAGAGTCATTTGATGACTTCTCTATAAAACAGTATAGACTCAAGGCAAACATCTACAGAAACGAGACTAACAGCGATCTTGTTTAGATAAAGGCAGGGCAATGGCGTCTCCAGTTGGTTTCACACTCTAAGATTCAAAAGTTTGAGTTATTTCACTCTCATTATGATTTGTTTAATTTGCCTGAGTGCTCTCAATGTTTGTTTTCCGTGCTGCCGAAGATTAGAGAGGTTATTACTGGCCTCGTCATGTGAGCTTCTAAACAATTAGTGGTAATGAATATGTACTTAAGTCCTCCATTTAAGATCCGAAAATCCTACGTATATTAAGTTTCATTTGTGTGTAATTAATTAGAATGCGATTAAGGTGTCTCTTTACTTGATAGGATTATCATATACCTACCTTTGTTAATTCTGTAAGATTGTGAATTTCTCACCCCAGGAATATTGCAATATGGTGGGTTCTAGTCTGATACTCCTTCACTGCACCCAAAGCGGGAGAGGTCATTTGATGATTTCCCATATAAAGGTGTATAATGGAATCGTATTTTTGGTCTATCTATTGGATGTACATTTATCATTAAAAATCATGGTTACAGTTTTAATTTCATGTAAGTTTAAGTTCTTAAATCTCAAGTCCCTAGTGGTTAAACTTGGTTGTGCGATTTTTAAACGATTGAAGGTTTTATGCGCTCTGGAATGTGGCCAAACGGGGTTCAAGCCAAAACGACTCCTACCAAGACTTATGATCACAAGGGAACAATATTGCGACTCTTGACCTGAAAGATTCTGCATTGTATGCAAGGCTTTTTGTAGGTAGATGACTTTTTAACAGAAATAAATAATTTTCGTTTGCCTTTTCGTGCAGATGGGACGAAGAAATAGTACATTTGTAGACTGTAGTGTTGGGTCGTCTAATATTTCATTTTTGTTTGTATTTTTTAGTCATCTTGTGTGTGTCTCATACTGTGTGAATAAATGGCTTTTCCTCCTTCATTTTATTTTTTTAATGTACAGGAAAGTCAAACTTTATCTCGATGATTTTCTAAGCCTGAAAAAAGTTCACAGTATAAAATACTTGCCTTCGTATCAACATCGTGAAAGGGCACCGCGAACCAGGGCTTTCCCGTCAAACTCCTGCGAAACCCTGCCTCCCTCTCCACCAGACCCTCAGGAGTGCCAACATGCGCCCACAGCACGACCTGCACCACCTTCAGCCGAGGATGCACTCTCTTGTATACCTCTTCCAAACGCACTCCGAAATCGTCACTAGCATCACTTATGTTCGCGAAAGAAAAGTAAATCCCACACACGGAACCCTCACCCTCTTCCACGCAGTCGGATAAAGCTTCCAACGTTGATATATTCTCGAATTTACCATTCTGAGTCCCCGATTCACACTTGACTAACACCTTCCCAAAGAGTTTTTCGCGCCAATCCATTTTCGATCTCCTACAATTTAGAATTTTAGACACCAGCCATATCAAGGAGGTTGATGATACACGTGCACACTAAAAAAAGTTTGTTTATTTATCTATGTTTGGTTTTAAATATTTACACAACGAAGCAGACGCGGTTGCATACCACTATAAACTTTTATTTCGAATAAACAAAATAAAACCACAATATTTATCACAAGTTTGCACGTCTCGAAAGGAATGCGAATCAAAACTTTTTTGTTTTGTTTGCGAACTTAGTTATGACTTAAAGAGTTATAGAAATGAGTAATTACTAAGTTTTGAGTTACATTAGTCATGAAGCACAGGATGTGGTGAAGCAAATAGAAGTTTTATTTTTAAATTAATGACGCGTGCGCGCTGGGGAGAGACGCGGTGCAACGCCCGCTCGCTCCCGTAAACAAAGCCAGACTGAAGAGGGAAGAGCGGAGCCCTCCATGCAGACATAGAGCAAACATTTTATAACAAACAGACTCGAGACATCAAAAAAAGCTTCGCTCATATTTGTCCTCTTTGGATGTAAATACCTACGCGTTGTCGCTTGATTTGTTTGCTTTTTAAGTGGTTTTGGTAGACAGCATTTTTTTATTTGATATTCAGCATTTGATACTGACCTTTTTGATGCTTTTACGTATTTTTTTTGTTGTGTAGATACAGATCTAATAAGACCAAGACTATCTGCGTATATCTTTTCTTTATCCTTTTTCTAACCGCTTGTAAAACTTAAACGTGCATCGACTTTTTGCAGTCGGTATTGTTGTAGTGTGCCGGTTGTAATTAATTCCTCAGCCAATTGAGATTGTTTGCTGAATAAGTTCTCTAATTACTGCCGAGAAAGCGAGGGAGGTAAAAAGAAGTGCACTAGAGCATCGTAATTGTGAAATTGGTGGTGCCTTATACTCGCTTGGGTGGCTCCAGGAGTTGGTCTGAAATTTTTAGAAAGTGGAAAAACTTTGGAAGGTAGTTTAGGACTAATAAGAATCTGATGTTTGGTAGAATCGAAGTCTTTACCAAAATCAAAATGTATCTTCTTAAATCATGTAAGAAAAAAAAATTGTGTGTGTAGGAAGGAGCGATTGAAATCATAATTATTCAAATCTCGTATTTGTGAAGTTTTTGCTTGCAAAAAAATCTCGCGCAAGCTATGAATTAATTTCGATTGATTATGTCATGATGATGCAATGCTATATGTAGGTAGGCACCTAAAGGATTTTTATCTATGTATGTGCAAAAATAAGACGTTACGATCAGCGTCAAAAGTGGCAGAAGATATCAAAATTTTCAAAGCTGCTTAGCAGCGCAAAGATTCATAATTTTTCAAAAACACAAACGCCATTTAAAAAGTGGATGAATATTCTAGTAAATTATTTATTGTCGACAACACGGCGTTTAAAAGATGTGTTCAGCTACTTTCGAAGCTGACGACTTTATAGGTGCTTGTAAATACCAATTCTTTGTTTTAGTTTTTTCAATATGTCTAGACTAGACAAAATACGTCTAAAAGTTCCTTCTAATAAGTTCGTAGGTATGATCTAGTGTAGGTAGTCTAGACAGTTTGGTTCTTTTTCAAGAGGTCAAAATAGATCAAATAATCCGGCTACCTGCATAATACCTACCTACATAATGTATTAGGCTTAGGCTGAATCTATTTATAAATGCTTATGAATAATTAATTGCCAGTTTCTTATTCAATTGAAGAGTCAGTTCTTCTAAGTTTTTGAGACATGTTTATATCGGCCCTATGTTCTTAGTAGATTTACTCAAATTAACTGTTATGGGGTGTCTGTTTATATTTGTTAGGAAATAGCTTTTGTGTCAAGCTCAAAAAAAGTACTAATCTGCATAGCCTGAGCTGACACATTTTTATTTAAACTCCTCTTAAGTTTTATGTGTAGAGAGTGCCATTTAAAACTACCCAACTAATCCAAAATTCATCAATCATCTCCGATTGATTGCTCTTTCGCTGTTTGGCGGGACGCATTGAATGCGCTAATACATGCCATGACACTGCCGACTTAATGAGCTCCTGAATCATTAACACAGGAGCCAGTTATTTGGAACGGATTGGAACCTATTCCGATGGGATAGCTCCTAAATAATTAACACAGGAGCCAGTTATTTGGAACCGATTCCGATGGCTCCCGCCCGGAATTGGGAACGACAATTTATCATAGCTAGGTATAGTTCGGTGATGGGTAGTTATTCAATGATTAATGTTTTGTGCGTCCGGGTTTTCGTCTGTAGAACTATTTCAAATATTGAAGCTGGAGTCTAATTTTGATTACCCATCAATCTGTACCTAGATACATTAAACTATAAAATTAGTGGTGTATTTTGGTGGTTTTCACGCAACTGAAATTGTCCATCTGGATTTTCTTTGCAAAAGTTTATACTCCCAAGGCTTTTATATAAATTGGTTATTACCCATATATATGCTAATGAGTTAATAAAATTCATATAGGTAAACATACCTACCAAGTGACAACCGAGGTACCATTCTATAAACATAAGGAAAAAAGACCTACAAAGTAGGAAAATAGTAGATAGGTAGGCGCCTAGCAAACTTTTATTGGATACTTACATTGAACAGGACAATAAAAAGAACAAGTTGTACAAAAGCTTGTCATAAAAGAGGGCCCTAATACCCGTGAGTGTTGTTTCTATTAGTATCTAGTTACGTACATACCGATAGACAGGAGGGACGGTGATTGTTATGTCCAAAGTTTGTCTGTCGCGAGATGCTCTCCGCGAGTTTTTTCTTGTTTGTTGTCTGAGCACAAAGTTAAGGCGATTTGTACCTATTCCAGTTTATTCATTTAACGTTATTTTGAGATACCTATTCATTCAATTTATAAATTGAAAGTTAAAGTACGCTGTTTATGAGAGTATATTTAGGGACATTCTAAAATTGCTAGATTATTTTAGGAAATAACATTTTCCACATCGATTTTAAGCTACTGGAGCTAAAATTATCCGCGACTTACCGCTACCGGCGCTTCCGCTACGGCTTTCGCTACAACAGTCGCTATCGATGTGCATAGGTAGTATATAGCTGAAGTAGGTTACTATATAAGCGAGTATATAGGTAGGGAATAGGGAAAGTACATAAGGAGTACAAAAGGGAGGAAATAAGTGAAGTCCGTCGCAAGCAGAAAGCTCGTACTTATTGGTACATATGTTCAGGGGTTTCGTTGATGAACGACTATGTAAACGTCACTATCAAATTAGTGTCAATGTCAGACACAATTGACAGTTTGATAACAAATCAATAGTCGAGGTGCCGGCGATTCAAAAAAGATTGATACCTATATATTATTGCTTAAAATTGTAAACAATAAGCTGAATAAGAATGGAAAATCCAGTCTATAATATAAGTTCTAGTGACAGTGAGGATGAGACGAGCCATAAACCTGGACTGCCTCCGTCCGCGGCAACAACAAACAAAGAAATTCTGGCCGTAGTTTCAGACGACGATGCAAGTGAGTTTTTAAAAATAAATACGTACTTTTTAGAGCTCCTGAAGTTAGGAGTTAACATCCCGGAGTTAACGGACAAGAGCCTTCAAAAGCCCTCATGATATAAATTAAAACAAGGAGCGATTTTGTTGAGAGGGAATTTTGTGGTTCCCACAGAGGGACCCTTATTTGTTTTGATTTGATTTCCCTCTAAAAAAGACATACAATAAGACAGATACATACAATACAGATTATACAATAAAAAAAAAAATCAAAAATCAAAAAATCAAATCATCTTTATTCTCAGGCATCAAAGGCCCATAGATAAATACCTTAAAACTAGCATACATATGATATACAAAATTGTTAGTAAATAAAAACTTAAAACTATGTTAGTAGCACTTCACTTATGCACTATGTCACTGTGCGGTCCTGTGGCACTTGTCCGCGGAAGCGACGGAACACCACGTCCTGTGGCCAGAAGTTTTCGTCCAACACGAGGTGCAGGAAACACGTCGGCACTCGCACCACGAACGTCTTTGTTCAGACTTCTTGGTCGTTTCCTCATTTCTTTATCTTTATTTTTCTTCCTGCCATGACGGGTTTCGCTTTTGTTTTCACTTCTCTTTGGGAAAGTCAAAAAATTGGTATCGCCCGCGGCTAGTCGCGCGATAAAAATAAGAAAACCCCATAAAAGCCTCGCTAGAAGTGCTGTCTGTTAGTGCCTCGATCACCCGGACTCGTGAAAAGACAATACGAAGCAAGTGCAGAGAAAGTGTCCCGCTGGCCGGCCGGCATTTCGAGTGTCCCGTCGTCGGCAGACTGCCTTCCTGTCCACTTCCCTGTTTCCCAGGTAAGTTTGCCTTTTTCACCTACATTGGGGGTCACGGGGTTTCAACGGGGACTTCAACGGAGTTTGCAGTAACGCCAGCAATTTCTCCAGCGAGGCCCATCCATTCTTCTTTTGGTGCCTCCTGTGAGGACCGAATTTCCTCACAAAATCTCGTAAATACTAATGTTTCTCAGTAATATTTTCTCAAAATAATATTTCCTATCGAGTTTTCGATCTGTTCCACTCGCAAAACTTCTTATACCTAAGAGTATTGTTGCTGCATTCGCCGGTGATCTCTTATAAGTAGTTCGTAGTGACAGTTGTGCTCGAAGGATTTTATTTTAACTATAAACCAATCAGTTAACTTTTTCTTTCTTCATTCAGTAGTCTCTGAGCAAGATGGAAGTAGAATTGAAATCTTTGATTAAAGAACGCGAGTATGCGTTCAAAAACATGCAAATTATTTACGACTTAGTTAAAAGTTGCCAAGAAAGTAAAGCTAAAATATCTACTTTCAAGGCCAGATATAAGTCAATAGAAAAAATTCGCGATACTTATGTTGAAGTCTGTAAAGAAATTGATAAAATACAATTAAAAATTAATCCGAAGTTCGTAATTGATAATCTCGTTTTGGTGTCGTTTGACGAGTTATATTACGCGGCCGTTGAGTTTGCCGATTCGCTAGACTCTAGTTCGTGTGCGCCACTGGCAGTAGCATCTGGTACACAATCATCGATTGCTGCTGTAAAGCTGCCTAAGTTGAAAATTCCAAAATTCGATGGCCAGATTGAAAACTGGCAGACGTTTAAAGATAGTTACGAGCCATTAGTGCATAATAACGCCTCGTTATCCGATATAGAAAAATTTCATTATCTAATTCCATGTTTGTCCGGCAGTGCGTTGTCGCTCACGAAAGGCGTTCCTATTACATCAGCGAATTACGCTGTAGTATATAACGCGCTCATCGATAGGTTCGACAGCAAGCGCATTCTCGCGACAACTTATTTAGAGAAATTATTTAAATTATCCCCAATTCAAAAACCATCGTTATCGAATCTATCCGAGTTAACCAATACACTGTATGAAAGTGTCAATGCTCTTCGTGCTCTAAATATTAACGATTTAAGTGAATTTATTTTATTTTACATTGCGTCTCGACCTCTTGACTTTGACACTAGGCGAAGGTTCGAGTTAGAGAATAAGGACGAACTTCCTACGTTCAATAACTTTCTGGCTTATTTACAAAATTATATAAAAGTTCTGGAAGTAAGTCAGTCACCCGCGTTAGCTTGCTCTTCTAATTTTAATAAATCTAACGTTCGGATTAATAAGGTCGAAAATCATGATCGTCTGAATCGAACGTCATTGATTTCTTTAAATATTAAGCAACCTACCTCAAATAATACCAAGTCAGACCAGATAATATGCGTTTGTTGCAATGAAAGTCATTCTGTGTACCGTTGCGGAAAGATGCATTCAATGTCGGTTGATCAACGCAGAACATTAGTTAAAGATTTGCGTCTGTGTACTAACTGTTTGCGTCCTGGTCACGATAATGTTAACTGCAAATCAAAGTTGTCTTGCTATATTTGTAACGAGAGACATAATACACTGCTGCATATCGAACGTCAAAGTAAAGAAACACAGGCGGGTGATTCAAAGGTGACTGTGAGAGCGGGTTCAAGCACCACGCTTACCTGCTCATCTACAACAGCTGAACCGTTCAAGAGTACAAAGATTTTAGGTACTGCTGTAGTGCGCTTGCGTCACTCAGATGGTTCTATGCAGTATGCTCGTGCGCTCATCGACAGCGGGTCGATGGATTCGTTGATCACAAATGAGTGCGCACGCAGATTAGGTTTGCGGATTAGAAAATGCAACTTAACCGTGTCTGGGCTTGGTCAAAATTTCGTTAATATCAAGGGTCACACTGTTGGTTCGATAATACCTCGGTTGAGTGAGTCACCACAGTTTGACATCTCTTTGGTAGTTTTACCAAAGATTGCGGGAATGATGCCTTCGTCATCGCTGCCGATGTACGTCAAGGATCATTTCGCACACTTAGATCTCGCCGACTGCGATTTTTATAAATCGGGTCCGATCGATCTTTTATTAGGAGTTGAGTGTTTTGACCAGATATATACTGGCTCTCGTTACACTCCCGGTCCCGGATTACCTTGCGCGTTATCGAGTGTATTCGGCTGGGTGATAACAGGTCAGTTTCTTCATAACACGTCAACTCTGACACCAGATCAATCCGTTACGTCACTCGTCGCGTCATACAGTGCGTTCGACGATACCGTTCAACGGTTCTGGGAGTCTGAAGAGCCGTCGAAATGTAGAATTTCCGGCCCTAAAGACCAAGTTCACGAAGTTTGTGAACAGAAATCCGGTACCTATCGTACTCCGGAGGATAGGTATTTAGTTCCTTTGATGTTAAAGGATAATGCCCCTTCCCTTGGCGATTCTTCTCGCCACGCTTTAAAGCGATTTCTCAACCTAGAGAAACGTTTATGTACTCGACCTGAGTTTAAAACGGAATATCAGGATTCCATGGAGCAGTACAAAGACTTGGGACATATGCAGCCTATTGATTCTTTGTCTACTGCTCAGTATCTTATTCCGCATCACTGCGCCGTGCGTCCAGAAAGTACTACGACACGACTGCGTGTAGTCTTCGACGTCAGTAGTCGGACTACGAATAATTACACATTGAACAATATTGTTCATACAGGACCTAAACTTGAAATCGATATAGTCGATTTAGTTACAAAGTTTGGCTTTTATAAAATTGTTCTTCTTGCTGAAGTTTCTCCTGTTTGTAACATTTACAGGCAGATTCAGTTCAGGCCTGCACAAAAGTGCTATCAGTATACTTTATGGCGAGACAGTCCTACCGAAGCTCTCGTAGAATATGAGCTCAACATAGTTGCTTATGAAGTAACGAGTTTGCCTTATTTATCTTGGGATGATGCTATTTCTCAATATTTAGCCAAACAATGGCATTCGCCTGCCGCGAATTTATTAAGTTTGAAAAGTATAATCTTACCGCGGCTAGTCATACCTCCGGATCTTATTGATATCTACTTAGTAGGATTTCGCGACGGTTCGTTAAAAGAATATGAATGCTACGTGTATTCATGCGCTGTTACATGTACGAATTCTACTGTAACGCATCTATTTATAGGAAAGTCTAGAGTGGCTCCTACAGTGAATAGGCTCGAGCTAAGCAATGCTTTGCTTCTAGCGCGTGTGCTATCTCACATGTATAATCTGTTAAAGGATAAAACTCCTATTCAAAGTAATCGTGCTCATTCTTATAGCAGTAGTACGCTCTCTTGGATTAATACTAATCCTCATTTACTAAAAATGCATGTAGCTAATCGTGAAATCGTTATCACAGAACATTTACATTCTCGTCAAGTTCAAGATGTAAATACAACTTTAATTTCTAGACATTCCAATTTTATGAAACATCAAGGAACTTTAGCCTGGTGTTTTCGCATTATTTCTAATTTTAAACGTCCCAAACAAAATTGGGACACTTCTCCTCGTGCTAGCGCTGAACTTAATAAGTTATTGAGAACTCTGGTTCAGTATACTCAAAGTCAATATATGACAACGGAATTTAATCCAGTGCTTGATAAGCAACAAGGTTACAAATCTATTCAAAACCTTTCACCGTTTATAAATGAGGACGGTTTGTTGCGAGTGAGGGGACGCATTGGTGAGGTTTACTTACTCACATCTACGTTACACCCTCTGCTTTTACCTAAACTAAGTCCACTGTCTCCAATGATAGTTAAACATTTTCCTTTAAAGTATCTTCACTGCGGTCCTAGAACATCGCGATCGTTGAGTCAACATAACTTCTGGATAATCGGATTTGCTTCTCGTCGCGATATGTGTTATTATGTTCTAACCGCTTGTCGTAAAAATTTCTTAGGCGCGAATAAATGTCTCAAAGAGTTCGTTAATGAACTTTATAAAAATAAATCTGCTATAGTATACAATGGCTTAGCTTGTCTTCAAATCGTCTTTTGGCGAGCTTGGCAACGTGATTATCTTCACACACTTCAACAAAAGAACAAATGGTTTCAAATCGCGCCTAATTTAAAAGATAACGATTTAGTCATCGTCAACGAACCAAATCTTCCACCTTTGCTCTGGAGATCGGCTCATATAGAACAAGTGCACCCAGGTGCCGATAATATTGTTAGAGTTGTTACTCTCCGAGCTGCTAATGGCAAGACGCTTCGACGACCTATCGTCAGGGTCTGCCTTTTACCAATTCATTAATTTATGTTAGATATAATTCGAGCAATATCGATCTCAGTAATTTATATCGTATTGCTCATTCTTAGAAGTTAAGTTTTAGTTTAACATACATATATCTTTCGAGCATAGCTTCCGTTGCGTTCGGCTTATCCGTGAAACCCATGTGGCTTTCAAGTGGGGGGAAATGTTCAGACTTCTTGGTCGTTTCCTCATTTCTTTATCTTTATTTTTCTTCCTGCCATGACGGGTTTCGCTTTTGTTTTCACTTCTCTTTGGGAAAGTCAAAAAATTGGTATCGCCCGCGGCTAGTCGCGCGATAAAAATAAGAAAACCCCATAAAAGCCTCGCTAGAAGTGCTGTCTGTTAGTGCCTCGATCACCCGGACTCGTGAAAAGACAATACGAAGCAAGTGCAGAGAAAGTGTCCCGCTGGCCGGCCGGCATTTCGAGTGTCCCGTCGTCGGCAGACTGCCTTCCTGTCCACTTCCCTGTTTCCCAGGTAAGTTTGCCTTTTTCACCTACATTGGGGGTCACGGGGTTTCAACGGGGACTTCAACGGAGTTTGCAGTAACGCCAGCAATTTCTCCAGCGAGGCCCATCCAGTCTTGAAATTGTCGTTATGGCGCGACTCCAGCAGCTGCACTCTCGGGGCGTACTTCAGCTTCTGACGCATGTACTCCACGATGTCCTCCGCCTTAGTGGTGTAGTGTAGGCGAGAGATGTACACCGGGGTGTTCGGCTTGGCGGCACGAATTTTGATGTTTGGCTCAATAGGAGCCGTGCCACAACGATTCTTGTTGGTTTGCTGACGGCGCTTCCTCCTTTGCACCGTAATGAACCCCTCATCGTCAGCCCGATTCTGTCCCTTTACGGGCACGGGCTTCTTCGTAGCATCAATTTTGCTACCGGTGATGCTAGCATAGTCTCGACGTACATTTTGATGTTCCGTCGACGCTGCAGAAACGAGTGACAACAATGCATATATTACATTAACTGCAAACTACCACTACTACTATAGACTAATATTAATCAATAATATTCTCTATTGTTTAAGATTCCGATGATTTGCCAGAGGTTGCAATGGAAGGCACTGATACTCAGCCCATAGACTCACACTCCGATCAAATCAGTGGGAAACGGAAGATTACTGGTTAGTATTTATTTTATATACTTATAAAATTTATTGAGGTAAGTATATTTTCAAAGTTCCCGGTGAGTGGGTTGTCTTAGGATTCCCTGTCATGTGCTGTGTAAAAAAAAATTGTGTTTTTTGTTTGTTTGTTGCATTACTGAAATTTCACATTTTAAACCAATTTGATGAAATAAACATTTTGTAAAGCTTCAGGCAGCCCAAAAGGCAAAGGCAAGAAGAAATCAAAATCATCAATAGATAAGGAAATAAAAAAACAGAAGTTGGCAGAAGAGAAGTCTGCTAAGAAGATAGCTGAAAACACAAACAAGATTTACAAGCCTGGAGAATGTATGAAGGTATGTATTTGTGTGTACGAAAGGGCAACCAGTAAAGTGCGAATCAGACCAACAAGTGAAGGGTTCCGTACCACTACTTATAAAAAACAAGTTGGCTGTATAGAAGCAAACAAAAATATTCATTTTATTCTAGTTTTTTGTACATTTATAGATCCAACAATGATAATCATCTGTGAAAAATTATACTATCTGTCTATTAATTCATGAGATACAACCTGAATTCAGGACACAGCCCACAAAGAAGTCTTTGTAATAAGTCCCGTTTTTTCCTTTGGGTACAGAACCCAAAAAATATGATTATTTATTTATACTTCTTGCTCAATGTACAATGGTGGACTTTACAACTAAGGCGTTATCTACCAGTCTACCTTAGGGAGTGAAATAATATGTTTATTCCTATCTCATCTTAAGTCTAAAATATTCTCCTTCAGTACATGAACGTAGAAGGCCACCCAACACTATGGGAGCGCTGGTACATGTCAGACGTGCCCCGCGAGGTGACGGCTGCCGGAGCACATGTGGTACAAGCCAGTGATCTGTGTGACCCTGCGCTCGTGGTGTGGAGCAGAAACCTGCCGAGGAGCCTGGAAAAAGATGGAGGACAGGTAAGAACTGCCTCATTTGTACGTGTACCAGCCTTTTTATCTGCCTACTGCTGGGCACAGGCCTCCTCTCACACTGAGAGGGATTGAGCGTTAATCCGTTAATTAGAATTTGTACCTGTAGATATAGGTATTTTATCTAACAGGTCTTTGAATAATTATTGTATTGTGTGTGTGACGTTTCATATCGCAAAATTTTGAGCCTAACAATGATGGCTCAGTATCCATCCTTGAGTTTCAATCGCACATACGAAAGAAGACATGATGCTTATTAATGCTGTCAGTTCCATAATGTTTCTTGCATGTTTTACTTTTAGTTACTTAATCTGGGCATGACAAAATTTATGCCGTCACATTTCTTTTCTTTTACTCATCAATATCCCCCTCTCCAGGTAAAGCTAACCCCCGCCCGCACATCATGCTCCCGCGCCCTGTACATAAGCGACGCGGACGAGCTGAGCTCGCACGTGCGGACACACTCGCTCGCGTCACACCTCGCGCAGGCGCAGCAGCTGTGTGACTGTAGTGTCACACTGCTTGTGTTCCGACACCAGGACTACTTCAAGTGAGTGTCGGAGTTAGCTCATAGGTGACGCGGACGAGCTGAGCTCGCACGTGCGGACACACTCGCTCGCGTCACACCTCGCGCAGGCGCGGCAGCTGTGTGACTGTAGTGTCACACTGCTTGTGTTCCGACACCAGGACTACTTCAAGTGAGTGTCGGAGTTAGCTCATAGGTGACGCGGACGAGCTGGGCTTGCACGTGCAAGCTCAACTCGTCCGCTTAGCTTCAACTGAGTGAAGAAATTTCATGTTTGAAGCTATGATTAAATTTGAATTTTACGGTGCGTTCTATGTGAGCGATATGGATGAGAAAACAATAAATAATTTTATTTTGAAGTATTCTACATGAAGTGGTGCGGTACGACACGCGGCGGAGTGTCTATATTTGAATTCGATTCGGATCGCTTTCGCGATAATAAGCCCACGCAGAACGCACTCAATTTTTTTTTCGTAGATCTAGGAATTATTATTTATTTCCTTTCTATAGCTGTACTATTTAAATATATTTTTTTTACATCAACAGATCGCCTCGTCGCAAAACTTCGAACAGTAATCGTACAGCGGTAACGGAAGTGGAATTTGAATTGGCTATTACTGGTATGATATGTAATTAAAATAAAATTTAAGGAAATTACATACCTAAATAATATTATACTGAAAATACTTTCTTATCAACTTAAGTTTAAGTCTAACTTGGTTTTTCATCCCAGCAATTTATCCAAGTGGGACAGTTGTTTAATTTATTTTTTAGCAGCAATTAAAATTGAGTGACGTAGGCCTTAGGAAATTATGTTTTCATTTTCAGATCTGCTTGTAAGCACGGGCTGTGACACAGTGATAGCGAGCACGCCGAATGAACTGGCACTTACTATCGTGCAGTTCACTAAGGCAATTGCTGAAGCGCCCTTCAAGTGAGTATATTAGATAACTAGCTTCTGTCCGCGTGTTTTGCTGAGTTCCGTAGGAACTGCTCCACGCACCGGGATAAAAAACTTACTAGGCTGTTTTTGTAGGCCTCGGCGCTATTATAAAACTGATTTTTTTTTCAAAACGGATTAGTTGTTGTCCTGTAATTCGCCCGTTCAATTGTTCAAACTGAAAATCTCTTTAGTTGTATAATCTCTATAATATTTGCAGATTTAATCTAATGTGTAAATAATTTATTATTTCAGAAAAGCAAAACGCTTGTGTGACGAGCAAGCTGAGTTCTACATGAGAGGTGACAATAAGAAGTGTGTAGCTGTTGACAAAGATGGTTAGTTATCTTAGATACCTACTTTTAGAATTTATTCAAAAGAAAACACTTACTGTAACTAAGAAAAAAAACAATAAGGCATGATATTGGCCCGTTCACAATCAAACAATAAAATAAACCTCTTCAGATTTATAATATTAATACAGAAATAGTCTTTCAATTAATTTACTAACTGACCTCACAATTTTGTTTTCATTGCAATGGGTGTGACTGCCCTTTGAATATGTATGAAGTTATTATATGTATTTTTTTGTGTATTACAGGAGCCGGTATGGGACGGCTGTGGCAGCAAATGATAGCCATACTGCCGCAGTCCAGTCTCGAGGTGTCCAGAGCGCTTTGTGCCAAGTACAAGACTCCACTTGAACTGTTCGAGGTAACATACCACGATAATTACATTGGTGTTAGTACGTAGACGTTAAACATACGCTTGATTCGTATTTAAAATCTAGCTTCTGCCAGCAGTTCCCGTGGGAACCCCTGCACGAAACCGGATAAAATGTATCATTTACATTACATTATCCTGAGATTAGCGCGTTCAATCAAGCATCTGAGCAACGACATCTACTAGCGTGCACGCTCAAACGCTTCCCTGCACGCCTCGCTGTACCGAATTAGAATTTTCAGTGCCTAAATAATGTCTTGACAAACCCTAGGTGCTGAGCAAAGACAAAATAGAGGAAGTGGCAGACATAGGCGTGTCTCGAGCGGCAGTCGCCGGCTCCAAGTCGCGGCGCATCGGCCCAGAGTTCGCGCGGAAACTACACACGCTGTTCACTGCAAGCCGTGGGGATATATTAATTGACTGAATGCGATCTCATTGACATTAAATAATAAGACTTATAATCTGAATACATAGTTGTTTTATTTGTAGTTTTAATTCACGCGGGTTAATATGAAAGAAAGAATTCGACAAAATCTCAAATCTCAAGAATATTCACCAAGTCTTCAGTTCACAAAGTTAATCTTTGTCAGGGTCCAACTTCCTGCTCCAAAATGGTTGAGCCCGATAAATTGCAAGTGTGATAGAACCCTTATACATAACTCAAAAGACTCGTTTCCATTTGACGTTTTAAAAATCTCATTAAGGGCTGATTTTTCAATCGCCAGATAACTTCTGTCTGAGGAATATTTTTAACGTTTTGACAGCTTTTGTATGGAAAATATGTCAAACCGCCATATTTATTCCTCAGATAGATGATTGAAAAATCAGCCCTAAAACTATTACATGTCAAAACAGTAAGTCTAAGGATAACCTCAAACTTTATGTAATATTTTCAAGAAAGGGCATTTATAACTGCATTACAACACGTTTTCATACATTCTGTACATACAGCAAGTTAAAAATGAGTGTGTATTTATCAAGAATTGCATTTAACGCCATTCGGTGTGCGACACCGAAAAGTTTTTCAACGAATACCGTAGTCGGTTTTGTAGCAACGAAAGCTCGATTTTTATCGCCGAAAAACGACTTATTTAGTATTGCTGGGATTGCTATAGTAAGGAATTATTCACATGATGCGATACAGCCGACGATGCCAATAGAAAATGGCACAATTCCTATTAAAAAGAAGACTGTTCATAAGAAGGCGAAACCGGCGGACTTGTCCCACAAAGAGGGCCATTTCCTCACGATGGCTTATGCGACAGCTAATTCCTATGATCTGAAGAGTCTGAAGGAGGCTCTAGTTCAACAGAAGCTGTATGAACCGGGCACGTAAGTGGAATTCATACTCTTTCCTCCATCTTCTTCGATCAATGATGTAATAGTTGATAAGAAATTGTAATGCTTGTAGATAAGCCAGAGGAAATTAATTTTGACCTTTGTAGTGAAGGTGATCAGTAAGAAATTAAATAAACTAAAGACAAGCTACAATATGTAATGTAAAACAAAATAAATCTCATCTATATATCTCATCCTGTTGAATGGTACTGTAGGGAGACATGCAAGTATGTATGGCAGCGTGCAAGGCAAGCAAAAACTTGTGTGAGCGTGAAGTATGTGAGGCACGGACAGTTACTGCGTACTGGTCCGAGGGAACAGTTCTATCTGGGGGTTTACGCGAAATATATCCGGTATCCGAACACCGTTGTTCCTCTCAACCCCCTGCGCCCCACGACCAGAAGAGGCAGTGCTCCATTAGGGATCCTCCTAATTCCGATCCCTAAAGTACCAATAGAGTACCATAATCCTGGTGACTAATCATAGCATTGCGTACAACAAATTTATGTTCTAGCAAATCCATATTTTTTTATTTCACAAAAGTCTTGTGTAAAGCAATCAGCTATAAATGTTCTTTCTACCATTTCAGATTAAAAGCTAATGAGTTGGGTGATGTAGTGGTAGCCAATGCGGTGTACAGCATTGGTTCTGAACCCAGAGAGATCATCTTCTTCAGAGAAGGAGGCATCGTCTTCTGGAACTGCACCGAGCTGGAGGCTCGGAATGTGCTGGACTTTGTCAGACCGTATGTGATATTGCTCATACTATTAGTACAATAAATTGAAATATTATAAATAATGTCGGGACACCTTTTCACACATGGTCGGTTAGCCCCATGGTAAGTTATTAATTAACTTGTGTTATGGGTGCTAACACAACTGATAAACTACATATAGCTACATATACACATATTTATAAATACATATTGTAACACCCAGACCACGACCAACAAGCATGCTCATCACACAAATGTTGACCGAACCGTGAATCGAACCAGGGACCTCAGGTTCGGCAGTCCGGCATGGTGACCATTGCGCCATTAGGTTGTCAAAATATTAGTACCTTACCTTATTTGCTTTTTGGCAATGAGTTTGGTATTTATTACACTTACGAAATCAAATTGTATTATTCATCTGGCCAGCCTTTTCAACTATGTTGTGGTCAACTTCCAGAACTACTGCCTAACTGACCCCCTCAACCCAGTTACCTGGGCAACTCAATACCGTTGGTGGGTGACCCATTCACGAACCTTTCTTCTATTTTCTATATTTTATTCTATTATTTATGATACTAATTTTGTTTATTAAGTTAATATTAGGATAATAATACTGTTTAAAGCTCAGTAAAAGTTTCTCTAAGTTTACAAACTCTTCTACATTTACTAATCATTGTTTTGTATTTTCATTTCAGTTATGAAATAGACAGCTACCCTAGGGACGTGGTGGAAAAAGAGAGAGAAGTCATGACATACGTTTATCACCCGAACGCGTAAGTTTTTACCAGATAAAACAAATTATGTATAATTATTTATTTATTTGTGCTTTTTAAAGCTTTGTGTGACAATATTGTGAATGTTTTTCCACCCAAGCCGGTCCAAGAAGTCAGGATCGGAGGCCAGTGCTATCACTAACAGTACAGGTACTAAAGGGCGCAGGTGTGTTACTAAATTATAACTGCTTTGTACATTAAGTGGATTGGTGAAATAAGAATAGCTTGCTTGCTTCTATGTGTGACTATGTGTGTTTTTACATGGTTGCTGGTAAATCTTATCCTCTAAACATATAGGTATAATAGACTTGATGACTACTTTTGTATTATGATATTATTTGGTAATCTTTCAAAATGCTTGTTCTAGAACTTTCTCCCAACATCATTCCTGGGCCTGTCTGTTTTTGAACCTATTACTTTTTTGATTGTCACATCAATCTGCTTATTGTGCTCAGCCATTTAGCTATTTGATATTTCCACCTTAAACCATAAAATTATAGCGGTTTTTCTATTTATTTGTAGGAAGAGATGCCATTTACAAGAGTCATCATTTGTCCTGGTGCCAAAGAGAGATAACTCGTTGGAGAGGTATACATTCAGGTAAGTGAAATCATGTTATTGTAAAAATAATAAGTGGAATGCTGTTTCCTTTTTCTGGTCGGAAGTTATGTGCAGCGTGAGCGAGGGTCAGAGTCTCAGTGACTAAAACCCACCATGTTCTTTCTTTTATTAGCCCTTCCTGTACCAGGATCGCGGTAACTTGCGCGAACAATCCCGCAGCTCGTATGATCTTACCTCAATTTACTGATTTTTTTAGTCACGCCATGATGCAGTCGGCTCGGCTGGGCGCGTGGGAGTCGCGGCTGGAGGCGCTGGCGGCGTCCGTCAGCTCGCACACCGCCGCCATGCAGCACGACGGCGCCGCGCATGTTGATAAGAAAGAGGTAAGTGTGTAGCCCATATACATAGTATGGGCTAGTGACAATCAAGTTATGGGTCTCTCAAAGTCAATAAATTATTTTTTTACTGGGTATTTATTAGAAGTGTCTACCGAAATATGTCTAGGATTGAATAGGCAGGTATATAGGCAGGTGTCATTCTTGACTTAGATTCTTCCAAGTCCAAATATTGTCTTAGCCGAATAACTCGAGCAAAAATAGCTATGTTTGAATCAGTAGTTCACAAGGTCACTCAATTTTAAGTGCTACTCAAACATCTTTCTATCTCTAACACACGAAACACTTTTAAAGTTAAGTAACGTTATTCTCCTTAATCTTAATCAAACCTATTTATCCTGATTTGCAGGTAGTTCGTAAACTAGGCGAGCTATTCTCTCTCCGGCACGTGCTGAACGTGGAGTCAGATCTATTGGATACGCCTGACTTCTATTGGGAAGAGGAACAATTAGAACGCCTGTATTCCTCCACTGTCGCTTACTTCACCATATCTAGGAGGACCAGGGTAAGGATACTAAGATAAAGTGCTATATTTTTTTTTGTAGCTGGTAATGAATGCAAAAAAGTTAAAAATATCTGTTAGGGTAGTTCATTTATTGCTTTGTCAACAAATTTTTTACATTTTAAAATAATAAATTCGAAAAAAAAACATTAAAAAATGTAGAAAATATCTGTTATATTATTATGGCAGCTAACTTCGTACGTAAGGCATGAATCTGCTCTCAAACCCAAAAGCAGCCATGAATATGTTATGATAAAATAGCAGTTTGTAAAAATACACTTTTTTATGTCTCGCAAGAAATCATTAATAAAAAAAGTAATTTGTGCATACTTTTCAGTCAATTGTCATCCACCATATTTAAACTAATTTAAACTTGACCATAATTCCTCAACTTTCCTTATCCCTAGGTCCTTAACGAGCGTCTAGCCCACTGCGTGGAACTTCTAGAGTTACTTTCATCCTGGGCAGCAGACAGGCACCACGTACGCCTAGAATGGATGGTCATAGCACTCATTCTAGCAGAAGTCTGCTTCGAGTTGCTGCATCTCTTCGAAAGGTGGGTCGCCAGGAATGAGGTCTTAGACAGCTAGGGCAGGGACATTCCAGACTCACCACCGGAAGGTGAAGTGGGTCTGGAATCTATGATGTCTGGAGAAGTCGGTCTGGAATCTGGAATGGGTGATGAAGTGGTTTTGGATTCTGGAATGGGTGATAAAGTTGTACTGGAATCTGGAGTGGGTGATGATGTCAGTTTGGATTCTGGAATTTCTGCAGTAGTTGGTATCGAGTCTGGAATTGTGGAAAGAAGGGGATGGATGGTAGTGAAGAATGTTTATTATGGGAATCATTTCTTATCATAAGGTTAAAAGTCGTTAGTTTAAGTAAATTGACAAAGTTATTAGTTAACAATTTAACATCTTCCAATTATGTGACAAAACAACAGTTTTTAATGTATGTCTAAGTTTGGTTGAGCATGCATCTTCGAAAGGATTTTATGATAGTTATCTAATACATGTATCATGTCAGATTTTTACATTGTTTTAATTCACAAAATACTTAATTATCTAAATATTCATGTATTTAATGTATGGATTAGTATATTATTCTTACCTTATACTAAAGATATTTTAACAGCTGTAGACTTAAAGATGGATGTCGTATTTGGGGGTGATTTTATCAAAGTAATCAAACGTAAGTATAGTAATAGTAAAAAAAGTAAATTATAATTTGACAAGTTCCTACAATAAATACCAGACGTCTATAAATAAATAATTCAAATAAAAAAAAAAAATTGAGCTGACAGGCTTTTGATTCAAAATTAAATTTTTGGTATCTCAGAAATGTAAATTTTGAAATTCTGTGTAATGTAAATTTTGATTTTTTTTTGTGGAATTCTGGTATGAATTTTATCTAAAAATATTTATGTAAAAGTAAAACTATGTATGTGGTAGCGTATGGTTGAAATATTGAATGTGACAATAGATCGTAAAATCATTTTAATGTATTTAGAAATTATTATTTTATGTGCCTAAGTACAGTGCAGTTAAAAACTAAATATAGATTATAGTATTAAATATTATTATAAGTATGATTCGACTAGGCTATCGTATACCAAGCCATTATTGCCATTATAAGTATAAAATAAGTAGGAAAATACAAGAAATAATTTAATTTGTTTCTGTCATTCCTATTTAAGTAATTGGTTAGTTATTAAATCTTGTATTGTATTGTTTTCTTATTTAAATTAGACAGTTTTAGTATTGTAAGTAGTTGTTATCGTGTAATATACACGATTTACGATTTATGTAATATTGTTATGTATTTATGTATATTTATAAAAATTATAAGTTGTTGAATCTCTAGATGTTTTATTTTATTTTTACTGTTGCTATCACCCTCAACTCTGGCTTCTGATGGCATATTGATATAAAAAGTCTGTAACCACTATGCAACCTGCAAATAAGTAATGAAATTGTGAATTATCTCCTACTGACACAATACTACACTACTACACAAGTTTTAAATTATTGAAAAAAACAATGTTTACCTCAATTCAAGCCCTTCACTCCTTTTTAATTTTCCCTTCAATCTAACGTAGGTACCTTCTCTTAATTTCTTTGCTTTTTATCCAACTACAGGAAGTTGTTCCACACTCCGGAACGGCGGCGGCCGCGGCACCACTTCTCGCCTGCTGACTTCGAAGAAACAATCATACCAGAACTAAATAAGTCTTATAATTGAAATACAAAGTTTAAAAGGTGCATTATGATTGAAAATAGGCAAGGAACTCATCTAGGCACGATTTGAAATGGCGTTTTACAGAACGCTAGCTATTTTCCCGCGATTTCACCCGTTTCTCGTGGGAACCACTGACCGTACCGGGATAAATGTACCTACTCGTAGATATAGTTACAGTAGTAGGACTTTTCCAACAGTGAAAGAATTTTTCAAATCGATAATTTTTTTTACCGTATAGTTGTTCAATCGTAGAACAAAAATATTTCCTCTTTATTTTACTACTAGTATAGATCACAAAAAATATAGAATCACGCTATTTTAAATGACGCCAAGTTACATGCTATGTCTTTTTCCTGCCATAAATAACATACTTTTTAAATAATTTGTAATGCATCGATGTAATTAAGTAAGGACGAGTTCTATGGGCCAAGTTTTGTCTGGTCATGTAAGTAGGTAGGTAGGTACCGCGATGGCCAATTTTGTATATATTTGATTGCTTGTTGATTTTTTGTGAGTGGTTGAATAAAGATCGATAAAAGTGTTATTATGTCCTTTGTTTGATTCAACACACACAAAAATACTTCAAGTTATTTTGATTAACCATTTTTAATCAAGTAATATTTTTTTTTGATTCAAGGAATTTGCTTATTTTTTCGCACTTTTAGCCAGGAAACCGTTTTTAACTAGTAATTTTCATTTTTTAGTTCCTTTAAAAAATGACAATGTAACAGCAAAATGTACCAGTTCCTACATTTGGACGTAAAGAACGAAATGGCGCCAAAGTTGTCGATGAATTCAGCCAGCTTTTCATACAAAGAATAGCCTTTGTTACGTTCTATTTACTCTGGGCTGCCTAGAATATAATAACAACATAACCTTTCATTCCTCTAGTGTTGTCGTCATTAATGAGATTGATAGTAAAATATGAGGTACCTACGATTTACTCCAGTACCTAACTTTTGAATGAATGTAGGTATATTGTTTGTAAGACAAACTTGACTTCGGACTTGGTAAAAAGCCTGAATCTGTGTCGCAGTATTAAGAGACTACAAAAATACTTAACTGATTTTCTTAAGTACCTACCTATGTATAGTGCTGCCTATATACTTAACTATAAATACACCCTTATGATGATGTCCTCCTAGCCGATTATCGGCTACGGCGGCTGTTCTCATGTAAGGAGATTAGCCAACTACGCAGGACATATTATAGTGCACGAGCATTTGCGCAGACACAGGTGCACTCACTATTCCTTAACTCTCATAGCCCGATGGGACGGTAATCCGACACGACCGGAGAGAGATCAGGCGCAGGACCGACATTTACGTGCTCTCCGATGCACGGGTGTATCAATCACCAGCTTCCAGGCTCCGGGCTGCTTTGTGAAAGTCTTCTAAAACCCACAAGGCGATTTCGGCCCGACTCGGGAATCGAACCCGAAACCTCGTGCTTAGCAGCCGCACTTGCGACAGCTAGACCAACGAGGCAGTTAAACACCCTTATAATCGTGATGTTACCTACTTAATTAAAACCGTCCCGTCCTATTGTCCATACCCATTCAATCGACACGTTTATACAACAAAAGCGTGTCGATACAACAAAAGCTTACACGTCGCTACTGTGTCGTGTCGCCGCCGTGTCGTGTAGCTGACGTGTCGTGAGGCTGACGCGTGCCGGAAACGTCACGGACGGCGCCGGTGTCCGACAGCTTGTTATTGAATAAGTTAAGTGGTAGTGATGGCGGAGCGGATTTTTTAAAGTTGGTGAGTTTGTGGGTAGGTAGGTACTGCGTTACCTATGAGTTACCTACATGTAGGAAAATTTTAAATTGTAAAGTGTGTAGGTACGTATAAAAAGCAGTGTTACCAGTGAATATCAATAAGAATTAATGGCGATATTATATCTTATGACAGGTGAGATGTCCCATCGATTTTGGTCTTCATATGTGTCAGCAAAGAAATGAGAACAAATGGGTATTTTTTATATTGATCGTCTGGTTAGACTTAAGAAATTCTAACACCGGTATAAAGACCTACTGCCTACTGTTAATTGAAATCAGGTTAACATCCTGATGTACTCGCTTCCCGCTTACAATCTGACCTAGTCGCTACCTCTGTAAATCATGGTTATAGGACATTGTCACGCGTAAGCGTGATAGGCAGAAATGTTACATGCCCTCATTTCATACACATACAGGTAATGTAGTAATGAGCTTCTACTACCTATACAATGCTAATTAATAAATACATATATTTGTGTACAACGAGGCTTTGTAGGCTTTTAACTCTGTTTGTTTAACATGCGAAGTTTTTTCTTTATACTTGAGTTTAAATAATTGACCTATAGTCTGTTTTTTAATCTCGTAGACTAAATTGACACTTGCAAAATGTCAAACTTTCTAATAATTTTGCTAGCTCTGTGGTGCAGTGTTGTACTTACGATACCGGTTCGTTGAATCGTAACTTTTTACAATAAGTCATCCTGAAATAATGGGCTTATCCTTGATGATTACGCATGGCTTTGCGTGGTCAGATATCCCTGGCAGTTTGTAGCACGTCGTACAGCCATGTGTACGTACGTGAATTTTAAATATAAAACTTTGAATGAATATTAAATTCGTCTATTATAGATAAAAAGTTACGATTCAACGAACCGGTATCGTAAGTACAACACTGCACCACAGAGCTAGCAAAATTATTAGAAAGTTTGACATTTTGAAAGTGTCAATTTAGTCTACGAGATTAAAAAACAGACTATACTTAACTTTCTTTTATTATTTGATCAATAATAAGATCTAGCATTCGACATTTTTACTTGTTGCAATTGACCTGCTAAAATTCCTTCCATAATGGATCAATTTACATCTAGATTTTTTTCATGACGACCTTTGTTTGAACTCATTTTTAAACGGTTTTATTTAGCTCACCCCGTTTGTTTTATTATTTATTCATTCTTGGGTCAAATTTAGAAATTAAAATTTCAGTGCCTTCCTGTTGTCAGATTGATCTGAAAGGAGATGGCCAAAAAAAAAACCATGAGTCGACAGAAACTTCGTATGTATGGTTGGATTTAGTATAATGTGTAGATTACAAAAAGTATTTCATATCATCTAAAATCCACGGGTTCTCTTTTTACAAGGTTTTTTCGATGAAGATTTTAGTACATAAAAAAGCTTAACTTTTCCGTTTGCTGTTCATAAGAAGTTGTGCATAGGGTAAAAACTTTACACTCAGGTGTATGTCTGTTAGCACTCTACACGAGTGAAGGTTTAGAGCTGACCTGATGATGGAGAATAGAGAAGGTCAAGGGAACTCGGCAATGGTAATGGTAAATATGGTTTGGGCTTATATTATTCGCATTGACGATAACTTTTTTTTTTACTTTTATTCGCACTAACGCGAATAATGACTAAAAAGCTAAAAAGAAATATAAAGTATTTTTTTAACTTTTGTTTTTCAGTTCAGAAGTTTAGGGTGGGGTGGTAGCCATTGAACCACTAAAAGTTTGAAGATCTCTAGCGAGCTCGTTTTTACTGTCTAAGAAAATATTTTTATCTCAGGTGATGGGTTATTTAATAAGCTACCAAAATGTGTTGAAATAAGTGGAAAACATTTGCTGTTGCCTAATTTATGCATGTTTTTTTAAAACAAGAGAAATGGTTCATAGCATGCTCCTAGGGGTACACAAAGAACGGGGGGGGGTGGTATTAAATGAACCATGTGGTACACAATGAAGCACGGTAATATAAAAAACCATTCTTATTTGTTTTAAATGAAAAATAAATACACTATTTATAATTTTTCATAATTGTTAAGTTTCGGGTTATATAAGAACCAACAAATCAGCCTTAGAACTTAAGTTTTAAAAATAATTATGAACATCTTAAAACTTACGCACAAACTCTATCCGGGAAAAAATAAAAAACATTTTGTAGTTTCATATTTATATTAATTAAAATGCTCATAGCATTATAAAGTCGACATGTTTTTATCACATTCAGACTTATGTTTTTTTTATTGTCTAAATCACAAATTGTAACAATCAACATTTCTTTATGCTGTCTTCATGTTGGGCAGTAAAAAAATTACTTGCATGATAATGGGGCTCTAGTCTACACGACGGATTGTTCCTGTACTTTGTGACGTATCTTCGCACAAACACTTCGTCTGTCGCAATACTGGATAGAGAAGGTTGCAGTTTTTGCTGCTTTTCGAATGCTTAGTCCCGACAAGTGTTTTTTATATACCTCTTTGTATAGCTTCCGCGGTGTCCCTTTTTTACGTACTTTCCTCACCATGTTTCGTCCCATGACGAAATAGACGAATAATGGTTAATTAATTATACTCACATTAACACTTAGAGGTTAACTAGAATAATACTTCCCACCTGTTCATATAGCATAATACAAAGCACTTAGATGTGGTACACAATACACAATGAACCGTGGTTCATTGCTTACCCAGGATATATGGCTCACAGCGTACCCACCCTCTCTTAGGAAATGTTAGGTCATGTTTTATACAAAAACCGTTGAGAATTAATTCCAAAAAATAGGCTCAGACAAGCCTAAAGACCTACATTACACATACAATTCACGCATAGTTAAGTAAGAGTTAGATTATTAAAGTAACAACAAAAAGAAAGTCACCTTTTTTTTGTTGTTTTTGCTTGAGTAAACACGAAGACGCGGCTCACGGGTGCGTATATTGCGACAGACCCACGGCGAATAGACCAAACTTCATGACGTGGCAAGGGAGTCTCGACATAATTTTTGCGCGAGCTAGCAACGTTGGGTATGGCCGGTAGGTACTATGGTTCATACTGTACACGCGGTTCATTGGCTACCACCCTACCCTACACGTAGCAGGGAAACCTCTTGAAGTAGGTAAGGTCGGTACTTAATTGTATCCGGTGTGGTTCATGTCAATAGTGCAATGGGAGGGGGTCAAACTCAAGACCTTTTAATTACCAGGCAAACTCTTTAACTATGGTGATATTACTATTCGCATGTATAATGTTAGTATATACCTTGTTTTTTTATGGTCCTTTATGTAAATAATCTTTAAAATCAACATAACCTATTTTTGTGAAAATATGATATAGCTTCTATACCCCATAGATTTCACGCTGGACTTTTTGGCACCATCAAAGGTCTATCATACATAATGAACACATTGGTACCCATTTCCACGTTTTTATTTTAGTCTAATATGACCGGGACCACCTACGTAGGTTTATAGGTAAGTAACCGTTTTTTTATTTTTTATTTTTCAGTGCACATAAGATATAAAACCGTTTAACTTAAAAGTTTTTTACCGATTTTTTATTTTATGTACTTTAAGGAAGACATGACATTTTGTGACTTCTATCATCATCATCATCATCTGCCTAGCCATTTCCCAACTATTTTAGGATCAGCTTCCACTGCAACTTCATCGTGTCATGTGGCCATTATTTAGCCACGAGCCACCTATTTTACTGTGACCTCCAAACCAGGATTTATAGCAATCTTTGTAGCGACACTACGAGTTGTAAAAAAGGAAGCCGTTTTAATTAATCCTGTAACAGGCTTCCTAAATATATAACAAGGCTGTTGGAGGTCGGTCCGTCTTCTAATCTGTCAAGGTTCATTACTTTTTCACGAGACGCTCGCCATTGCCGCCATTTTCGTCTACAACGCTCTGACAGATTATAAACGCCTGCTGTGATTTTGGCGGCAAATTAATTGACGCTGTTTTGAGATTTTAAATGAAATCTGATGTAGGTAGAATATGTACCTAGATATGAATTCATTCATGTTATAAAAAGAGAATTGGTTTGTTACTAAAAAGGTTGATGAATTTGTCTTTTTGCTGATTATGTTAATGTCTGGAACTATTAGGTCCGATATGAAAATTTGTTTCATTTATCGAGCGACCTACTTAATTTGGCTACCTACATTTTACTGAGGTCCGAAGCGTAGTTTTCAAGGGACGTGAGACATGTTGGTACATAAGGCTTATACATACTTTTTACGATATTACCTACATAATGGTAGATACCTATTTATCTATTTACCCGTGGTGATGATGATGATGATGATGTCTTCCTAGCCGATTATCGGCTACGGCGGCTGTTCTCATGTAAGGAGATTAGCCAACTGCGCAGGACATATTATAGTGCACAAGCATTTGCGCAGACACAGGTGCACTCCCTATTCCTTCACTCTCATAGCCCGATGGGACGGGAATCCGACACGACCGGAAAGAGATCAGGCGCAGGACCGACATTTACGTGCTCTCCGATGCACGGGTGAATCAATCACCAACTTCCAGGCTTCGGGCTGCTTTGTGAAAGTCTTCTAAAACCCACAAAGCGATTTCGGCCCGACTCGGGAATCGAACCCGAGACCTCGTGCTCAGCAGCCACACTTGCGACAACTAGACCAACGAGGCAGTCAACCCAACAAAGAGGCAGTTTACCCGTGGTAAGCGAGTATTGAAAGTCAAGCATCGTTCACGTAACAATATATTATGATATTTACGATGCTCCCTCCCTGTTATGACATTTTAACGGCACACTGTAGATTTATAGGTTGGTATTTTTTCAGGTCGTTAACGTAGATTGTGTTTACTATGGGTTGAAAATAAGGGCTACTTACGAAGCGCCTTTACTAATTTCGGAAAATATCACTCTTATTATCTGGAAATTGTAAAATATAGGGTGACCAACAATTAAGGTCTATTTATGACTAGGTCCTACAGCTATGAAGTATATACCTACCTTATTGTACTGTAGGTATTAAGATTTTGTTCTCTATAAAAATTTGAAGGACTAAAATCATCATCATCATCATCATCATCAGCCTATCGCAGTCCACTGCTGGACATAGGCCTCTCCAAGTGCACGCCACTGAGATCTATTTTCGGCTTCGGACTAAAATAGTATGTCATAAATACTTATATCAAACGTTAAAAAAAAATGATAGGTATATCTACGCAATTTTAAAAAATAAAAATATAAAAGGTCTTTCAATTCAAATTAGCAGTTCCGACGACTTAAACGTTTTCTAAACCCTACCTTTTCGTGTAGAATTAACGTCCAAACTTAGTTCGAAGGGCAGGTCACGTCATAATTCATAAATTTCACACTCGACGGCGCGGAAGAAGATTAGAAATTATACTAACGCCACTAGACGTCAATACTTAAACATGATAATTAAATTCATCGCCCTTGACTTCAGGATAAGGGCTTTCTTAATGAAATTAGGTGTAATTATAATGTTACAAGATTTTTTGCTGTAATTTATTAAGCTAGTGTAAGCAACTACTTACTTAGTGCAAATACTTACCTAGATAGGCCCCGGAAAAGATGGCGGAACGACCAGGGGCCCGATTCTCCTAAGTTAATAATGTAAAAATTGAATAGAAATCGGATCGCAATAGCAGTTTTAACAGGCCTCTGTCACTCGACGTACTTGCGAGCGATAAATGCCTACCGCTCGCTGGGTTACCGGTAGCCCCACGCGGCTCAGGGCTTTCAATAGTCACACGCGCCGCGCGCGTTCCAATATTATTATTTTTATTTCGTGGCATGTTATGCTGTTGGTTTTTATTAGGTTTTTTAAGCTACCTAACAAACTGATGGATTATTTTGAGTTGTGTTGGTTTATATGCGACTATTGTAAGATTTAGAAACATTTTCTATTTATGAACTTATCTAGTAATTCTATTTTTTTTAAATAAATTAATACTTATCTACTTTATGATTTTAACAACAGAGATCATTAGGTACTTATTTTACTTTAGATACCTACTTAGTTATATGAACTGTATTGTGAGTTTTGTAGCTCAAAACACATCTCGAGTGTAAGTAGGTATAGTTCTGGTCCAACTTAATGACGACTCGGAACATTACGCGTGTCGCTACGCAGAAACCAATTTTAGGTATGTATCAACACTCGACGGAATTGTACCTACCATATGGGGTATGGCACTTGTGCTCAAAAAATAGTTGGAAACTGCCTTTGATTTTGACGAAAGCTTTACTTAAGTATTTACCTTTGCTTACGTATTAGTTAATATTTAGTAATATGTACCTACACTCCATTTTAGTTGGCAATACAATAGTTAACTAAAGAAAAATATTATTGATATTACTTTTTATTTAAAAACTCAGTTTTAAAGAAGGCTATCTTAAAATAAGCGTAACTTTGTTTTCCTACTTAAATATTAATTAATTGTAAGAAGCAACCCTAAGCACGGCCACGGCACGGTTGCGGTCACTGAACTGTGCGCTATCGCATTGGAATAACAATCAAGCGCTCGAGCTTTTAAGGTTCATTTTATAACGCAGCTAGGAATTTGTAGGTAGTTGGGGAACTTGTAGGTGCTTATAACAGTAGGTATGGACCTTTTTGTATGGAGTGATTTATCTGTTACGTAGTAACTATTATATAATCTGTGGTTTTAACCATATCGGGCATTCTGCGACTAATATAAGACCAATCGTATTCCAACGACATTCGATTGGTTTGCGATTAGTCTGCTATTTTGGTGATTTTGGTCTATACGGTAGTTTGCTCTACCTCGTGTGTTCATAAGTTTTGAGACAAACTTTTTACTTATAAAAATAAAAAAAAAGTGACTGGCTGCTGTATATTTCTTTTTCTAATTTTGAATTTGGAATGTTAACTTTTAATATCTATGATTTCGGATTATTTTATTTAAATTTTCTCGTAATGGAGGGAACAAAAGAATTAAGTGCGACCGTCATTTCACTATTTAAGGCGGGAAGAAAACCTATGGACATTTTCCGAGAACTGAAAAGTTTTGGTGTGAGCCGTAGCTTCATGTACTACACTATTAAACGATACGAGGAGACAATTTCTTTACAAGATCGGCAAAGAAGTGGTTGTCCATGCTCTGTAAGGACGCCTGCGAACATGAAAGTCATCCGAGAGCGACTTCGCCAAAATCCATGTCGCACTCAGAAGAAACTCGCTCTGCAGACCAATATTTCGCGCGTTTCAGTCAACAGAATACTGAAATATGATCTCAAGGTTAAGGCGTATAGCCGTAATAAAATACACTTTTTAAACGATCGCCTTCGTCAATTGCGACGCGAACGTTGTCCTGTACTGCTTAGGAGACACGATGCGAGGAAGATAGTCTTCACCGACGAGAAAATCTTTACTGTCGAAGAAAAGTTCAACCGACAAAACAATAAAGTGTATGCCAAAAGTAGCAAGGATGTCCCAGCTTCAGCACGGAATGTCTCGCGTACTCATCATCCGGCTAGTGTCATGGGAGTTTCGTACGAAGGTGTCACTCAGCTTCATTTCTGCCAGCAAGGCGTCAAGGTGAAAGCCAAAAATTATCAAAGTGACATTCTAGAGACTGTTGTGAAACCCCTGGCTAATACCCTATTCCATAACAAGTATTGGGTTTTCCAGCAAGACTCGGCGCCATCCCACAAAGCTAAAACCACCCAAGCTTGGTTGAGGGAAAATGTGCCGGCCTTCATTGCGGCGAACGAATGGCCCTCCTCCAGCCCCGACCTCAACCTGCTGGACTATTCTCAAACAGACTTGGACAACCCAAACTTGGAGTCACTTAAGCGAGCTCTTGTCCGAGAAGCGAAGCGAATTCCGCTGGAAAAGATTCGTGCCGCCATTGATCACTGGCCAAATCGTCTAAGGGCATGTATTAAAAACAAGGGTGGTCATTTTTAATAATAATTATACTACATTTTTAATTTAACCTACTCAATGTTTTTTTAATTTTTTTATAAATATAAGTTTATTATTTAAAAAGATATGCAACTTTTATTTTGTCTCAAAATTTATGAACACACGAGGTACAATCATATTGCAATCGTAAATCATTTGCAGACCAACAGCCTTACTTATAAACGTGAATTAAATAATAAGTATTACCTAAGGGCTGTTTAAGAAAATTCTTACTTATAAACGTTGCTTAAGCATGATTTAACAAACATTTAATCACTACTTAAGGCTTTAGTAGTGATTAGTTAAAATGTTGCTTAGAGGGTGATTAGAGATTTTTATAAGTAAGGGGGCAAATGATTAATTATTGAATGACAGAAAAGGATAAACGTTTATTTCAAAGAAAAAGTAGCGATTAAATTATTAGAATCGGGCCCCTAGACGCCTACGACCCTGATTGATTGGTGGGAACAATCTTGAGATTGAGAGATGTGGAGACGAAATGGGGATATAATGGAATAGCTAGAAAAAATATTGCCACTTACCTAGTTACATTGCTGAAAACTTTAAGTCTATAAGCTACAGATTTCAATGCCCTACTAAATCGCGTGCCTACATCGCGACGTCTCCATGTAAAGTCCGGAACACAAGACAACGCCACTATTCTGCTTATCCCCTAAAAGCATGAATGTCGCTATAATATCAGCTGATAACACGTCTGCGAATTCCCCTCGATTCCCCTATTTGCACTACGCATGCGCGACGCCGCCGCCCGAATTCCGACTCAGTCAGCTGTCAAACGCCGGGGAGGTCCAAACGCGACATTACAACAAAATAAATCGACATTTATAACTGAGAATGAGGTTATAATACAAAAAACTCACAAATCTAACCATATTTTCAAACATTTGAACAGTTTTTGATACAAAATTGTTTAGTTTTGGTGTTTTTAAGATACATTCGTGTTATGTTTCGTTTGTTAATCAGTGCTTGTCAGTGAAGTGCTAGACAAAAAAACAATCTAGGTTTTGTGCTGTGATTCTAAGGTTTTCTCTTTGGTCGAGGTGAGTTTTGTTGTTTTAAGTTTTTAGCTTGGCTCTATGGTGAATACCTGTGCCTAAATCTGTCTTTAATGAAAAACTTTGTATTTTTAAGGAGATTTTTTTGTTCACAATGTTTAACATTGTACGATTATTATACAGAATAGGTGTTAAATTATATTAAGTCTGCTTTACTACATGTGTATATCCTAGATTTGTAGTTAGACAAGGAATGCCGCATAAATGCCTGCAATGCAACGTGGCATAACAACGAGACAGGAATTTATCCCAAATATGTCCTAGCTACGTGGATACCCTACCTATACATTCCTTTATTAACTATTATATTATTTGTCTTTGGGATTCAGTCTCCTTTTGAATACCTATACAGATGTAACGTACTACCTAAGTTATCTAAAAATATCAGTGTTGAATTCGTCATTTTTTATAATCATTACTTAGATGTAGCAAAGAATATTGATATAATTATGGTTCAGCTTTGACCAGATTTATTTAAGAAAACCTAGGTACAATTCAATGACTGGGTAGGCACTGGGTTCAATTGGAGACTTTCAAAACATCGTTGAACTGGCACGAGATTCTACGTAGGTAGCAGTTTAATTTTGGGTGACTGTACTTGTAAGACTTTTTCAATAGAAACATATTACTAAGACTTAAACAAAAATAAGAAAAATAGAATTCATAATTGCCTAACTTCTCGAGTATTTTCTCAGCGTGATTTTATTTTTAACATGTGTCATTCATTCGTCTAACTTTGCCATTCGCAAATCTTCGCACCTATCGGCAATCAAATGAGCGACTGGTTGAAACCAAATAAGAAGAAATACCTCCTTGATTTATTCTCTTTGGTCCCAAGGGCTATTATTTACATTTTTTGTTAAAGTTTTAAGTTAATCTGCGCCGGAGATGGCACGTTCCCGTCTGACCCAAGGTTTTTAGAGATCCTTGCGTTTCAAGGCTTTCCTCTTTATAGGTACTCACCATTTTTAAATGTAAATGAATAATAATTATGATTGCTTATGTACTTAGACCAGGCAGAAGTATTACTTATTTAACTGGTATAAATAAATCGCCATTCGAGTCATGCTAAACTAGCTTAGCCCTGTGGGAAATTCTTAGCGCCCCCAGATAAAAAGCTTCTGATAGTTCACCTTCCTCGACAATTCCTTGATAAATGTTTTGATATCGGTTCAGTAGTTCCTGAGAAAGCTCGATTATACAAATAATCAAATTCTCCATTATAATAACTAAGTCACCTATAGATCATTGCAAATACTTATGCATGCTGGTCCTAGAAGGTTCCTCATAACTACTATCCCAAAGGTTCAAAGATAAACCTTTAGATTTCATACATTTATAGATTAATCCTCATCGCGTGATCGCAAAGGGAATAAGTTTGGCATTCCTTGTGACAGGGTGGCGTGTCTTGTATTACCTGCGTCTCATTATTTATTCACATACCTTTGATTCCGGACAAACATCGATTCTTCACATAATTTCGTTCTATGAAGGTATCGATTGTGCGGAGTTTTCAATGTTATAGGTACATGAATCATAAAAGCTTATTAGTTTATTTGTTTAATAATTCTTGTACAAAAAGTACAATGGGGCGGGCTTAACGCCTAGGGCGTTCTTGACCAGTCTGCCTAGTACCTACTAGCTTCCCACGTCACGTGAAAACTACTTCAGTCACCTGCATAAAAAGCCTGTTTCAATGGGCTATCTAACTCCGATATCGTTTTTCAAATCAGCTAGTGTTTTGTAAGACTATACAAACAGACTTTTCAGTATAAATAAAAATATTACCTACCTACATAAAAATTGCAAATAAAACCTAATTAAATAAACAATATCGAAACTTTCTTTGCATTTTCTACGGAACCACTGATCCAAAACACCGTCCGTGCCTGACATAAGGCAGGTAGTTTCATCTCTAACCTTTGCTGTCATTGTTCGGTAACTCTATGGTGTTACAAACACCATTATAACGCCATAACCAAACGCAGTAGGTAGCTATAACCTAACCTGGTTTATGGGAATGTAATTGGTTGTAACTTCTTGGAAAGAGACAATCCATTATGGTATTTTAAATTCAATATGGCGGATTAAGGATTGATTTTGAATCTTGTTTTTTTTTTTTTCAAAATTGATACGAAGTTTTTTGTATTGACTTTTTTAATAGATTTATAAATGGGACTATTATTTTGATTTTATGACTAGAACTGGTACCGAATGTTCCCCGTGGTTGCACCAACTTTCCGAGGGAACTACTTCCCGCGCCCGGATAAAACATAGCCAATGGAGCTTCTCAGACTCTAGGCTTCCTATCTGCCTACCAAATTTTTGCAAATCAGTTCAGTAACTTATCGCGAAAGCTGGACAGACTTTCGCAAGGATATCAACCCCATTTCAACTCAAAAACCATCACCCCTCATAAATACCGAATCAGAATGTCCCACAAACTAATCCACAGCTTCAACTATAACATCAGAAATCACCATAAGCTAACTTAATCCCATAGAAGCTATAATTTAGACTTATGTATAGCCTGGGCAATTAAACTAATACTTACCATAATTTGGGGTGGCTATCGATCTTCTTGATAAGCATTGTCTATGGGCTAGTCGACCTTTTTTGAGTTTTCTAGCTGAATGAATTTGTCTATAGATTTTGAAATCTATAATATAAAAATGAATCGCAAAATGTGTTGTTGTTGTTTGTTATTGTCAGGAGAAGGTTCTTATGAAAAAAAAATAGGGTAAAGTAGAGAAGTCAGTTGACGGGAGCGAAGCCGCGGGCAAAAGCTAGTGATTAATAAGAATAGATGAATGATGAACATTATTTGATTCAATCATATTGCACTGTTTAAAGATAGCAACATAACAAAAAATAAATAGCAATAAAAACTTGACCCTCATGTTTCGGAAGTTGGGTAATTGATTTTCAAGGTTATTTTTGTCAAACATGCACGTAGTGCCTGTATTAGTATCATTTATTTTTGTAGGCGAACGTATATCTAGTACTCTTCAGTTACAGCGAAATTAGTTATTAAATATAAAAATAAGAAAAACAAAAAGATTTTCTGCGACCCTGCCAGGATTCGAACCTGGAATCTTCTGATCCGTAGTCAGACGCGTTATCCGTTGCGCCACAGGGCCAGTTGACGATAGAGTCGAAATTACCGATACAGTCCTTGAGATAACAAGACGGCTACTGAACTTGTTTTTTTAAATATATGACGTCATGTGTGTCGTGTTGGCATCATGTTGGCATAGATAAAATTAGATTTATTTATGCGGCGTTATTTTTTGAAAGAATATTGATAAATTATACCAGAGCGACCAATATTTTACATTTTATGTTAATATATGTAAATCTACTATATAAGGTAAATAATACGATTTATAAAATGATAATTAAATGTTTTAATTGATTTTAAACATCAAAATATTTTATTGCGCTTTGTTTTTGTATTTTTTCTGTATTCCTTAAATATTTACTACACAGATGGAATCGTATTTTCCATTCAGACAAACAAAATGATGCAAAGTATGAATTCTGTAAAAAATAAATAAATGTATTTTGTCGTAGTACCTATAAATATTTACCGATGATTTTGTCAATATTTGTAAAACTTGTATTAAATATAAAGGTTTTATAATAGTAAAGAGAAACAAAAAAAACGAATCTATTTTTATCAGTCAACTGTCGCACAGCTGTCAAATAAACGTATTTTTCCGAAACGTCACAAATGTCGCGACAATTTGACATCGATCGCTGGGCGGGCTCTAGAGCGGGCGGGACACGCAACCAGTCTGCCAGACGTACCTACTTAGGTTTTCCAACTTCTACTTTTTGATTTTTTTAATGATAACACTTTTTTGTGTGTATTTTAATGAAGGGGAATTACAGTTTGTTTAATTTTTTATTGGGGTTTATTTTAAAATACATACCTACTACCTATTTTTTTCTTCAACAATTTAAAAACCATTTATAAGCTATTGTATAGTATAGTTCTATCTACTGGCTGAAATATTTAATTGCTTAATTAAACCAAGGAACTTGGGTACTCAATATAGTTACCAATAAAACCTTTATTTGACCCTGTACCTAACCCTGTAAGTGGTCACTCAATTTTTCAGTTTTTTTTCAATATTCCTCGTTTCTTTTATGTAGTATCTATACATATTCATTACAGTACCTTAACATATGTAGATAGGTACTAGGTATCCTGCAAAAACCATACTAACAATGAAATGTTTTGCTCTAGGCAATGAAAGCAAACCCGTATCAACCCTCTATCAACCACATATGTTACCATTTCTCCATCGATTGCACAAATGTGGGTACACTATTGTGTCTGGTTTGTAACCCGGCTGTCTGGAGTTTGGAGTGCCACTACAGACACTACAGTGCTACAGGAGGTAACATTAGTTCAGCCGAGTGAACTTATGCTGTGTGTTTGTTTGTGTTGTTTTTTTTTTTTGGAAATTGGTATAGGGTTTAAGGTGAAGATAGCTGGATTTTATAAAGCTTAACAGTTTGTTTATTTGAACCCGCTTATCTTAGAAACCGCTGAACCGATTGAAAAAATTCTAAGAATAGGTAGCTTATTCATTGAGAAAGACAACATATAAGCTAATTAATTATTTGAGTTACATTACAGTGTGTCTATTTGGTCATATGCATAGGATAATATTGCTCATACTATCTACCGTTTAACATGACATATGCACATATATTTTATGTCTAGGGGACTTGAAACGACGGCGAATAAGTACTCACTCCCGCTTCAGGAAAATGTCGTAAACTGCCCTTATGTTTTCAGTCAGCGTATGGGGTTAATTTAGCAAATGTAGAAATGCATTTGAATAAATTGTTGATATAAAATAGGGAAAGAAAACACAAAGATTTTCTCTGAAAAAATACCTATGTATTTACAGAAATTCGTTGTTTCGGTCTAAGTAGCTTATATATTATTCTGACTTATCACTATCATCATTAGTATTTTATCATCCCTCTGCTGGCCACAGGCCTTCTCTCACACAGAGAAGGAGTATTAATCACCGCGCTTGCTCAATGCTGGTTAGTGATTTCAGATTTTCAAGTACAAGTATGAATTATAACCTACATTATTTTCTAGTTTCATCAAAATCTGTATGTGAGTAACGAAGTTACTGACATATGTAGACGCACACAAATTTTCGCCTTTATAAATAAGTGTGATGTGACATAAAAAAATGTGTGAAATAACAACTGCTGTATAAAACCTTTTTACAATCTCCACATACATTACAAACGTTCCATTTCCCAGAACACTACATAAGTAAAAGGAAAACACTAAGCTTACCTATTCCCACTTCAATAAAACCTTAATAGAATATTGATTAGCGCCGCTTTCAGCTGAAGGCCGACTAAGCTTTCAGGTTAAATATTCACGAGGCCTGAAGTTTCAGTGCCAGATTATTATGAAGGTTTGTTCAGTAGCTGTATGTAGTTCGTAGATTTTATCGCAAAGATGGTGATTTTGGAAATGCTTTACCTGACTTTAATGTAATAGTTTTAAAATGTGTCCTTAAATGCTATCCCTCGGTATTTTTCAAAACTTGATTAATATAATTGCTCCATGTTTATCCTGTCGTGTTCCATGTTATTTAGAGTTGGCGTAATATGTTTTTCGCGTCCATTTTTCTCTGTCAATCGTCATACTAACATCCACTGTGTTAGTAGTTATGACAAAGGCTCTTCTTATTCATATCGTCTTTCCGTAGGCTGTCAACTTATCTATCTTATGTGGGTTGTACACAGTGGTTATTTGACGGTGATTCTATTAAGAAAGGTTCAATGATTCTAACTAGGCTGTTAAGTTGCATTACATAAATGTATGTAAACTGAGTATTTCCTAAAAAAAAATATAATCTACGCAAAAGAATATTTTTGCAGCTGTCGTCACTTTAAAAAACAGTAGTAAAGTTAATTACAGGACAGTTCTTCACTTCCTACCTTCGTTAGCATTCCAGTGGAAACTGAGCCCCAGTTCATTAAAACTCGTTTCATTTAATTTGTACAAAGAGAACAGGCAGACATATTCTTTTCGTTTTGAAACGCTTGCCAACGAAACGTCCCAAGAATTGAATTGAATTAGGAATGTAGTTCTTTTTTATTTTAGTTATTCCATTTCAAATTTTATATTGCTGATTGCTTGATTTCATTTGGATTTGATCGTCTTTTGTTTTCATTATTAGGCGTAGGGTTGTATTGTTTATTAGAATAAGATGAAGGAAGATTATTTACACTTTAGTATGAGAAGCAAAGCTGTTGTGTGTAGTTTCGGTCAGTTCATTAATCCATTTTAAATGGCGGCCTACAGGTATGACTTAGAAACGTCTCTATATTTCAAGAGAGAAATATTTTTGGTAACTATCATGCATGTATGATCATGTAGAAAATAGGACGGAAATAATTAAATTCTTATAAAATAAAGTTAGATTCAGTTGCCATATAAAACATACATTTCCTGAGACCAAATTTTTACATTACTTTATAGTTTTTAGCAGGTAAAATGTCTCCTAGTTTTCATGACGAAGAGGCGGTGAGAGGCAGATTAAAAATGTTTCGTTTGTAAACAAAGCCTTTTTATCGTCCCACTGCTGGGATATGGCCTCCTCTCCCAAGGAGAAGGATTGAGCATTAATCACCACGCTTGCTCAATGCGGGTTGGTGATTTCAGGCTATAGTCCAGGTTTCCTCAAGATGCTTTCCTTCACCTTTTTATCAGCCATTGGTGTCCAAGATATACTTAGAAAGTACAAGATAAACAAGATGAATGGCAATTAATGTTAGGGTAGCAACAAATTTTCTCCGTGTTGAACTTTGTCACTTAATAGAAAGATGATAACTTTTATTACTTTTTTGATAACTTTTATGATCATGTTATTTTTTTTCTTATCAATAAATATTCAAATGATACGGTTTATATGCATGGAATCAATTCATTCACAAATTGAATTTGTTATCGCCTTAAAACTTTTTCTAATTATTTCGCATACATTGTGCTACTTAACTATACATATATATGTTGTATAACTTTAAATCAACCCTTCAGGGTAGGCACCCTTAGGTTAGATATGATTCATCTCAAATTGCATTGCATTGAAAATACAGGAGTTTGGAGTATCGATACAGGTTCTACATTATTTTTGTGATCTTTATCTATGTAAACTATTTGTGTAGAAGCGAGCCATCCCTATAAAACTGTATTGTACTGTTATATAAAATATATATATATATATAAAATTGTACTGTTGTTACTGTTGCAGCTTTTTTTATCGTCCCACTGCTGGGCACAGGCCTCCTCTCACACTAAAATACTACTAAGTACTCATAAAACTTATGTACGTGAATAAAGTTCTTGATTCACTTCTTACATAACTTTGGTAGAAATATGTCAAGCTTCTCATATTCCTCGCGTTTATGAAGTTTGAGAATGTTGACGTCTCACGTCTTCTCCAACTTATTCAAGAGTTGAGCTGTAGATTTTGGGGCGGATATCCGAATATTAATATGTGAACTGAGCTTTGAATACTTGTGAGGCAAAGAAGTGATAACTAAGTTTTAGAATATTCAAATGTCGACATAATTATGTTTAATTTTCGGCTGCATACTAAAAGAAAATACATTATCATTGGAGGAAAGTGACTTAACATGACTGAGACTCGAAGATTCCGTCTTCAAGTTAATATGATTTTAGTTTTAGAACTTCAAGCTATACTTACCTAGCTCAAAAATAAAATCATTATCATATACTTTTTAATACAAAGTGCATAGTAAGTAACAGATTTTAACCGTTTATTAAAAGTATTGATTTTGAATAGTTATAAGTAAGCGTCTTCCTTCAGGATGTGAGTAAAACCATAGGAAACAGCTTGTCATTATCAAGTAGCTATTAAGTACATATTGTTGAATCAGCAATCTGTGTTGTTTCAAATAATGTTTCATCGCTGGACAAAGCGCACACAAGTTAAGTACGTTAATGCATTCATACGCGCATTTCCGCTGCACCCAGCCTGCTTGATTGATTAGGGAGGGGCGGTAAACTGTCGATAGATTTGTCGATAATATGTAAACGAGCTGTATCTGCAGGACAATATTAAAATGTATGTATATATTGAGGTGTATTTTGGTTGAGAGACTATTAAAATATAGAAAAAAAATCTTTGGGCATTTCACAAAATGCATAAAATCGCGTTTGTGATCCTGTTTGTATAAGAACGTTAACTATGCGGATGACAGTAAATAAATACCTTACCAACATTACAAAACATCTTTTGCCAGCAGATTTAACCGCGTCCCGTAGGAATTACTTCGCACTCTCGGATGAAAAGAAGACAACAATAGCATTCCCTGACAAATGGATAGTCTAATACTGAATGTTCCAAATCGGACAAATAAATTCCAAATTCCTCAGATTACCGCTTTCAAGCTAACAAACGAACTCTGCAGCTTTATAATATTAGTCTTAGTTCATTTATCGATATCGACAGCACCACATTTCTATCGGAAACAGTGAATTCATCTCAATGGGTCGCGCCTCGCGGGTCAACTGAGCTCAAGTGCAGCGACTGCAGTTGTATATGTGCAGCGTGCTGTATGCAGTTGTACAGAGGGTATGCTGGTCATTTGCTTGTTGAGTAGTTTTATGTTTGTTTATAGGGCTTTCTCCCCCGTGGTTGCTTTTGATTGAGTGAATTGGGGGCATTAAAACATCAGCACTCAAAAGAAAATTTCCTAGAAACTTAAAATTACCGTTTTCGCTACGATATGTTTTAGATACATGGCAAATCTGCGTTTAAGTATCTACCTAATTCAGAAATTGTTTTGGATGTTTTCGCTCTCTGAGGCACTTCAAACTTGCAGCCACATCAAATTAATTAAACAACTTTCCATTAGAAAAAGCGTGATTCCAAATGTAATTATAATAATAAGCAATCTCGCTGTTACTAAATCGATACTTATCCAATATACCTACTACAGCTAAAGTCCTAGATATATGCTCATACTGCATCTGTTAGTAAACCAAGCATCAATAATTTAATTTGTTGGACACAGTTAATTCAAATTAATTACTATTGACGCTAGACATGGGAGCTGCGGGCTATTAAACTTAAATTAAGCTTTACAATGGGGGAGAACCACGGAGAACAAAATAACTAGCGGAGGTGCCATAATGGAAAATCTCCTAAGATAGTAGCGCGCCAAAACTCGGGTGAGCGGAGAAAGAGGAATGTTACTGTTACGCCTTCTTTGGACCCGACCATTTATTTGTAATACCAAAAATCGTTAACAGATGTCCCAAAGAACCCAAACGCCTTGTTATATCACGCCTAACTGATTGTTTTGGTCATGCCCACTGAATGTATTTGACCTAGAAGAAGGCCCCTGACCTACCTGCATTATAGCATCTCCGCTCTTTTCTTACTCCGTGGGGAGAACCATAGGGCACTGTGTATGAGTTCTTATGTTCAAGTGCTGGTAAGAGCGTTTTGTGAAGAGTTGCAGCTGCAGATGCACTTAACATAGTTAGTGGTTTAGTTCAATAAAAATAAAGTTTAATTAATTGTGTTTATTGTTTGTAGGAAGTGGAGTTTGAAGAGGATATACATACATACCTATATACGTTTGTTTATGATTGATTAGGAGTAATTTTGTATAGCCATTCTTTATACGAGTGCTCAGAAATTACAAGTACAATGTAAAAAAATAATTAATAGGTAATCTTGTTCTTAATCAATCAATAGTAAGATTGATTAGTATATTTCAAGAAAAATAGGTACCTTTTTCTTAGAGAAGATGAAGAATGTAAAAAAGAGTTTCCATTTACCTACTTATAACTTACCTACTTGTAATTTACATTTCAAATGATATAGGATAACACAATCCATCGGAAATATATGCAACACGACACGAGATACAAAATTTAATATAAGTAGAGGCTGTAAAATAATAGTTCCATTAAGTAAAGCTAAGTTATAACTTGGCACCCGACTTCCGAGGGGCAAGATACGTGCAGACTGTAAAAGCTACAATATTTTTCAATTTTCATTAGCCTTTGTAATACTGAGCTAGCTGTAATGCAACTAATATTTCAGGCTGAAAATAATGCACTATTGTAATATTCTGCTGTACTTAATACAAAAAGCCAGTCTAGCTAAGAGGTATCGGGTTGCCCGGGTAACTGGGTTGAGGAGGTTAGATAGGCAGTCGCTTCTTGTAAACCACTGATACTCAGCTGAATCCGGTTAGACTGGAAGCCGACCCCAACATGATTGGGAAAAAGGCTCGGAGGATGATGAATACAAAAAGCATTATTTTAGCTCGCATATTTTAATATAGTATTCTCTTAGTATTATTCTTGTGACCTACTGAACTACTAGTGTATAACAATACTCTTCAGTTGGACAAAGAAAGTCATCATGTCTGAAAAGACTCGGGTACTCTGGTATATTGGAAATATTTTCTTGGATGTTTTTCTTTTATTATAGATGCCTCTTCCCCGTGATTTCACACACGTCTTGAGAGAACCTCTTTCCGCAACTGAGTAAAAGTCAGGTTTTTAGATTGTCTGTGTACCAAAATCGATGAAAACATGACAGAGAGATGGACAGAGTACTTTCGCATTTACAATATTAGTTAGGATTGCTTAGTTTAAAAAGCTTTTAACTGTTCTGAATATAGACCAACATGGATTTATTTTAAGTCATCTTAACATTCATTTGATTTCGAAGGTACACTTCATGTTTACATTTTGATATTTTATCTTTATCTCAAGTGAACCTAATTCTGAAGTCCAAGTCACAAGCTATGACCAATAATAAAAGCGATTAAAATTCTTTTGTTGGGTAACAGTAGATAAAAACAAGTTATCTTCGTGGATATACGCAATATGTCGCTTGCACTACTTATGTCCGATAATTTGGGTTACAAAGAAAGTGTATATGAATGACTTTCGATAAGTTGTAGTCCTTATCGTTAATTAGTTGATCGCTAGGTGGCTCTGTTGATATAAAACTGGCTGATGTTCAGCTGTTTCTTTAGAGTGATCGGCAGCCTCATGATGAGAGCAAATATTACTAATATTAGCCAGAGAAAATGTTTACTTTTGGCTTATTGAAGAACAAATGAAGATCTATGTATGATTGAGCTGATGCTTGGTCTCTGCAGTTGCTTTCAAAGTAATTATAATTTGTATTAAATAAACTGTAGGTGTATCTTTATGGTGCTTCTTATGAACTATTAAACGTTTTGCAAAGATAGTCGCTCTATGAAACTGATACTTGACTGACTCTTTCAGAACCGCACAAAAATTAAATGCAAATAAAAACTTATTGTTTCTTTTCTTGTAGTGTTTTTGCTTTCTTCACAGTGTATCGTTTTGCCCAAGTTACTGGGTTGACTTTGAAAGGGTCTTAATAGCAGTCGCTCCATGAGTAACTCCAACACAGTTGGGCAAATACTAGGCAAGTGATAAGTCAATACGAAACCAAGAAAGTAGTTCTTACTAAAAATCTTCAAGCTAAACAGATTAGTCACTATACTACAAGATATCTAACCTTTATCAGTAGATATGGTTGCCGAAAATAAGTGATGTGTTATAAAATGGCGATTACTTGTTATCTGTGCACTAATTGTGTGTCTACGTGCCGGGGAGCACATACGACCACACACGGCTGTAAACGTGAGAATGAAAGCGGGAAAATACTATTTTATTACTAGTTCATAGATTCGGAAATCCGAAATGGTAGCATAGATACTAGTCTAGCTAGATAAAGTCATAAAGCTTTCAGCTAAAAAGGTAGACTTCTCCAATTCGCTCGTAGTATCATTTTTAATGCTTAGCAAAGAAAACTCATGCGCGAAAAATCGAATTTCGCCAACTGAACTGAACAGAAGTTACATAATTGCAGTTGGGGGATCCCCTGGATAGTTTAGGAAGAGTTCTATAGTACAGTCCCCTAACTGTAAGGTATAGGTTTCTGTTATTTACACTAAGTTTAATGTTCTATCCCCAATTCTCCAAATAAAAAAGGTTTCGTAAGAATGGTCGTAAATAAACGAAAATATTATTCAACAACTGCACTAAAATCCGTGTTGATACAAAAATCAATGCATTTGATGCAGTAACTTGTATTATGATGCGAGCATCGGCGCCCGCGTCGATCTATTTCCAAACAGACCAAGTTCATTAACGTCTGTTCTACTAACGTTAGGGATGGGACACGCTCGATAGTTACATATCGATAGTTTTATTTTGAAACAAAATTACGTCTGCTTTTCTAGCTTTAGGGATGGGACACGCTCGATAGTTATATATCGATAATTTTATTTTATAACTTTTTTATGTTAGGTATCAGTACCTATTGCAAATTCATTGTTATTCATAGTATGATGTTATCTTCAAAAAATGCAGTACATGCATCAGCAAATTAAAATGTTTTAACCTTGATATTCTGCTCGTATTTAATCATGACATTATTGCCTACGTAGTATGAGTGGTATTTGATAAAGATCCAATTAATCTGAGATTAATTTATTCATAGTTTCGTAACACCTGTCATCGGTTTATCAGCTGAAACGTGTAACGCTGGACATTGGTCATGAAATCTGTTATCGACATTTTGTCTTATGATATATCATCAACATAACAAATTGGACCTATTGTTTCTACAATTAGCGCGATCAAAGAAACAATCCTTTCAATATTTTTTAAAATATTTTTAGTGAATCTATTGTTTCTGTGTAAATAGATGGAATTATTGCTACCACCATCACTTGTTATCTGTCTTACCCTTAAATAACAAATTAAACAATAAAAATAATTAGAGCCATTCTTCCAAGTAGTAGCAGATGAATACTAGCAACCCACTTGATGCTATAAACGGGTCTCAAAATTCTATACATAGGTGGATGCTTTCTTTCAAACGAACTTGGTAAGCCCCACGTAGTACTGATCAGTCGCGGTTCTTATTAAAAAGCTTTTCTATAATATATGCCATATTAAAATAAACAAATACATAAATAAAACATAAAGCAATGAACTTTCCTAGGCACGAAAAGAGTGTCCTTTATCATAATTATTATATTATATTAATACCGGATGCGGAAACAGTCGGACAGGAAGACAATTTCATGTTAATCAATGTTAATTGCGATTTGAATGACAGGAGAACCGGAGTGGCGAAATGTATGTCAGGTGACAAATCTAAACAGATTTGCATAATTTACAAAGGATTAGGGTTTATTTTGAAGTTTACTGCTCTATATTTTTTAAACTTGGTGATTATGATAACACAATACGAACACTCGTAGGTAAGGTTGATAAAAAATGTGTTTTATCGTGTTACTGTCCCACTGCTGAGCATAAGCTTCTTCTCATACAGAGAAGGAATGAGCTTTAATCACCACTATTTCTCAAGGCGGATTTGCGATTTCAGACGTTAAAGTCCAGATTTCCTCAAGATTTTTTCCTTCACCTTTACTTGGTCAGCGATGTCCAAGATAGAGTTAAATACTCCATAAAAATAACCGGATTTATTAATACACCACCTATCTAGTGATAATCAACTTAAAAATATCCAAAATAGTAGCTAAATCATGTTCCTCGACAATTAACAAGATAAACGCTTAAAAGTATTTAATTATGCTTCCATTGAGCAATTACAAGTATTTGAAACACTTGCTTACTAACCGCCGTTCCCATTATTATATCCATCTTTTGAATAGCTTATTAGAGATAGAGTTTTAAAATATTGGCCCCATATAATGTACTGTCGAATTCCTATCTCTGGTAACCAAAGCAAGCCATAGATAGAATATAGGGAGCAGGCCTAACTGTATCTATATAGAGTAGATGTTACCACCCACTCGAGACATTTCATTGTCGGCTCATTAATGCTTTTAGAGCAGCCTACGGGTGTGACAGATACGTACGAATAGACAGGTAAAGCTGCTTTTACATCTAATGATACATAGTGTAGATAGATATTATCTTGTGTTTAAAGACTTGATAGAAGTTTGGTTTGTCTGAGAGTTCATTGTAAGGTGATTGATGGATTAAAAATTAGACCTTAAAACTTGAAGGTGTTGACAGTTTTTTAGGTAGATTGATTTTCTTTTTAAAACAGGTAACCGCATGAGTGATTTCGCCGATTTCCAAAATTCGCACAAAGCGCTACTGTTCGAAAAAAAAATGGCGCGCCGCTGCGCCAGATGGCCGAGTTCACAAGATGTTTTTTTTTATGACTCATTGGTAACATAAGCAATCTCAAGTGTTGTTTTTGTTCAAGCTAATGAATGACTCTTTCAAGTGGTATCAGGTTTTTGTTAACATTGAGCTTCGAATGTTTATATTTTTAGATGTAAACAATGACTAGTTAAAAAAAAAACATTGTTTGACCTTGTACAAAAGAATGTTTTTAAAAGCTGAATTATTAAACCCTTAGGTTAAAACTCGCTTGCACACACAAAGACTATATTCTTATTGTATAATAACACCGTAATTAATACAATAATACGTACAAATAACCGAAATAATGATTAAATTACAAGGACAATCTTCCGCCTAACGCGCGAAAACCAACGAACGACTGACTTTGACATTATTTTTTCAATCCGAATGAACTATTGTGGAACTATTGTCGTATTCTTAGCATGAAGAAATGTATTAAGAATCGTGTAGAAAAGAGAAAAGGTATTAAAACACCGTGTAATAGAAAGAAACAAATATATTGTGATGTGTATCGCACTGGAACGCAAAAAGGGACAAAAGTCACTTGGGTGCGCTTTACTGTCAAAACGAAAAAGGGACAAAAGTCACTTGGTAGCGTTTGAGCGGGTGAAAAATGTAACTTAATAAACGGTGAGCCATTAACTTTATTTTAGGATGTAAAAGATAAGGTTCTTGTTATGAAATACGGATAATAGGAAAGTTACTCAGAGAAAGGTTTATAATAGTTCCCTTAACACAAAGATGTGAATGAACTATTTAAGTACAACTGCAGCTACCAACAAATGCATAGATATGGGCCCTCATTTCTCAATCAAAGCTTTTAGCGATAGTACAATAGACTGATATAAAAGGCAGAAGCTATAAACGACTGAACATTGACGCAATATTGTTAACGACTGCTTTTTATTACTTATCTGTTTATTTGAGGGATAGTTCTCGACTGTTAAAGCACTTCTATTTCAAAATGATTTGACGAACTCTTTTTTGGGAGGTCAAAGAAAAGTTTTGAATGATGTGTATTTGGATTCAGATTTAGAAGAACATTCTTTAGCGCAGCTTAACTTTGATGTAGCCTAAAGATATTTATTCCGTTCCGTTTTTCTTAGATGAGTTTTTTGTACACGTCATCTCTCGAGCCTTTTCCCAACTATGTTGGGTCGGCTTCCAGTCTAGTCAGATGTAGCTCAGTTCAGTGTTTTACAAGGAGTAACTATCTATGTGACTTCCTCAACCCAGTTATCCGGGCAACCCAATACCCCTTGGTAAGACTGGTGTCAGACTTACTGGCTTCTGACTACCCGTAACGACTGCCAAAGATGTTCAAAGACTCATTCTCAGATTCCTTACTAATAATTGAGTTACTTTACCTTCACACACAGAGATATTATATAAACATTGTACAAGTGTAACCCAATCTTAATAGTTCGACCTTGCAAGGTGACAGAATTGCAAATCATTAAGCTAGATGATTGCTACAATGATTGCTATAAAACTGTAAACGTTAGTATAAGCTCTAGAAATAAAAGTTGGGTCACGGATTATTTAAAAGATTTAATAAAGGAGAGAGATAGACTGTTCAAGGTTTGGTGCAATGATCCAAAGAATATGATAAAAAGATTAGAATATACAAAATATAGAAACAAATGTTATAAAACTATTACTAAATGTAGCAATGAATATGATAAGCAAAGTATTATTAACTGTAATAAAAATATTAAAAAGATATGGGATAGAATAAATATATTATTAGGAAACAGCAAGCAATCTCTAGATACTGTGATATTATCTAATATGCAAGCGCAGGGAAGTACGAAAGATATAGCGGATGGGTTTGCAACTACTTTTGATGAGGAAATCCAACAAATTAAACATATATGTAACGACAAATGGTTAAGTAGACACAGTTACGTACAAAAACCTGACATAAATATGAGGTGGCAACCAGTTACTCACAAATACGTTGCGAAAATTATCAAAAACATGGACGCCAACAAATCACCTGGAAGTGACCTTATACGTATGTCAGATTTAAAAATAGTAGCTAACGAGATAAGTCCTGTTGTAGCGAAGTTAATTAACTTATCCGTAGAAAAACATAAATTTCCCAAAAAATTGAAAGAAGCAATAATACGCCCTATATATAAAAAAGGCAACCGCAAGTTATATTCCAATTATAGACCGATAGCAATTTTATCCAGTATTGACAAAATTATAGAAAAATGTATAATAAATCAACTTGGTACATACTTACGCACACATAACATAATAAATAAATCACAACACGGTTTCCAAAAAGCAAAAAGTACTAATACATTACTGTCTAATTTTACCAACGAAATTAACAACTATTTAAATGATAAAAAGTTCGTAGTCGCAATATTTTTTGATTACAAAAAAGCCTTTGACACCTTAGAAACAAACACTTTAATAACATCTTTAGAAGAGTGTGGTGTGGAGAAGCCTCTGAAGGAATGGTTCAGAGACTACCTCACATCACGCTCTTACCGAGTCAAGATAGGCGACACGTTGAGCGATGAGAAAATGGTCCGATGCGGGGTACCGCAGGGCTCAGGAAGTGGTCCCGTATGCTATTTAATGCATGTTAATAGTCTGTGCAATGTGCTACAGCACTGCTCGGCGCATATGTTCGCGGACGACCTCTGCGCCATGCGGGCCGGTACGGACCTCGCTGAAACGTGTCGTCTGGTGCAGCAAGACGTGGACGCCGTAGTTAAATGGTCCCATGATAACGGCATAGTATTAAATACGGATAAAACACAATACATCATTATTCATTCACCTTACTTACCACTAAAGGATAATCCTCTACCACTATACACTCATACATTTGGTTGCATTCATGGTGGCCTTGTCAATTGTGGCTGCAAACCTATCCAGAGAGTAAGTTGTGTAACTTACTTAGGAGTTAAAGTCGACGAGCATTTCTCATGGAAAGAACATATAGATTTCTTGTGCAATAAACTTAAAACTGTACTAAGTAAATTTTATCACCTAAGTTATCGAGTTCCTACTAGTACCCTAAAAATATTATATTCATGTATGGTGGAATCAATAATTGATTACGCTCTTGATTGCTATGGACTTACATTCAAATCTCACATAGAAAAATTAGAAAATATACAAATTAGGTTCTTAAAACTATTAGTGGATAAAAAAACTAAAAATAAACATAAAACAGACTATTATAAACTATACAAAATTTGCAAAGTATTACCGGTCAGCATAAAACATAAGTACTTACTCGCAACTAATAGCCATGGTAATCGGGAGCGTAATTCATTGTTGACTAATGTTAGTAATAGCTATAACACCCGAACGATGTCGTCTGGTAAATATGTAGTACCCAGAGTTAATAATGTTTATGGGGACCGAACGCTAGAAAAGCGTGTCCCATACGTACTCAATAGCTTACCAGACGACATCAGAAACGAAAATAGGAAAAATAAATTTAAGATAAAACTAAAAAAACACCTACTCAGTACACTGCCTTAACTTTTTATTGTATTACTATCCTACTAACTACTTCTACTAACTAACTACCGACTACTTTTCTTACTTATGCTATATCTATACTCCGATTATATCTATCTAATCTTTGATTTTCATACTTACGTACTTAATATTAACCTCCTAATACTACTTATATAGCTTAACATATATAATACTAATATTACATATATAATTACATATATAATACTAATATATATATAATATAATACTAATATATACTAATATATTAATTTTATAATTATTGTAAACTTAACTTAATAGAACCTATAATAGTAAGTCAATAGTTTAGAAATCTGATCCAACAGATAAACTGTGTATACAGTTTTGTTGGACATTTTATATTTTTTATAATGTAAAATGTACCTTCTAAGCAATAATAAATAAAAATAAATAAATAAAATAAAATAATAGAAGTTTAGCGAGCAATTGTGTGTTCTATGAAGCGAAATAAATGCTCGTTAATTACTAGAGCAGGTTTATGATACATGGTCACTTGATTTATTCGACACTTGTGTGGCGAAAAAATATTTATAATCGTTTTACTGCTGAATTCATTTTTGTTGGTTTAAGAAGCTTTCTTTCTGGCTATTTACTGTATATTGTATGTATATATTTACATACAAATATTACTGTATATTGAATGTGTATGTATATTTATGTACCTTAGTTTTTTTCAAATAAGTTACTTTTGTAATAAGTCTAAGGTATTGATGAATTTTTACATCATCTTCATATAGGTAAATTATATACTAATGAAGAAACTACAAATGGTGGGATATTATGATCCGTAGTTAGTCTTTATTTATCCAATACAATAATCACCGCAAAATAGCGCTTTTTAATCTCACTAGCCTATATTAAATCAAGCCAAATACTATCTTAAAACCACTCCCATGTACTTACTTCAAATATTTAGGTAATAATAATAATTACAGCGACCTCAAACTACTACACACACACATGCTTACCCGCTGACATTTCGTCACACGCAAGTGATATGAAAATCAATCATCACAAGCTGTCAGCATCGATCCGATTGCGTGATCTATAGATCATTGATTATATCAATCAATAATTTCATATTTAACGTACGATGGTTACAAGTAATATCTTGAATTGGGATGTTTGTTTATTACGCCTTATATAGCCTTTGACACTCACAAAAAATAAGTTTTTTATTGGTAAAATCATTTTCAAATTCGCATCACTAGATGCAGAAATTAGTAAAACGTTCCGAACTTTAAAGTACCAGTTTATAATTTCCTATAAATTGGTAAAAAAAATAAGATATGATTTAGTATGTAGATCGTACTATCTATCCTAGAGATGAATATGTGTTAATTTTGTACAAGTTCTTGAAGTATATGCTAAAACACGAGCGAAACCACGCCAAAAATCTAGCTACAACAAGAAATAACAGTAGTTTAGTAATTGTTAGTGTGAATAAATTGTCGGTTTCGCCATATTTGCTTAGTTGGCTTGAACTTGTTTGTTATCTAGGTATTTTTTAATGATAAATTGATATCATCAAGTTGTTCCGATTTGGTTGTGTTGGTCAATGGACCTTCGTTCTGATGGTGATAATTGACTATTGATAATAATGTCGGGACACCTTTTCACACACGGTCGGTTAGCCCCACGGTAAGTTATTTATTAACTTGTGTTATGGGTGCTAACACAACTGATAAACTACATATAGCTACATATATACATATTTATAAATACATATCATAACACCCAGACCACGGCCAACAAGCATGCTCATCACACAAATGTCGACCGAACCGGGAATCGAACCGGGACCTCAGGTTCGGCGGTCCGGCATGATGACCATTGCGCCATCGAGGTCGTCTAATTGAGACAAATTAATTACAGAATTTTTGGCGCCAAGGATCTCAATTTTTCTCAGTAAATACAAAACGGATCAAAATACAACTTGGTTACCTGAAAGTTCATGATATAAACCTTATTTTGTTAGACGTAGAAACATGATTAGGTAACTTTTATAACAGAGAAAAATATATAAAACATACCTCTTTTTAAAAAGAGATTCACATATTATGGGCATACGGGACCGATTTAAGCCTCTTAACTTTTTTAGTAGTTGAGTATATACATACTCTTTAAAATAAAAATCGATTGTTGAGTACTCTTGATTTCAATGTCGTCTCATTTTCTCGTCTCTGTGTTAAGAAATTGAAATCTAATTTGTGGGAAAAATTTCAATAACTATACATGTATTGTGCGCTACGTCTGTACAAGAAACATGAAAAGATTGTATTTTTGCTAGAACGCGCTAATATTAGCAATTGCTGATACAATTAGAAGTGTTACATGTGTGTTGAATGTCCATCATAGAATGATTGAGACTAAAGATATGAGTGATAATTTTGAGTATGTTGAATACGAAATTAATATCCCATTTATTCCTTTCAATAAAGCTGTACCATTAACTAACTATCCAACCACATAATACTTCACTTATTTTTACTAAAAACTATCGATGTTATCGACATTTACGAGTGCTCGTGTCCCATCACTACGCTGTTTACAAAGGGGATGCGTCGAAGCGGCGTCGCCGGTCGCGTCTAGCTTGCCGCATGAATCACTGTGTACTCCAATCTTTATTAGCTTTCTCGCAAATAGGGGTAGATAACTGTTATGTGTTTTAGTTATAGTAAACATCTAAATGTGTTTGTTTTGATGTTTTTCTATCAGATGATTTTTATTGTAAAATTAATGAAATGTGCACGCTGAAACAAAATGAGATATCGTTTCATAAACCTTGTTCTTAACAAGATAACAGTTTCCTAAACCTTTATTATCAATTTTATATAACTGGATTCAGTTTTTTTGCTCTGAAGGATACGAAAACATTTCCCTTTAAAACATTATTCTTTTTTTATTATTATTATTCTTTATTGTACACAAAAACATATAAAAACACACACAACACAGATAAGACATGTACGTACAAACATTCCAAAGAAATTTAATTTCGACTTAGAACTTTTTATCCAATAGCTGTAATTCGTTGATCTGAGGCTGTAATCGTATCAATATCAATTGACAATATCTTTCAGTTGAGAATTCACCTAATATATCCCGTGAAAGAATAACAATCACCCATCCATTCTCATACCGGCTAGGCGTATCGTAATTCTCGATATTTACTTCCCAATATATCCTGTAAGGAAGAAATAAGTACGATTCACACCAAATTGGTACCATTCACAAGCTTTCATCCTTTCTGAAAACTCATAAAGCATTATGTACTACAAACAGTAACACTTACAATTGAAAAACGACTTTATTTCAAGGCACTTAAATCACAATTTCAAACGACTGCGTGTGTGAAATTTTCAGCATGTGTTCTTATTGATTTTGAACTTTATTGCTTAGAGTTTAAAGTATGTTTTTGTTTGTATTTCTATATTCAGATTTTGTTTGATTTTGTAACAAAGCCACATTCCTGTTTTGTTTGCGTTGGATGGCGTTTATGTCCTTGTTTTACGGAAGTGCTGTTCGTTGGCTATTTTGTATCGATAAACATCCCTTAACTGAAAATAATGTTTACCTTTTTTGGTATCAAAATATTTATGTAACTTGTTGCATGTTTATTTTGATTACTAATCCTAACCTACCGTAATATCTAATACATTTTGAGCCGCATTTGATTTTTTGTAGGGCCTATTATCTAAAATTTTCTTCCCAATTGGTACAGGATACTTAATTTAGTCAAAGCTATATTAGAAGCTGTTTCACGATAATAAATGATGTCATGAAGTCATATTGCACCAACTTGTTCAGTTATGTGGCATTTTTACACCAATCTTCGATATATTATGGATATATCTAAATCAAAATATAGAGCAATTGAATTCATTCCTTCTGGATTCTAGCATGTTGTAGGAAATCCATTTTATAAATTATCAACTAGTTATAAAATCAGATACAATAACGAATGAAAATTGCTCAATAGTTACACCTATGGTACTCGTATATTTCGAAATGTTTGACTCCATAAATCTCCGAAAATACTGGTAAGTAATATTTGGTCCGACATTGCGCTATGTCGCAACAGGATGCACTAACACACAACGTTAGACTCACGCGCATGTGATGTGCATTCGTTTTGGTACGCCTTAAAAGGCAGATGTCTAACGCAGGGCTGTGAGGATGACACATCACTTATATTCATAAAATATTAGGATTAAGATGTTTTCTTACTAACTTTCTTACAATTTAAATGCCAGAATCAAGCATGCTAACATTATTTTTAGGTGCAAAAACGACTGAACGGACTATACGCTGAAAGCTTAGTTATATGTATATTACTCTCGGGACCTCCCTCCTTTCGTTGTTTTTTTTTTGGTTTATACCCTAAATCACGGATAACTTAATAGTTACTAAGTCCAATAGGCTCCAAAGGTACTGAAGCGATTTGAAACATTCTTTCACTGTCGCGAAGCTACACTATATTTGGGTGACATATGTATCCTATATTTTATCGGGAAAATCGAACAAATACCCTTGGGACGTGGATGAGACCGTGGGGAATAGCTAGTACCACATACACTAAACATATATGGCCTTACTACAAAAACTTAAACGCCTGTTTTACACTTGTCTAAAAAAATTGTGGCTGCAAAATGAACCATATGTCAACGTCATAATGTGACATTTTTTTAGACAAGGCTTAAACTGACGTTTAAAAAATTTTGTGGTAAGACGGATAGAGTCTCCCTTTAACCACACATTAGCTTATAATCTCGGCAACCCTGCCTCAGTGTCGTATTACACAACATGTTATGGCGTGCATATGGCGATGTATTTCTGTCAGAACACCATGGACTTTACTCACAAGTTTGATGGCCTTTTTAAGGGAAAAATTGTCCTAAATAAGACGGCTTTTGGTTTATAAGGATATCTGTTACTTGTGGTAAGTTGTATCAAAGGATTGTTTTGATGGAGTTTGAGGTTTTAATGTCGGGTTCTTAAGATGTCTGTGGTTGGTGTTATGGTCTTATTTCTTTTTGTTCACAGTCCTTAGTTTTATAAAACTTTAAGTTAATTTTGTTACTGACAGTTGATGAAGCTATAAAATTGTGGTTTTAGGGTTCTGTGACCAAATGGTAGAAAACATTACTTAAAGGTTCCCAAATAGTTTTAAGAGCCTGTAAAAGTATATAGTCTACTTTTTATCCAAGTCCAAGAAATAGTTGTTTCCTAGACCCTCTTAGAACTCCATGGAACCGCTGACCACTTAGAGCTTTATATACCTTCTTTCCATCAAAATTGGTAAATTAGTAACAAGGAATCCTGTAAAAGAATAAATAATATACATACATCATTACAAAGTACCAGTAAACCATTCATCTGTCCAAGACAGTCCTTTAACAGCTAATTGTAGTTGACAGTGGGAGGGGCGCACGTGATCGTACAACGAAAGGGCGGTACCTGCCTACCCCGCGAGTATCAATCTGCTTGAGGAAATGTACTGAGCAGTGTATGTGTCACTGATGACGGGAGAAACAAAAGAATGGGCATTGATTGTGACAGGTGGGAAATTAGGAAGTTCGCTTGAGGTTGAAGTAAGTAATTTATGTACATTACTAGCTGTACACTGCAAACTAATACGCCTGCAACAATGTGTGTGCTAAGTATGAATGTAGACGGATGTAGAGGAAGAGTAAGATCTAAGAAAAGATGGATGGATCGATGGAGTGAGTGTTAGTATGACGAGTGACAGGGAAAAATGGAATAGGCCCCAAAAAAAATTGGGAACAGGGCAGAACGAAGAAAACTAGCTGTGAACTGCAATTGCACCTGTTTTCTGGGAGAACCACTTTTCGCAATAAGGTTAAAAGTAGTCTATATTCTTTCTCAAGCTTTGGTACAGTATATAGTTTTATCGTGAAAGTCGGTCAGACTGACAGGCAGAATTATTTTCGCATTTATTTTATAAAACTTTTTCACACGGTTGCGGGAAGTGGTTTTCCCGGGATGCAGGAGAAACTACGAGGAACAGCTTTTGCAAATATCTATAGAAGATTATATAGATGTATCTGTATTTTTGTCTGTCCAAAGGATAGAGGTCACCGTTCCCACAGTTACTGACAAAAGGTCGAATCCCACAGGAAATTACTCATCAGAATTTTATTACTGTGTGACAATTTATAAACAGAAAACTAAATGTTTATAGCAATAAATGTTTGTGACTGACGTGTAGATAACGAATCCATTAGAGGTCTGTTTTTATAATTAAGTGTATCGACAAAGCTCTGTTGTTTCAAGTCAACATGCATTATTTAATAGGATTGAATTAATGTAGTGCAGTTATAGAATGACGTATCTGCATTATGGTAAACTAAATGCAGTCAAAAAGAAAAAAATCCGATGGTGAAGCCATTTATTTATTCATTTTAAAAGAGAAGATATATTATCAATATAATAGGTATCATTACTGATCATTTTCCTACTTTTAGAAAAACCAAGGCTGAAGTTAATGCAAATAGCATACTGACTAAAATCGAATTAAAGCATCCTTTCTAAAACTCATGTATACATAAGTAGTGGGGTGCAATATGTATATTGTATAGTAATATGTAATAACGTGGTACAACCCTTAGCGTTATTTTTCCTTCTTGTTGTCTATAAACCTTTAAATCTAAATATTTTCCTGAAGCGTAGACATGTTGAGAATAAATTAAAACAATTGCATCACACACCATCTTAGCTTGAACATTAATTAGATAACAGACACCGACATTACGCAAACCAATTAAATCAATATTAAAATCACAACGCACGTGTTTTTCCATTAAATGCAATACTGTATGGATAGTAAACATCTTAGAGCATCTTAGAGCATTAAGCCAACAGGAGACGCCGTGCCTTTAAGTCTGTCAAAGGAACGAGATTGCTGTCTATACCAATACCAGCTGTTTTCCCGGTTAAAATAGCGTCTTTGTGATAATTATGTTACTTGGGAATATTGAAGCTTCCAACAGTGGAAGAATTTTTCAAATCAGTTCAGTAGTTTCGGAGTCTTTAAGGTACAAAGATGCAAAAAAAAATGTTTCTTACATCTTTATGCCTGTGTTTGTCAATTTTGTCGTGTGCATACTTAACGATATGTTCGAAAATGTATGAGCTATCACTTTTATCACTATTTGTTGCATTGCCTCTCTCCTCGGCTAAAATTTATGGAGATTTTCGCTTTAATATTTGCGGTTTCAGTTGGTTATATGCATTAAGTAAACAATGTTAGTTTTCCTGGATAAATATTACTATTCCTTGAGTGTTTGAGCAGATTGTGATCTTTTTGGAAATGCATGTTTTCGTGGAATTGTGAGCTTGCAGTATGCGTTTGACCGTTCGTAGTAGCATGTGTGGAAAACTAAATGAATATAATCTAAGAATTGAAATGATGGGTAATTGTTTCAATTTCTTTTTTCCTGAAGATATTACATTTTTTTATGACCATGTCTACGTGTCATTATATTATCTTACACGTTGAAGTTTCCTAGTTAAGCTTAACCTTTCAATAAAATTTGTTTGGCCATTTGATCTTGTTCGTTAAAAAGATTTGTTTTTAGCCGCAAATGGCCGGTTAGATCTGGCGTTAGCCGGTTCAACCTAGATATAACCGCACTTCGGTCTTTAGCCATAACATTAATAATTATATTCTTTTTTTAAGGCTCCACCATTTACAATGCACTTTACCGAGGAATGCACATATTGTCATTCTGCGTCCATCAAGTACGCGAAATACTACGTAATAATAAATAAACATTGTCTGTTTGTCTGTTTGCTCATTTCTCGGCATCGCTCGATTTTATCTAAGTAGGAATGTTATTGTTTTTATGATTCATGTTTCAGTAAGACTTGCCTGTAAATAGTTTATCATTGTGGAAGTATGTCTTGTGAGAATAAGAAAACAGATTTATTTTTTATGAAAATAACTTTAATGTATGTTCGGAGAGAAAGATAATTCTGATAATACTCTAGATAAATAGGGAGAATTCGCTCGGTTGGATAAAGAAAAAGCGGAAAATATTTCAAGTTTTTTTATGACTAGTAGTAGTAGTATCTTCAAGTATCTTCCGCTTTCACCCGCGTCTCGTGGAGACTAATTTGCACAGTTGGGTAAAAAATTAACAAGTAGCTTGTAACCTTCCTTGATAGGTACATAAGCTTTCTAAAACTGAATGTTTTTCAAACTTCCTAGTGTTTTCTGAGCTTAGTACGTTCAAACAAACAAGCTTGTTTTTTAAATTAAATTAGAATAGCTGCCATGAAGTTTGACGAGACCTATAACAGCCAATCTGAAACTAATCAGAATTTGTAACTCGATCTGCTCTTGCAATGTGCAACGATGAATGTTACTGGTACAATTGTGTGCTATAAACTGGTACAATTGTGTCCCATGGACTGGTATAATTGTGTCCAGATGACGGATCGATAGCTTATCTCTGATAGTATGCTGAGTTACCTACATATTATATTGGATGGAGACCGCGGTACTGGCGAGTGCGGCGAGTACACAAGTCAGTTTTGAAAGAAAACTATTGCTTGTAAAATGTAACCGATTCGAAATATAGATAAGATACAGTACAGTGATGTGTGTTTAAGCTAAATATTTAGGTTGAGAATTTTGTTCGAGAAAGCTGGAAATCGCACATTTTCAGTCGAGACGTTAAGAGTGGCATAGCGAGATTTTGTCTAGTAAGTAGTTTTACTGAAAATTATGTAAATCATTTAGGATGCATTACAACCCACAAATAACGCCAATTTATAGCTATAAATAATTGTACTGTACATTTTCAGGAGCTTAGAGCGAAACAAAGAAAACGAAATAAATAAAAACCTACAGTAGAATTTACTATCACACTATTAGGTACAATTTGCTGTGCTCACCAGTACATTCCAGACCAGTCATCAGACTCCGATAGCGTTGTGACTTATGTAAATATTAACTGAAATGCCATTCCTGTGGCGCACTACACAATATACTTCAATGAATATACCTCATATTGTACAATGTTTAGATATCGATAATGTTGTACAATGTACAGGCAGGTTATCGATAAATGTGTACACGTCTATTTGCTAATCCAAAGTGAGATTGTAAACGAGAATGTTGCAATCTTGCGAAGGGCCATTTCTTCATGTATGTTAACCTGCGAAATCACAATTTTTTTCAAGTAAACTAAATAATAGGGGTTAGAGTATGAAATTGCCGATTTGTACTGAAAATCTTAATTGTATTTTTTTACAAACTTATTTATTCAAAATAGTTGCCTGTCACGCAGATAATTGTTCAAATCACAAAAAAAAAAAATGGTAGTCCGTTAGAGCAAGGTCTGGCGAATGGAGGAAGACGAATAGTTTCCAACTGCAGTACCTGAAGAGTTAAATCGGTTTATCTTGCTGTATGAGGTCTCGCGTTGTCATGCAGCAATAACGATTCATGAGTCGTGGCTGTTTTACTGCTACTTTTTTCAACATTATTCGGTGTTCGGCTGGGTATCTGGGTAGTTTGGCTAGGATCGGCGTTCACCGTCTCTCTTAATTCCTCGTTAATCACCTGTCAGGCGGTCTTCCTCGTGGCTCGTTCTTCAAGTCGAAGTTTCCACTACGAAAGCGTTTAATCCAAAATCGCACGGTGCGTTCATTATCAGACACCTCTTCAAATGCAGCATTGATATTGCGGCTGCTTCTGCCGTTCACTTTCGCGTCGGAACTCATATTCAAAAATTACTCTTTTCGCAGTATCCATCTTTCTTGTTTAAGTTGAATAACAAAAACAATTGAACATCGTTAATCAAATGTTTCACATTTTTTAAAAGAAGAACATCACAGAAACCATGTGAAACAAGTTTCATTCGAAAACCTCAAACCATGAAGACTCTATGGCAATTCAAAAACCTACTAGAATAAAACAGCAATTTCATACTTTAACCCCTAATATTTAGGCTTTGGGCCAAGTCCAAAGAAAACATAAACGCGAGTTTTCTTAAGACAACTGTACAGTTGTTCTTAGGAAAGCGTCGACAAAACATTCTAATGCTACATAATTTAAACGAGATATTTCCCGAAGTTACTAGGAATCAGACACGGATGATAATCTTATATCCTAGGCTTCATTTCATCTCCATACTACATTTTTTTAAAATCTACAGTTTTAACATAAAAGATTTACACAGCATTATTTTGTATAGATTATAATATCTCAGTCTTAAACAAAGTATTTTCCATACAGTCTTCTCATTGTTTATCTGCGCGTGAGTCTTACACCTAATTACCAAACACCAATAAATCATTAAATCACCATTATAAAGAAACACCGACCGAAGAAACATAACAATTAAAATACAACAAAGATTAAACACATTTTAATTAAAACTATTGTCTAAGAAACCCGTGGAGAACAAAATAAATAGCGGAGGTGCCATAACGGAAAATCTCATAAGAAAGTAGCGCGCTAACATACGTCTGTTCAGGGGACGAAGAACGTTACTGTCTTCGCCCTTATACGCCTTTGGACCCGACCATTTTTTGTAATACCAAAAATCGTTGACAGATGTCGCAAAGAACCCGAACGTCTCGTTAGTTCTCTCATAATTGATCGTTTTGGTCATACCCACCTTACGAGATTACCGTTACCGTTACAGCCTTTTTATCGTCCCACTGCTGGGCTGTGGCCTCCTCTCACATGGAGAAGGATTGAGCATTAATCACCACGCTTGCTCAATGCGGGTTGGTGATTTCAGACTAAACAGTCCAGGTTTTTATCAGCCATAAGTGTCCAAGATATACTTAGAAAGTACATACAAACTCAGAAAAGTTGTATTGGTACATGCCTGACCTGGAATCGAACCCACGCACTCATACTTGAGAGGTTGGTTCTTTACCCACTAACGCTTTTACGAGATTAACCTAGAAGAATGTGCCTGACCTAACTGCATTATGGTATCTCCGGTTATCTTTCCTTACTCCGTGAAGCAACCCTTTTAATTAATTCATTAACCGCTTGATCACGTGCGTGTGCGCAGCTAGTCGTACAACGTTAATTATTGGCTTTAATTAGAGGACAGATTTATATGAATGTCTATTAGTTCGTTTGCGTTTGGTCTTAATTTGCGTATTTGTTTCTGGAATCATTGGTGGCACTTATTGGGTAGTTTTCCATTGAATGTTTCAAGGAATCTTTTCAGTGGTAGGTACTTTGTCATTTCTTAATTTAGGTAGTTAAGTAATGTGTTATGTCAGCTATTTGTCACAGTTTCAATAATCAATCGTCCTGACAATGGGTTTTCTAAAATAATTTTCTGACTCTAGAGATATTCCCTTTACAATATTACAAACTTTACTTCCTTATGCATTAGCGTAAAGGTATTTAGATAAAGGATAAAGATTCTATTGTGTTCTATCACATACAGGAACTATCTATAACTTCTATAAATTATTATAATTAGTTAGTACCAGCATACATTTGACTAATAACAATCTATTAGCAATACCTACTAGTTTCTTTTGGTGAGAATGTTTTCCACGGTGTTATCACACAAACTTTCAGTTTCAAAATTACGAGTTTGGATTTGTTTTTAATATCCTTGTGAAAATCATATCAAGATTCAAATAAAAAAGCTTTAGCCTTTCATAGATATATTTATAAATGTAATAATTAAAAGTCTGTGTGTCTGTTCAAAGCTATTCGGTCTGTGATTACGGTCTAACACGCTGATCTCATCAGCTCACTCAAGTATTTGTCGGATAACTCTATTGCCCTTTAATTGTATGCAGTTGCCGCCAGGATCTCAAGCTTACCTACATTGGTGACGTCATATTTATCTAACAGTTAACTGTATACAACTTGACATTGACTTCATCTTTGATTATTGCTGAGTTTTCATCATCATCTGCCTCGCCTTTTCTTAATATGTTGGGGTTTGCTTCCAGTCTAGCTGGATTCAGCTGAAAACTAATGTTTTATATGGAGTGACTGCTTATGGGGCCCCTTCAACCCAGTTACCCAATAACCCTTGGTAAGATTGGTTGGTAGTGTTTAGACTTCCTGGCAACTTACTATCAATAATAACTTCCAACGATGTTCACGTGACACCCGGGATCTGGGGGAAATTGTCAGCTTGAACGCGCTAATTTCAAGAAAAAAATCTTTCAGTTTTAGATAGCCTATTTTTTATCTCAGAAGGTTTTAGGCTATCCAGATGCCCGAAGTAAGTCCCACGGTACGCGGGTAGAACCGGTAGCGGAAGCTAGTCTCTCATACAATTGTACAGTGTATCTTTGTAATTGTATGCAGTTGTATCAGGATGTATCTCTTGGCGCCGCGCCGACCATACATTTGTATTTGACTTTATGAGTTTTGTATTGTTTCAATTACACAGTCATTTGTTTGTTTGTTCAGTCTTAATTTTATTAGACTAGACTTTATTGTAGTGCGTAGTGATATAGTGATTTTATTTGAAGTAAAGGGGAATTTGCGAGTTGCAACCTTTGTGTACCTACGAATACATTGTACAGTCGGAGGGAATATTTAGGCTGGGCAGATGATGAGAGAGAATATTTTTAATGCAGATAAAAGCTCTCAAAAGTTAGTGTTATACCTATGCATGTCTTTGAACAGTACCAACTGTAGATCCTTTTGAAAAACTGCCTTGCCTCTGGGAAATTCCAAACTATGAATAAAATAGTATATGTATGATCTCCAAACGATACAGAAACTAATTCGTCAGACCACATTGAATACCAACATTGGAATCCTAATGAAAAGGAAGACATTAATTTTTCCCTCCTGTCTTAGAGTATGCACAGGTACATAATATGTTATGAGGAATAACCAGGGAGCATTTGGATCTAAACAATAGGACTCCTTATATATATTTTGGTCTGTTCTGATTGTGATCAACAATAGTTTGAAGAAAATTTTAATTAGGTATGAGTTTGGTGATGCCTGGAATTAATTATGAGATATTGGTCACTGTAATTTCCACCTGTATATTTGTCATTTTTATATAGGACAGGTAAAAGTGAATGGTGGTCATTCAAAACTAGAAGCAGAATACATAAACATGGAAATTTGTATGTATCATTCATACCCATGTTTTTGTTCCCCTTACACGCTAAAACTATTTGATGGATTTTGATAAAACTTGTCACTAGTATGAGTCAGGATAACATTTAGACTAATTTTTATTTAGGTGCAAAAACTAGTTCCCTTAGGAAGCGAATGATGCCGCGGGTGGAAGCTAGTATTCAATAAATGGAATTTGCCTAACGCATTGTGTTTTTCGACAAAATTGTTGTAAACATTGACAATTATCACCAAAAGCGACTTTTACACTAAAAAACTTTAAAAAAACGTGTCAAACATTGTACAAAAAGTCCATCAGATTAAATACATAGATGTCGGTGCGTGGGTGCGACGCGCAAAAACTTATCGTGTGGGAGATACCTTTGTACAAGGACGGTGGTATGCTAGAGTTTGTTAATAGGCAAGAAAAGGCAGAGATAATAATAAATGGTTATCTAGTCAACATACTGGCCTGTTACAATCACGTTTGTATAAGCATCAAAATATATAATACCTATTGGAGGAATTAACTTAAAAAAAAAGTTGCTAGTTTTCTAAAGTGTTTTCAATAAATATTTCTAGATATTATTGAATTCAATTGTAAATAGCAATATAATAAATAATAATGTTTTCTACTTATTTGTTTGCAGTAGTTTCAGTAATAAATTGTGTTTTTTGTTTTCAGGTAAGCTACTGCAGATATTGTGCTTATTTCGGAGAGTTTATTTGGTAAGCAAAATACATAATAATTAAATAGAAAAATACGAACACAAGATCCTGACTGACTTTTTCCGACTTAAGTGAAAACCAATTCCCGTAGCTTTTTATAATGTAAAGCTAAAGATAGTACAGATCTGGATAAATAGAGCTTTTCTCCATAGCAATAACTTGGGGCATTTACTCCTTCATACATAGCACCATCCAAACCCCTCTCAAAGCGTCCACGCTTCGTCTAGTGTAAACACTTCCTTATACGCTGCTACTAATTGTTTGTATGCTCACGCGCACCTATAGAGCTTTATTCTAATTGTGTTTATGTTTTTATAATTAACGAGATATTTACTATTTAGTTTATGGTGTTATGATGCTGCGCAAATTATGTTGCGTTGGTGAAGATTTTTTTTGTAAATAAGATTTATGTTTCATAGCAAAGTAGAATATGAAGTAAGCAGTGAAAAAATAACTTAAGGAAATGGTTCCATAAGATGGATTTTGTAACTCTTTCAAATATGATGATATGGATAGGGGTAGTAAAGGTTTAAGTCAAACTTAAGGTGATACTAAGCTATGTTTTAGCATTACAATAAATACCATTGAGAACTTTCAAATCGACATAAGATGAAAATATGTAATTGTTTTATGTTATTGAGAGCAGGATGAAAGTACGAGAATTTTTCTCGATAAAGTCTGTGGTTTCTCTGATATTTATATTTCTAAAGCTTTTTAAACTTATTTGGCATGCTATCGTTAGGTTTCTTTCATCATCGCATATGAACTTAAAATAACATTCACAAGTTTTGGTACCTCTATCTTTCCCTATCCATTAGCCACACCTTCACAATTTCAAAAGAAGCCATTACGAATGAAATACTTAGACATTACTGCTTTCCTTGCTTATCTCACAAAACTCATTGACAAAATCCAAAATAGCAACCACGATAGCCAAGGACAGTGTAATTGCAAACACTATGAAGATATGAAATGTTGTATCGTAATGAAGATGTTCTTCCATTATCTGGTGAATCTGAGCCACGCTGGACCTTTGTTGGGAAACTGGTGGAATGTCAGATACACCCACTGGGTTTGGCAGTAGGCAGCTGAGGGTTAGAAGGTGAAGTTAGCTATTGTTTTGGGTTGTGGTTCGAAGCTGTTTTGAGGAGCTAAGAAATAAGAAAATAAGAAAATAGCCACACGGGTCTATTGTTTGTCGTCAGCTCATTTGTTAATGAGGTACCATCTATGTCATGACAAGTTCTTTCCTGTGTCTGAAGGCACATGAAATTGGTGGGTCCTAACTGTCATTTGAGCATCGTTCGCAGTCGTTACGGGTAGACAGTAGCAAGAAAGTCTGACAACAAGTCTTACCAAGGAGTATTGGGTTGCCCAGTTAACTAGGTTGAAGAGGTCAGATAAAGAATTGGTACTCAACTGCATCTGGCTAGATAAGAATCCGACCGAAAATCAGTTGGAAAAAGTCTAGGCAAATGAAAAAGATGATGATGTTATAGCAAAGCGATCTTTTTAAAATGTTGCGTCAACTTAACCTTCTCCCGTTCCACTGCATTATGACAATACATTCTGACCATAACAGCACTAGTAGTGGGCGCCCTAATATCCTCGGTCCACCCATAACACTGTTTACTTGTCTGTATGTCTGCACGTGACGAGCTGCGAGATACGATGAGCTGTAGGTTAACTATGCTACGCAGGTAAACATAGGACAAGGCTCCAGGAAAGAATTCATCATCTTCCGAGCCTTTTTCCCAACTATGTTGGGGTCGGCTTCCAGTCTAACCAGATGCATTTAAGTACCAGTGTTTTACAAAGAGCGACTGACTATCTGACCTTCTCAATTATGTATGGCTTAGGAAATAATTGCAAGTAGGTATATATATATGCAGTAGTTAATTCGTAAAGAGTAGGAAGCCGCAACTGTGGTTTGGCATGTCATATTAATTATCATTATATTTTAATCGATCAATCTTCTTCGTGTAAGTAAGTACTTACTTTCCTAAGTTTTTTTATGACAGTCGGATATTTATCTGATTTGGGATGATTGACTTGCTAGGTATAAGTAGTTATGTTATTTTTTTAATTATAAAAAAAATATGGCGTGATCATCAGTTTTGGCGGTACGTTTGATTATTTGAATAATATTCCTATCCGTCATACCGACCACCAGAGTGACGCTGAAAAGAGCTGTCATAATCCCATTCTATTATTTCTTTAAATATGAACAAATAAATATAATAAAAACAATGATTTCATAGCTTTCATCTATGACCACATCTTGTTTCTTCTGTATGATAAAAAAAAATAGGACAGCATTACCTCACTCGTGTCTAGAATTGGGTATTTGAATAGGCATATTTATTAGGAAAAACACCTTAAAATAATGACACTTTCATTTATCGTTTTGATGGAAAAAAATATTCATTTTTATCGTTGTTTTAAGGAAAATAAGTATACAGCTCGATATGAAAAGTCTGTGACGTCATATTTCACATTTTCACACAAATTGTATAGAAAGATGATAGATAGTAACCGTATTTGACAGTTCATTAGAAGTATTGAATTTGAGAAATTGTCAAATACCGAATTGTCCCAACATCTCTCAATTCACAGTCACATGTTTTCCGTGTCGTGTGCACAACATACCATTTTAATAGTTTCCAAAAACGATATGATTTCCAGTCGTATCGCAATCGGCACGCAATCGTAATGTATGATGCAAATGATAATAGTCAAGATGTACCAACTGCAGGTCCTTTTGATGTTCAGTTTGTTTCGAAATAGATTCCAAGTTTTGCTATTATTTGCGCAAATAGAAGCTTTTTTGGGTTAGTGGCTTTTACCATTGTTTTCGTGTGCAAATTCTGTAACCAAGATAAAAAGGTAGACAGCGAAATGTCTACTAGGGTTCCTATTTCCACGCCAAATTTTGGTTCACCCGTTAAACATGCCTGTGAAGAAAACCAGACCAGATTTGGAAAACATTATCCTACTTCATGTCTCCTTCATGATCCCTGTTAATCCCTAATGAACATGATTTTATTAATAACTAGCTTTTGCCCGCGACTTCTTTCGCGTGGAATAGTAACTTAAGGTAGATTATTGGTTTGACCAATAGATGGCGCTATATGTCCGGAATAAATTTTATTTTTATATTTTTTTGTAATAAAAACTATCCTATGTCCTTTCTAAAGTTTCAAACTATATCTGTACCAAATTTCACACAAATCGATTCAGTAGTTTAGGCGTGAAGAAAAGACATACAGACAGACAGACAGACAGAAAGACAGACAGACAGAGTTACTTTCTCATTTATAATATTAGTTAGGATGGTCATCCGAGCTGCAATTGAATGAAATCCATAAATTGCATTCAGGATCAGATTCCGGATTCTTAGGTCAGAAAAAGGATCCATGTAAAGTAAGAAAATGATAGCGAGATATGGGTTTATTACGGCATGGTTAACATGTGCGTATGCGTATACGTCTCAATTTGGATCCATTCCTTAGATTTACATTGAAATGTCTTCCTAGCCTTAAAAAGCGAAACAACCCCGTCATGAATTCCAAGGAATTTGCCCATTGAGCATCATATTCTCGCAACGACGGTGACATTATGAATCATGCGCATTGCGATGTCCTAATATAGTTGTGCATAACAGGCTTGCCTTACGTATTGAACTAAGCAGAAATCAGGCTTAGATCTGACATAGTTTTACAAAATTCTATTAATACCCGGATTAAATAAAAATAAACTATTCATCAGCCTACTATTATAAGACACTACTAGGCCTATACTTTAAGAAACTATTCTGCCTTAGCTTTTCTCAACTATAATGGGGTCGGCTTCCAGTCTAACTGGATGCAAGCTGAGTGTCAGTGTTTACAAGGAGCGACTGCCTATCTGATCTCCTCAACCTAGTTACCTGGGCAACCTATTAACCAATGGTAAGACTGGTTGTCAGACTTTCTGGCTTCTTGACGACCCGTAAGCATAACGATAGTGTCTTATTTATGGGACCTCACCATAGGCTTGGTTTAGACGTTTAGACTGCTTTCACACTCGCAGATTACCGCTCGATTTGTACTGAATATTTCATGAAAACTGCACGATCCGATAATCCCACCAAAAAGTGACACACTTCAAAAATATTTACGTACCAGATATATTTTCGTCAACACCATTAAGGTAGTAATACACAGCGGAGGAATTCGACCTAGCTCAGTCGGTAACGGCAATGAGTATGACAGTTTATGTGGCGTGAATCATTCTGCCGGCCCTATACGGGCATAGCGTGAAGAACTAATAAAGAGAGGCTGGAAGGCCCTTCCGTAGGTTTGTGCGCAGCCTTATTGGGGTGAACGTTTTATGATAACCTGTGACCTTGTTTAATCAATTTTCGTTGAAGTGATTACTAAAATGTAGTGTTGAGAATTCGCTTGCGATTTTTAAGATTATTTAGTTTTGTACGATAATTTAAACTGAATTAAAGATAGTACCTATGTTATCTTTACTGTATTCCAGAAAATTCAATCAATATATTTTGCTATTTCCAAAAATATTTTAAAATAGAATTCACCGGTAATAAGCTGTATGATTTTGCATTGCTAGGATATTCAGATGTCCTGAATAGAATGGAATCTTGAGTTCAACTTCATTTCGGTGCCAATACCATATTGTAGAGTTTTTATAAATGTGGTTTTGTAGGGGTAGATAATGTCAGGAGTTACAAAACTGATTTAACTAATTCTTTTAGCAGTAGAAAGTTATGAGTGTATTGCAGGGTATATTTTATCACATAACAAAATTGAAAATGTCTAATTATTAAATTTCTCACCTTTTGAATTTTTCAAAGAATCTACCAAAACTTTTCCTACGCACTAAAGGCGTACGCACCATACATTTCGTCAAGCTCGCCTGAGTCACGCTCACCGCTGCCCAAAGATGGTCGACGCTAGTTAAGGGCCGTGACCGCACCAACTTCCGCAGAATTCGGGACCTCTGCGTGAACTTTAGTGAAGGTACCTTTGAATTGGACCTTATTTGGAGTTTGTTTGTGATTGACAGTCTTCCTGGTTGTGTGGAGTAGTTTGTAATAGATGTTTTTGTATGGGCTTTAATTGGGATAGGAATAGGAAGTGATGAGCCATTTTTACACATTTTGTTACCATAAAGGGTTCTCATTTCGGATGTGGCTATTTTTTGCGCTTCATGAAGCTGATTTCTTGTGTTTTGGTTTATTAAGGTTAGTTTTGTCAGATTTGGAAGTACCTAAGAAATTGCGAACATTATTGTTTTATGAAGTCCATATCTAAAAGTTGGCATTGGTGGGTATAAACTACTCAAACCTTCTAAATCAAAAATTAATAACCAATATTAACCACATAATTTTGAGTTTTAAAAGACTACATTATACAATGTTCGGGAAGTAGTTACCTCAGGACGAGGCGGGGTTTTGACTTGACAAAATATTTAATAGGTACACAATAAAGACACCACCTTTTTTAATTTCCCAAAGCTTTATCCAAAAATCTTCATTAAAATGCGACTTAAGTCAGCGGCCATTAAATAAGACGCGTTTACGAGCGGCGCGTGCGCAAGCGAGTCACAGCCGTCACAACATGGCGGGCTAACAAGCCCGCGGTTCTTTACATTAAGTTTAAGTTAATTATTAAGTTTAGAATATAAAATTAAATTAATGAACTACTACCCACGGCGTCGCATGCACACAGTTCCTGTCCAATGGCTTGGTTTTTACAAAGTTAATAACGACAGTCAAAAGAAAATGTGCTGCATGTCGCGTGCATAGTTTCATTCCAAATAAACTTACTGTTCTTCGTGTTAATTCTATTATTCACGAAGAAGGAAAGATGGCTATTATTATTTTATGTAATTAAACGCATGCAAGAGCTTTAGCTTTCTTCATAATAAGGTCGATCTCTGCTAGTTACCGGTCAGTTACATACGGACCGTTGTTTCTTGGAAGTTGCCAAATCTTATCAAATCTCACAAGCGTCGTATGAGGACAATCACCTTTTCGCTACTGCTGAGTTTAAGTCTAATTTAACTTTGAGCTTTTAATTCGGATTTATGTTTTGCGAGATAAATGGCTCAGGAAAAGCTTCCTGCTTGTTTACCTATTTAAAATTTTATTTTACCAAAGATCATTTTGAATTTCTTGAGCTACTCCCGTGATCCAAATGTTCGCAAGTTTTCCGAGACTTATATGAATGACTTATCAACGGCCTATGCTTTGGCTCAGTGAAAAGGCTTATGATCATGATCATCCATGTCACTTGGTTATAGAAAATATTGTCTACCTCAGTGAAAATAAAGTCTATACTGAATACACCACTGCCTCTCCCGTTAAAAACAGACACGACCAACATTACTTCAAAAACTAAGTAATCTCAGCTTTTCAATTAATTCAATATAATTTCCAGTAACTCTTACAAAATATAACCCAAAACGAGCAAGTTTCCAAACTCAGTGGCGTCGCGTCAGTGCAAAGTGAAGTACATTCACGTTATCAGTTCATCGTATCTGATACTCCTACGCGACAACCTCACTAGTTTGGTATACGAAGTGTTGGGTGGAGTGGGGAGAACGGTCATGGTATACGGTCCTCCACGACCGTTTGGAAGTTGTGTTAACTCTAAAGATCGATTAATTTATAAAGTCTCTTAATTTATTCAAACTTGGCTGCAAGACAGCACTTTTTGAACGTAAGGAATTTACATAAGGCAGCCTCCAAAACGCCCACCTATCTCTACTTCCTATGTGTTTTTTTTGCTGAGAAGAAGAAGTGACGCAGCAAACTCCCCAGCAACATGAACTATGAAAATTATTGTAATCTCGTTAGATTGCATAGACTCTGTTGGAAAAAAATGTAATACTAAATCGTTAACACACATACCCATCCGCTGAAATTAATCTATTAATAAAAATTCAAGATTATCAGAAAATTCAATAGAGTATGGTTCAACATGAACATTTTAATTTTCCGGCACAACTGTTTTCTTCTAATTTTTTAACATTGTATTCCAAATCTCATTTACCTTTTTACTTTGACTCACTCATCACGTCCATACCTCCCCACTGTACCCTAATTACAGAACACACGTGTCTTCGTGAGTCACAGTACACTATACGGTAGGTACACTGTACGGTGGGTACAACTGTTAAATTTCGTCAAATTGGATTACTGTAAACAATTCTATCTAGGTCGCCAAGTGGGGCATTTTGTTTTAATTGAATTGAGATCAGTTTAGTATCAGTTGATTAACGGACTTTTGTATAATGGATGTCATAAGCAATATTTTTTACAATTAAGTATTTTTTTTATTAACACGCTTAATATTAGCTTCACTTGAAACTAGATATGTATGTAAGCAAATCTTGGAATCTTAATTTGACTCACTTCCCAGTCTTCGATTAGGATGAAATTTTGCACGCGCTCTAAGTTCTGATGACATGTACATGACTAGCGTGTTTTAGTTTTTTAAACTATTATTTTTTTCTCATAATTGATTATGTTATCATTAGGCTTATAAGTCTTCCCAGTGTTATATTTTTTCTCATCTCTCAGTCATTTGTTTGTTAGTGAATTGTTCACACGCATTGTACCTCTAGATAAAATAGAAGTATATACTTCAGCCATCATAAAATATTATGGATCTGTTTTCTCACAAAACAGGCTTTTCTTATAGGACTAGGTACGTTTTTTGTACTCGATTATAATAGGTTATTTTATATTAGTATTTTCCAACTTAAAAACACCCATACTGATGTAATGTTCTCAAAGGTGACGACATTCAATTCTTACCGCCCCACCGTATTGATTCACCGTAGTGTTAATTCTACTAATATTTAATAAAATAAACTAAATCTTTATTCTATTCTACTAATTATAAAAATGTTTTTAGTCACATGTCTTAAGAATTTAGTAGACTTGTTTACCTATGTTTGGATTTATAGGAATTATGAAGTTATAGGAATCCAGAGTGATGCATTTGAAATAAGTAAGGTCAATAGAAAATTCCCTGAAGCGTACAAGGCAAAGAATTTCAGGGCTAAGTAATTCAGAAGTTCTTTAATATGTTAAGCAAGGAATAAGATTTTGTTTGTCATCATGATCATCATCCTTGTTATTCTCCCTGTAGGGTTTCTCATACAGGAAAGGATTAAGGGTTTATCAAAAAGGTTGCTCAAGGCGTATAGGCGAATTTAGATTTTAAAAGTCCTGGGTTCCCCCAAATGTAAAGTTTCCTTTAACTCAAACTTTGGTGCCTAAAATACACGTAAAAGTTCATATAATTATAAATTAGAAAAGTCACTTATATATAAAGGCTATTGCTTTTATGTAGTTAGTTAGAAAACTCTACCAACTTTTAGGAGTTCAAAAATGTATCAGAATGTCTTCAAAACCACGTAAACAGATATTCTCTCATTACATGTCAAGTTCGCCGTGCAGAATGCGTGCATGACTCACTGCACTGATGCCGAGGTTCAAGGCGCCCTGACCTTCCGTGTGTCACGGCGCTATCTAGCGACCCAAGTTATTTACTACCAGTTTATTTTAAGTCGAGTTTACTTTTAAAGCTTGGAGCTCAGTGATAGCTGCTGGTTGATTGGTTAGAGGTTATGGAAGGCTTGTGGTGGTCTGTTCGTAAATGGGTGATCGTTTTTGGTCTTGAATTTTTGGGCCTGTGTAATGGAGTTGTTTATGTCACCCAGGTTATGAATATTTCGATTAGAAATGAGTATATTAAAAACAGGTGAAGTGTTACCGGCAAACAACAGCAACTTTGATTTTAAAATAAGTAGATCAAATCATTAACATAAATTACAAAGAGGAACGGACCTAATATCAAACCTTGAAGAACACCTTTTTGTGAACAATCAATTCTAAATATGAAAAATACCGTCAGAAATATGAATAAAACCGTGCAGTAAAAACATATTGTGAGCGTTCAATTCAAAAGCATGAAGAAATACCGTCCAAATATAAGTTAAACTGTACAATACAGACAATATGTATGATACCCCTATCTCTCGCTCCAAGACCAACCTTAAATAACTTCATATTATCTACCATTAATTTTAGACATCCGTCGATAAGCTTACAAACAATCATGCTCTGTTGGTCGGAATGTAATAAGCGTCCTACTGGTCAGTCAGTTGGTAGGTGAGTCTATAAATACTCAGCAATGACTCTTTATATGGCGGTGTCAACTTGTGGGTCATTGCGGATGTGAAGATAAACCGGGGATAAGAAGGATCACTTGTTTTTGGACTGTAGATTATAGTGATGAAGAATAAGTTAGGGGTTAAATGACTGAGGATTTGGTAGAAGCTGACTTGAATGATCAAAATATTTTGGCAATATTCTGTTGAAATTCTTTTTCCATTTCTTTTTAAGACAGTTTAGCAGTTGTCCACAGTTCTACCATGGTTCTACCGGTGTCCCATGTTCGGCTCCTGTACCCGGATAAAATAAAGCTTTTGCCCTCGGGGACAGTGTAGCTTCCCAACAGTGAAAATATTTCAAAACACTTCAGTGATTATTGTGATTAAGGAGGCTTTGCAAACGAGTTTTTCCCTTTTGTAAGATATTGCTGTACATAATGTTACCTAACTATGTAAACACCTGTAATACCGTGTCTCTGCAAATAAGGTTTCTTATTCTCAGCAATATTAGCCCAGACCTATCATCCCACTAATGATTAAAAGGCTGATGATGATTTTATTTCAGGCAACTAGGTCCCATAAAAATACAATTACACATATAGGATCATTAACTATACTTATAAACGAATACATAATGATGAATATTAGTATAGATTCTATAGACCATAGATGACCTATACTTCTGCTGCTCCCCTGCCTTACCTTCTCACAGCCGGCGCCCGCCTCCAGGTCAGCTATGCAGTCCACATGCCGATTCCTTACCTACGCGATCATTATCTGATCAGCTCCCTTTATTGTGATCATGCGCAGGTTTATGTGAATCATTTGGATCAGTTACTGAGGGATTAACATGAGTTTTTTCTTCTTAATTAGTGAGGTCGTGGATGGCTTTTGGCTAAGTAATAGCACAGATTTCTAAGCAAGGGGTTGCAAGGGTCAATAACAAAACAATTGTAAAGAGTTATGTGGGGGTAAATCTTTGGAAACACTGGTCGGATGTCCAAAATTCTTCACTGATAGATAGCTACAAAGTTCCTGAGTTCCATAGACTATATTTTATTCCGGCACGGGCAGACGTTTCCACGGGACGTGGGTGAAACCGCGGGAAAACGGCTAGTTGATCATAAGGTTAAGCAACGCTTGACGCAGTCGATTTAAGGATGGGTGACTACAAGGTCATGACGTGTTCCTCCATGTTTCGGAAGGCAAATTAATTTGCTGGAACACTATTTAAGAAGCAGTAAATGAAATGACTGTGATTGCAACACAGCTGCACAGGTGGTACCTAAAGTCAGTCATTTGCCCTACAGGTGAGCTATAACTAGCTAAGCTATTAACAATTTGCTATGGTATGCACTTCATCAGTACAGTCATTATAATTTAATTGATGGTCTCAAGTTATCATTCAAAGTAGGGACCTTTTGATTTGTTTGATGTGTTTTAATAATGTTTGCCCTGATTAATAGCAACGATTTTAAATATTTTTTGAATATCTGTGAATCCAAAGGATGGCAATCGAATACCCCTTTGTAAGATTGGCTGGTAGGTCTTCTTCCTTCGGACAACTCGTATCAACTGCCAATTTAACGTGCCTTCCCAAACACGGAGGAACTCGTCAAGCCAAGATGGTCAGCCATTCACGGACTGTCGACGTCTAGCGTAACTTTGCCTTATAATCGATCAACCCCTGCGGCTATTTCTTAGCTAATCCTTTACCAACCTAGACTTTACCAATTTAGATAAAACTTTTCAAGCTAGTTTTAAAAATAACATAACATCTTAAAACTCCTATCCCTCACACATGAAAAAGCAAGGGTTAAGTTTTATGAGCCAATAAAAAGCTTGTACGGAATTAACTTTAGTTGCCGACACCTCCCGACGAAGCACGAGACCACCCGAACGCACCCTCGGGAAACAGTCGTGTACAGTCGGGTACCAAAGATAGACTTTAATAATGATAACGTTAATTATAACTAATGTGTAAAATTTATTTATTTATTTAAAAACACCTTAAACTATCTTTACAGGATATCTTATCCTAATACGACAGCTAAGAACTAAACGCTATTTAAAATTACACTATTTACAATCATGGTATTACGTCAAGTATTCCAATAAAGTAATTAGAGATGAATGGTCTTTCTTTAATATAATAGTTAGGCTATCAATGCTGGGCAAGACTGATGTATGGATTGGGTTGGTCACCCAAATGGAGAATAGAATGAAAGCTTTTTCATGCGGTTTTCACAGAAAGCTGTGATATGGCTGGAATAGAGTGATCCCACCCAAAACAAAAATGTGAAAGACTGCCAAGTTCGATAATATGGGAATGCTTCGCCTATAAAAGAAGTGAGATCTGAATAAGTACCAAGTTCCATACACATACCTCAGTTAAAAATAGTTACTTTTTTAATGATGTTACTTGGCAAGTTTTCATACACCTTGTTATAAACCTACTAAACGCAATGAATCAAGTATTTAATTTTCTATTAAAACTTGCCAAGTAATCATCATTAAAAAGTAACTATTTTTAACTGAGGTATGTGTATGGAACTTGGTACTTATTCAGATCTCACTTCTTTTATAGGCGAAGCATTCCCATATTATCGAACTTGGCAGTCTTTCACATTTTTGTTTTGGGTGGGATTTCATTTATTTTTGTAAGGTTGTTTATTTTATTTTTTTCTTATGATGAAGTTAGTTAAAGAAATGTCTCATTTATACTATTTTTTAGATTTTTTAATATGCACTATGTTTCTTACAAAAAAATGAACTAGATTAACTAAATGGACTAGATTTACCAACTGACTGACATGACATGTTATCATATATTATGTTCGTGGATCAAAGTTACACATTCGTTATTTTCGAAAGTAATTCACACTTGGCCGTTTTCAGATTTTTACTTTACTTTGACTAAATACAAACCTTTGTACCATTCGAAGATATATTATATAAATATAGATAAATTTAGTTCGTTTTAGTTCCTTAGGGGAATAAATTTACACCGGGTATAAAACACCTTCATTATTTTGAAACCGACTCACACTTGGCCATTTTCAGATTTTTCCCTTTAACTTGACATAAAGACCTACCTCCATGCCAAATTTCAAGTCAATACGACCATTGGAAGTGGTCTAGGTTTTTGATGAGTGAGTCAGTGAATAAGTGAATAAGTGTATAGTAAAAATAGCGATTTTCTGACGTCAATATCTCAAGACCTACAATAGGTATATTAATGAAATTTTGTATTTTAGATAAGTGAGGGGGTCTCAACAGATACTAGAAATTTGATATGCGTAAATAAAATAGATTTTGAGTTACAGGGGGGTCGAATTTGGCCCGAAATGGTTCGTGTAATATAACCCACGGCCGGTGTGTCGCTTTTTTGCTCGAACTTGGCGGACACACTGCCGTGTGTCTAGATATCACTCTATTCCAGCCATATCACAGCTTTCTGTGAAAACCGCATGAAAAAGAATCGCGTGGAATGTTTGCTATGGCCCCATTTATATATTTCTGAAAACTGTTTCAAAACTTCAAACTTGTCTTTACCAGCTTTAAAGAACAACTGACACGGCGAGACTTTTTATAGTAATGTTTTTACCCAAAAATGAAACAAGAATTTTTCGGAAAAACTGCATTAATTCTCTCCAGTTGCATTACACTTGTGTAGCTGACGGTACAAGCACAGCCGCCGGGCATCGCCCGCATCGTTACAAACTTAGTGACAAACAAACACGTGTTCTTATTAGGGGAACATGTGCGTTTACGCATCTTAACAATACCATTGGAATATAAACCTTAAATCCTAAGATATAAGCTACAATTTAGAACTCATTGTCTTCATATTTCAGTGATAATTAATTTTGAGCTCTATTTTTAAGGGGCTAAGGTTGGAAATGGTTTGTAAATCGAAGTCGGGCTGTGTAATAACTTTTCGTCTTTTATGCCTTTCATAACAAATATTACTTGAATTAATTTAAAATAACATTATTTAAAATTCAACTCTATTTTAATAACATTAAGATTTAAAATTACTTGAATTGTTTATACAGCGTAGGATCTTAAGGTCTCTTTGTAGAATCCATGCCAAGAGAAATTGAACCTTATTTCTTCATGTATAAGGTTCAAAATGAATGTGTTTCAGTTAGCCACGTGCAGAAGGGTGTCATAGTAGGTTAGGGAAGGGTTACTGTGGAATAGTTATCATTAAAATAACGTGTAACGCGCATGCGCGACTCAGGCGCATGTCTTTGATAAATGCTGCGTCAGAGTCGGTTATTGTAGTTATTTTATGAAATTATTTGTTTTATTACAAGTTTACTTATTATATAGGTATCTTACTTATTATTTACTTACTTCTACGGCCGTGGTCTGGGTGTTACAATATGTATTTATAAATATGTATATATGTAGCTATATGTAGTTTATCAGTTGTGTTAGCACCCATAACACAAGTTAATTAATAACTTACCATGGGGCTAACCGACCGTGTGTGAAAAGGTGTCCCGACATTATTTATTTATTTATTCTAAGTATACTCTTAAAATCTACAATTCTCGTCAATTACCTTTGCCTATTTGAATTTAGCAATTATGTCGCTTCGAGCACACGCAATAAGGTTTTGCTATCATTTAAAGTAAGTATTTAAGACCCAAGTCCCATCCAATTCTATATAGTTATAGATACAATCATTCTAATCTTATTATTATTCAGGAAAAAGCTTTAGGTATATTGTAGAAAAAGAATTGCACATCTTTTTTCCCTTTGAAATCTGACCCTCACCACAGCTAGTTAATCAAATTGCTCAACCATCACACCAACAGGACCATAAAAATTTAAACCCAGTCTCCCCACAAAAACTAACCTCGTAACATATAGGACGACTCCTCAACCGGGTATCGAACTCCCTTCTATTGAGGTCACAGGAACCGCCGCTCAAATCGGCTCGCTTTGTCAGCCACTTGCCAGGTTAATGACCTCAGATTAGATAAGCTGGTGACCCATATCTGTACAGATAAGAGTGCAGATGTCGGTTTTGATAGACAGAATGAATTTGTGTTGAGTTGTGAATAAAATTTGGTAAAAAAAAGAAAATAATATTTGACAATGCATGTAGTGCCAGATGATCATCATAGCCATTTTGTTACTACGTTTAGATTTGAGGCTAAACAGATAAAGCCCAGTACTTCTTTTATGGGAAATCATCAAATGACCCGTTTCGCTATTAGTGCAGAGTGAGGGGGTGTCAGCCTCTTTATTGACTAAAAACCCATCATGTTCCTTCTGAAGTCCTTTGTGAACCAGGCCCGCCGTAACTTGCGCGAACATACAGGTGGATTTGGACATAAAAAAGAGTTCGTTATGTTATACATAAGTAGATACACTTAGTTACATATACACAGGTTACATATATTTAGTAAACCATCCCCGAATTTCTGCACTAATCATTGATCGGTCAATCTATGCGACTGATACTTCAAAACGTGCTTATGTATTCTTTCTACTTTAAAGAAACTCCGAGCATTAAATGCGACATCTTACATTATGCAAATAAACTATAACTTGCACATAATTAAATACATACATTCATACATACATAGTAATTTATTGATATGAGTTCTGGCGCCACCAAAGCTAGGAATAGACCACTCAAGACACTTCCTAGTGTGTCGCAAATAGTCATTAACAGACCATAAAAACAACTAATTATGGCCGGCCTTTTTGGTCGAAATAAAAGTCAAACAGGATTAGTAAAATATGACACTCAAATGGAGCAAGGATTTAAAAATGATCTTGCATTTATTAATTTTTAAAATAGAGTTTATGTTTAATTAAATAAATTAAAGTTAAATACTTAAGAAGATGATCAAAAATATCACACACTATAAAAAAACTCAAGCTAAGAATTAGAAAAGTATCAAAACTATTAAAAGCATCGAAGTAGGTATTCCTCCCTATTGATGTCGACTGGGAGCGTGTCTAAGAGTCTTGCAGAATTTCCACGCTGTATGGCAATGCTTACCATACAGCAATGCTTATTCTCTGTGCAAACTTGTAGCCAGTGTCTGGGTAACCCAGCCGCTTTAGATAGGTTATCGAAAACAAAAGAAAGACGTAGAAAGCTTTGATATTTAAGTTTATTTGGCAAAGTTACCACGCAGACATATGCCACAAGTTAAACATAATGTTGAAATTAAAGCAAGAAGGACTGGTCCTAACAACACAATTTGGAGATCATGTTTAGTAGACAAAATTACCCCCCACAACAAAATAAATAAATTAGCTTTAACTATACAAAGATTTATGACCATACAGGGGACACCAATAAATAGAGCATTTGGTCACCGGATGAGTATGATCAATGTACATTTTGTCATCTGTTACGAGACCCATAATAGATTCTTTATATTCTTAATGATCACAAAAAATATTGAAAGTATGTCTGTTATTTTTAGCTCAGTGAATAATATCTTTCATTATAGGACATTGATATTTGACCTAGTTCCTGTGGTATTTTTGATACGCAAATTATAGATAGATCGTTATTTCGCTTTGAGTCCTGAAATCGGAGAAGCTTACGGGGTTTTTTGTTACTAGTTTTTGTCTTTGGTGTTGCGTACCTCCTCACATTTAAATAAGTAAGTTCATTTTGTAAATGGGTTATCTAGGACTGAAAGCATTTTTAAGTCACCTGCCATTAACGTCTACAAGTAGACAAACAAACTCTTCAGCTTTATAATATTAGTAAAGTTATTTCACTTCTTAAATATTCTAAAAATCAAAACATAACTTTAACAATAAAGTTCAACAGAAAACACCATATATAGTTACCTACATAACATTACAATATTAGTAGTTTTTTGCGAAGAATTAGTCAATACAATCAATCTACTTCAGCTAGTGGGTATGTTTGTGTCTATACGTATAAGTGTGTGTGTGTGTGTGTGTGTGTGTGTGTAGTAACATGATGACATCATTAAACACACCTTCCTAGTAATGATTTGAGTGTTTCAACTGTCTCTCGTACACATACTAGCGTTATACTGCGGTTTTACTTGATGAGATTGACACTATAAGCCTTTTCATAACTACGTTGAGATGGGCTTCGTCTAGCCTACGGTATACGAGACGATAGATCGAGCGACTGCCTATCTGACCTCCACAACCCAGTTATTCGGGTGACAAGATACTCTTTGATACTGGGTGCCAAGTATTTCTGGCTTCTGACTACTTGTAGCTAGGATCCACCAATTTCACGTGCCTTTCGAGACACCGAGGAACACTTTGTGACATCGGATGGTCATCCATCGACCGATAGTACCTAATTTGATCTTGATTCGATAAATCTTTTGTGAATTGCAAATAGATTTACATTCGAACCTGTAAGAAGTCACTGTTCAAAACTTCTAATCAATAAAATAACATACCTCTACAAAAATATATTTTCTATCACTCTAATATAACCGAAAGATCGAACTGACAATGGCCTTATAACCTTCTCAAACTAAGCGAGTTTTTATGCGAGGTGTCATCGTCTGATCACATCATCACAGATTCTATATAAAAGGTATTATGTACTATATTGTATATACATGGTTTTCGTTTTGATAGACATTATTTTTTTAATTAGACAACCAGGATGTGGTGGATCACGATAAAGCGAGGTAACTCATCTTTGAGAAACAAAATGTTTTTCCGACTTTGAGTACAGTTAGTGAAAAAGTTGTTTTTATACTTTACGAGCAGGTTCATATTTTTTGTTTACAGAATATCCTTTTTATTTTATTTTATTCATTTTAACTACTACTACCATAAAAGGTAACAAAAATAATATAATCCAGTTGCTAATAACGAGCCTCCACAGATATACATATAATATTAACGATTAACTAATGCCCGAATATATTTTTTTCCAATGTATTTAGTAAGTATAAAATAATACCTAAGCAATTAAGACAAAATAAACTACATAATCGTAGACCATTGAAACATAATGTAGAAGATTGATACGCCCTTTTTCTTACAATAATGTAATACTTAGGCCCAAGTTCACCGAAAACATTAACATCAGATTTCTTAAAAAAACAGTTAACGATGAATTTTCGCGATCAATTTTCACAGCAAACAATTGTTTTGCTGAAAAACGGATGCTTACGCTGTCAATGATCTTGGGCCTTAATAAATGATTCATAAAAATTACCTTTCTATCCTTCGAAAAACAAAACATTCCATGCACCCAAACAATAAAATATTACTAACAAAATAACTATAAAACTCGGCCTAGACCTTATTACGTTGATATCGCAATGACTCGGCCACGCCGCGGTGTGACAGTGGCCAGCGTGGGCGACTGTACTCAATTGTGTATGAGCATTGCAGTTGTAGTGTAAGCTTTTAGGTAATATCTTACTTATATTATAAATGTGAAAGTTTGTGAGAATGTATGGATGTATGTTTGTTATTCAATCACGCAAAAACGGCTGGACCGATTTGATTTAAATTCGGTATGTAGATAAGTGATACCATGGATTAACACATAGGCTACTTTTTATCAACACACCACGCGGGCGAAGCCGCTGGCGGAAGCTAGTAGGTAATATGTATTATGAGGCTTTTGGGAGGTCTGAATAAAAGGCTCGATTTATTCAAGAATAGTAGCAAAAAATTTAAATATGTAGGGGTTTCTATGCTTTGGGTAAGAAACAATGTGATTAATGTTTCATGATTATGAGTGACTAATATTTAATTGTTAACAGCCTTACTTATGAAAATCTCTAATCATCTTTTTAGCATCATTTTAACTAATCACTACTTAAAGCCTAGTGCTTAAATGTTAGTTAAGACATGCTTAAGCAACATTTATGAGAATTTTCTTAAACAGCCCTTAAGTATTAGTTATTATTTAATTCACGTTTACAAGTAAGGCTGTAAAAATCTATGTCAATGAGTCATGGCTGAGCAGTTGAATCTTTTTGATATGAAACATTTTATTTTCAAAACTGAAGTTATAACGAGACGGAGTATTTACACAAGGGAAATCCTGTTTCAATTTTTTAGATTTTGAAATTACAATATCAAATAAAAATGTGGAGTTACGTATTACACTGACTGTATTTATTTGACCCCACACAGAAACAGATACAAACTGACTCTTCATTCAAACTCAATAATTTGCTAAAAATATTCGTTTTTTTCTACAAAAAAGTGTGATAAATTCTCTAAAAGTAGGATGTGCTCGAATGGTAAAGATTTAACGTGTGTTTAACCTCGAAGCTATTTGGTTAACTAAAGGACTTAGCGGTCACGTTAGGTAACGGTTCAAGGACTGGTAGGTTGAGGTCTTAGTGACAGCGATAAGCGGGAATGAAGGTTATGTTTTTGTAAGAAGAAAGTAAAGAACTGTTTGAGATTGTTGATCTGGTACTCATCTGGGGCCTGTGAGACGACTGCTTGGAAAATGGTAGTTTTTAGTGACAGGATGATAGTTATAATTTAAGGTCGGCGAAATGACTTACGGTCAATAGTTATGGTCAGTCTGGTTACATCTTAGATTCATTCCAAAATACATGGGCTACTCTAGGACTCTAACGACTAAATCCCTCTTATGTACTTTTAGGAACCCTCGTGTCTGGTACACGAGGATTTCAACAGGGATAGGTTTTGGACCCAAAAACCCACTCTTACTGGTTGCATGAGCAAAAGTTTTGAAGTTTGGCTATTCAAATGGCGTTCAAACTTTTTCGTAGTACTTTTCCACAGTTTTAATTATCAAAGTTCACTTCTATCTCCGAAGAATTCGCTCTCGCTCACTGCCTAAAAAGTACAGTTGTGCCACTTGCGTTGCTAATGTCGTCAATTTGCACTCGCCGACAAATGTCGCGTACTGTGTGGTACATTTGTCTTACAGTTGCTGTTTGTACACTTTTAATATGTTTGTACTGTCATCAAGTGATTGTTTGTTTTGAAATTCGCGATTTGATAGTGTTGTTAAATCAATTTAATACCAAAGATTAAATTGATATCTGAAAGAAGGAATGAGCTAGCATTGATCAGTTGTTCAAGGAGGATTGACGATTTCTATCTTCACAAGTCCTGATTTCCTTAACTTATCTACTTCACTGTTAGTCAGAAGTTTCTTTGATCATTATTCCTTCGAATACTGTAAATGTGAAAGTAATTCTATTGTTTTTTTGTCCTTCATGGTTTCGCGCTAACACAGTTAAACCTGAAAATAGATTACAGTCCAAGAAATTACATGGACTACGTTTTAGCTGATTGCATAAAGTAGTTTTCCCGGGACCCGAGCGGAACCACAGAAACAGGTAATCTTCATAGCTCCCCCCTTGACAAAGACATTTTCTCCTTACCCAACACACATCAGCTTAAACTAGGTACATGTATACCAGGACGGTAACTCCGTAAGCAACAACTGACCTTTGCTAATCTACTTTACGAATTCCTCCATAAATTACCATGCATAAGCGATTGCAACCGATGGAATGATACCACCTCATTACATATGGTTCAGCCTTAGCCACGGAGGAAGGAAATATAGCGGAGATGCTATAAGGAAGGTAGGTCGGGCACATTCTTGTAGGTCAAGCAACAAGTGATCAGTTACTAGAACTCTAATGAGACGTTCGGATTCCTTGTCAAATCAAAACCAATCTATCTTGATTGATTGGTGATATTATTTTGAAAATAATGGACAGGTTTCAAAGAAGGCATGTAAGGTCGGAGCTAGTAACGTTCCTCATCCCCCGCATTTTTTTCTTAGGAGATTTTGCGTTATGACATTTTTTTAACGACGTCAAAATCATCAAATGACCCTCCCGCGGTGGGTTAGCAGCGGTGAGGGAGTGTCAGACTCTTACTGACTAAAAACCGTCGTGTTCCGTCGTAGGCCTTTTATGCACTAGGGCCACGGTAACTCTTTCGAACAATCCCGCAGCCCCTGCGTCATGACATCTCCGTTAGTCATTTTGTTCTCTATGATACCATCTCATTTCATATGGTTCAGCCATAGGTCATGCAAGTAAGGTTCTGTTTCGACAATGACAATAGCTCACTTTCCATTCGATATGGCTTACTGATCGATGGATTTAACTATTAGTATTGATATGTGGTCCCATTACGTGTTGTGGTTTGTCAGTTGCTATTGCTATTAAAAGAGTTGAGTTTTTGACATCATATTTGGCGACTTTATTTAGTGTGAAAGCAAGTGTGGTGATTAATGACATGATGTGTTTTGTATATAAAGAAGCTTGTGATGCTTTGTGGTCTCCCTGTAAAACAGTAAAAAGACTAGAGTTGAGTATCTACATAGGTACTTAGGTATATTTTAGTAAATAATTTAGATTTAGAAAAGTCATCAAATACTAATGCGTCTATGTTTTTTGCAGACAAAAATGGCAAAGTATAGATTTGTCATAAAACTTTATATTAAATATATATTAAAATATTGGTAGCATAAGCATGTTGCTTTTGCAACCAATTTTGTTAATACATATTTACAACCTTTGATTAAACTGCTTTGAAAACATGGTAACTTTATGAGTCATTTTAATTACTCCAAATAATTAACAGGGACATTCAAATATTGCAGCTGCATTCAACTGCATTATGCAAACCATTTTGCAAAATATTTTGGTAACACGCCAATGTTTCAAGTTATGGATGTTATGACAATATAACGGGCGTGACTCATGAAATGTGAATCATATGATAAGTTGTACTGTTGAACTTTGTCACTGTTGCTAGGAAATACTTTGTTAATGGATTGGAGAATTAAGACCTCAGAATAATATTAATATTTGACACCATTGGCTGTGTTTCGGATGGCACGATAAACTGTAGGTCCCGGCTGTCATTGAATATCCTTGGCAGTCGTTACGGGTAGTCAGAAGCCAGTAAGTCTGACACCAGTCTAACCAAGGGGTATCGGGTTGCCCGGGTAACTGGGTTGAGGAGGTCAGATAGGCAGTCGCTTCTTGTAAAGCACTGGTACTCAGCTGAATCCGGTTAGACTGGAAGCCGACCCCAACATGATTGGGAAAAAGGCTCGGAGGATGATGAATAATATTAACATTTGGACGATTGTATTACGACATTTGCTATATTCTACCTCAGATGAGTTACCGTATATAACCTAGCCTTTTCCCAACTATATTGGGATCGGATTCCAGTCCAACCATGGATGCAGCTGATTTTTACATGACGCGACTGCCTATCTTACCTCCTCAACTCAGTTACCCGGTTTCAGTTACAGTTTCGGGCAAACATCAGAATAATACATAGGTATCTGAGTTAAATCTTAATGTGTAGAATCAGTGAGGATTTATGGTCATCATTTCACACATTTTTAGTATTTCTATTTTTAAATCGTTACCTGCTTAGATTTTTTGCTATATGAAGGCGAGGATCGGCTTAGCTAACCGGACATAGGTGAATATTTTTACTGAATTTCCAATGATAGGTATATTTTTTGCCACTTACCTGTTGTTTTGACACTGAGAAATAACTATCGTTAATGGTAAAACCGTCTTTTCTTTTCTAGTTTTTTTTTCTAATTTTTCAAAAGCATAGTAATACAAACCAGTTGCTATCGAAATATACACGTAATAAAACCCAAAGTTTACGCGATCAATGGGTGGGTCAGAATCCAAATTAAATCTTGTACATTTGTGACCTCTCGTCCAGTTTAACTTGACCCGTGGGAACGCTTGCAATTATTTCTAGCTATTGTCGTGACCACTATCCGTTTACGAATGTTAAGCGTATTCTTAAGACTCGAAGGTGGGGCTCAGGTGTGTTTCTTGACATTTCTGTGGACAATTTACAAGTTAATGTGGACTGTTTTGTGGTGGTAATGATTATTATGTCTTCTGGTAGCCTTGACAGGTGGATAAACACGTTTGCAACCTTTCATCTTGTATGGTTATAACGTGATCGGAAGACAAGGAGTGTAAGAAATGCGTTCATCCACTACTTAGGTACCTAACAGTGCTAGGCTTGCTAGTGGCAAGTTAATGATATTCATTTCAGGAATAAAAAGAATCAAACGTTAAAGGAACAACAACTTAAGGTTACTGAATACTTGAAGTCCTTGATAGGAATCTTTGACCAGTGGAAATACAAGTATGAAGAGTTTTGTATTTATACATTAGAGCGATTTACATATTTTAGATACTATGCACTTTGGTTGATAATGTTGACATACTCTTATAAGGAATGGAAGTGAAACAGTCTTATTATAACATTCCTAACATTTTATTTACTGTAAGACTTTACATAAGTAAATAACAAAGCACTTTTACGCGTCAACTCTTTCTAAACCTTAGGCTACATTACTGGCAAAATATGCGAACTTTAATAATGATGTTTTGACTAAAAGTTCTATCAATAATGGTTAAAAGTGAAGTTGCGCTCTATGCCTGCGGGCGGTCATTATGCGAAATGACTGTTTGATTGATCACATGCGTTTATCGAGATATATCAAAATTTTATTGTGGTATATTGCATTAGAGTTACAATGTTTATATTATATTTATGTTTAAATGTGAATTTTGCGATTAATTTCGTGGGTTTTTTGTGTAGGTATAGGTGAAAGGTTTGAAATTGTGGGCGGTGAAATATTGTCTCCTTGACATTTTTCCTTGGCTTTGAAAATGACACAATGTTTTCTAGTTTTTGAAAATTACGAAATTGTGATTTGCTGCTTTTCATAAAAATGACATTTACTAATTTTCAGCGCTTATAATGATGGCTCAAAAATCACTTTGGAGATGAATGATACAGTGCGCCCATTGGAACGATTAGGTATTCGACTGGTATCTATCCGACCGTCTAAATACATAGTTTGATTGGTTTCACAATTTTTTATACATACCTTCAAAATAAACCATCAGTTAAATATCCAAAGGTTTCAGGTCTGCACGGGCACAAATCACCCTACCCGCAGGCAATTCCAATGCAGTAAAAACTGCAGTCTTCAAATAACTTCACATTGCAGTAAGGAAGTGATATTCACGCGACAGGTATATACGGGGGCTGGCAGACTGCCAGGTCGCTGAGAAATGGTGGCGCCATGATTTGTAGGCCAGGATTTTTAGGAAGTATATAATGTGGTACTGGTTTTAATGTACACTTTTTTGAAATGGAGATTATGAAGAGTGAAAGTACACTGAAAATATAAACGCTAGATATTTATTGAAGGGTTGAAGCTAAATAGTTTCGTTATTTTTCAGTTAGAAAACGATAGACGTCTCTGGATAGGTACATTGTATTCATTAGTCTTTATATTGTTCCACTGCAGTGCATGGGCCTTTTCATATATAGAAATGTAATGAGTGTTAATCACAAGGGTTGCTTAAGGTGGATTGACTTAACTAGGATAATAATAATAATAATAATCAGTGACTGATTCCCGGGGGCCCAGTAAGTGAGTTGGCGAGTCTCCACCTGCCATTTTAACATGTATTTAATACATTGTCATCGGCAGGTGCCATAGTTCCCGTAGTTTCCCCATTCCTAGTCCATTAGCATCCCATCACAATAGCCCAAGTAGTTTTCATCCATAGTTAGCAATAGTTTAGCACAGAACCGGGGATTGTCCTTGGGTACATTTCTATAGTGTATACAGGGATAATCGTCGGTTTTGTGTCACCATTTCATTAAAGTTGTCTCAAAAGGGCTTCAGCGTGTTGGCTTCGGCCCCACGTTCGCCTCCCAAAAATCCGGGACTCTATAGTCCCGAGGTCTGGAAGAGACATACATATGATAATAATAATAATAAGCCTTTATTTGTTTCCTTGACTTAATCCTATTACATAAGTATTTTAAAATATATAAAAAAAAAAAAAGTTTGACTTATGCGTAATATAAAAAGTTAAAAAAAAGTAATAATGCTAAATTTAATATTAAGTCATGGCCCCTCTCGGGTATAGGCCTCCTCCAACTGTTTCCAATGTACTCTATCTCTTGCTGTATCCATCCAGTTGTCTCCTGCTACCTTTCGTAGATCATCAGTCCAACGGTCTATAGGTCTGCCTCTAGCTCTCTTGCCTGTTGGACCTTTCCATATTGTGACGAGTTTCGTCCATCGTTCACCCTTCGTTCGTATCATGTGGCCAGCCCATTTCCACTTCAACCGCATTGCATGCGTTACCGCATTTATAACTTTGGTTTTGCGCCTTATAACGCTGCTTCTTTGTTTATCTTTGAGCTTTAGGCCTAGAATGCTTCTCTCCATAGAGCGCTGGCATGTGCGTATTTTTGTTTTCGTGTATTTATTGTAGATCCAGGTCTGTGCTCCGTATGTCAGGCATGGTAGTATACATGAGTCCATGACTTTTTTCTTAAGATATAATGGAAGTTTTGATTTTAATGTTTCTTTCAGGCTCCAGAACTTTTTCCAAGCCATATTAATTCTTCTGTCTAGTTCATCTTTATGCCGTGTGTTTTTAAATGAAATGAGCTTTCCTAGATATATATAGCTATCGACATATTCGATTGGTGTTACTTACTTAACTAGGATACTGCATCTGAAATGTATTTGGAATTTCAGATTTCCAATGCGCTACTTATCACCAGAGGCGATTCACACACTGGCCTTTATGAAATACCTATACCTATATACGAACAACTACGTAGTCGATTGATTGCATGTATGGCCCTGGGCGTCGTCTTCCACCATGTGATACATACTTGCTTTACATAGGTTTACCATCCAAGTCTTGTTTATTGCCCAGTACTGCGAACTAGGTGCACCACATCAATGGCTTCAACATCACGACAGGTATTAATGGGGCTGGCAGAATGCCAGGTCAGGCGCCACATTCAGAATGCTAGCACATTAAATGGTCAACGACTCCTATGATGAGAGCAGTTCAAATATGTGTTGACATAGGTCAGTAGGTGTGATGTAAGATAATTGCTGAGCATAATTTTTGTAACTGCATTTTTGTTGGAATATCCGCTTCAGTTTTCGTGCCAAGAAAGTTTTTGTATATTTGAGGAATTCAAAACTTTGCAGTCTGATATCTCTTCGTTAGTTTGTGAGGCAGTTGAAAATAACCTTTCGCATTAGTGACCATAATCAATCTCTTATAAAATAGACTGAAGTGGTTCTCATCTGGCTTTATCCTTAACCACTGCAAACCTTACTTTTCAAACAGCGGCAGCGGCTGAACAAAAGTTATTTTGTTAGCCCATGCCGTCCCACTGCTGGGCAAAGGCCTCCCCTATATTTTCCTTCCTTCCCTATTCCAAGCGTACTGTGGCCAACGTGGAGCAAAAAGTCGAGATTGTCACCATCCAAAATTGCCAAGGCCAAATTGAAATTCTCCATCTTTATTATCTACTATCACAAAACAGCTTAAATTACCATCAACACCGTATCTAATGGTTTCTCAAGCAAGTCGCGACAGGATCTCAGGAGACTGGCAGATCGCCAGCGGCTGAACGAGAGCTATGCGCACGCGCATAAGATACATTCTAAGTGGTCAGCACCACGCGTCTTGTCGCGAAATTCCCACCGTGAAGCGAGAGCAAAAAGGAGTTTAGTTAGAGCTTTTAATAGATTTCTGGCCTTTTTAAACCAGCATTATAATGTTTCGGCATACCCGTAAGTGTCGATATATCATAAGGTTAAGCAACGCTTGGCGCGGTCGTTCCGTGGATGGGTGATCATCTTGTCATGACGAGTTCCTCATTTGAACATCTTAGACAGTTCTTAGAGGTGCTGAGAAGCCAGAAAGTCTGACAATCAGTGTTATCAATGGAAATCCGGTTGTGTAGGTAACTAGGTTGACCGAGTCAGATATGCTGTCGCTGAAAAACACTGGTACTAAACTGCATTCGGGTAGTTTGGAATCTTTCGACAATATTGTTGGAAAATGACCACGCAGACAGAAAGCTTGTTGTAAACATGTGTTCCAAACGTCCTTATTACATTTTAAACCAAATACATATTCAATATGTTCTTAAGAAACCCCTGGTGATTACCGTCCGAGGGTTGGCAGCCAGCCAGGTGTGGGTAACGAGGTGCGACTCATGCGCGCTATGCGTTAACGTTCGGCCAATGACCGGCAGTTATGCAATGTTGGTTGACATGCGAGATGCATTGGGTTTCAGGCGTTTGTAACCTGAAATGAGGAGTTGGGTGGTGTTTTTAATTTATAGGCGGGTTTTTGACGACTTTGTTAAAATGATGTTGTAAATACACTAAACGTTATGGACAAGTTAACCTACTCATAATTTTAAATGAACTGAAATGGACAGCGGTCACTGCAAAGAGATTGGGTTTTCTCAAACTTTGGATTTGTGGTAGGTTTATGAACACTTATACTCGTAAATGGGTATGTTTAATAGTTTATGTACACACACAGAATGTTATATACCTATGTTATATGCCTACATACGTCATATGTTATTGCGACTACTGTCCTGCGATTCTATAAAATTCGATCAACAACTCGCATTTCACTTCGATTCGTAATGTCATTTCATACTTTAGGGGAGGTAGGGGAGGGATGGGCACTTTTTCACATTTATTGCATAAAAAATTCAGATTTTACAGATAATCAACTTTTATTACCATTTCTTATGTTTGGCTAGATAAAATCAAAGAGCTATCCTAAAAATTACAATCAGTTTCAACATTACGAGATATTTAAACGGTTTCAATAAAACCGTCGACACGTCAAAATTTTGTTTAGTCTGACATGCTTTAGTTGGTACTTACGTAGTGTTTAAAGTTACTTTTTGCTTTTTATAGGGTTTATCGTTTATAACATTTTGTCATAATAATTGCGTACTTTTTTGGGTCGGGGGTTTTTTTAAATTTATAATTTTATTTTATTTCATGGTTTTTTAAAGGAGCTCCTTAATTTTTCCTTCTTTTTATGATGGGTTCGCTATATGCGATCTCAGCCAAAGGAAGCTGTTTAACAATCCTCATGACAAACTGGCTCTGGGAGAATTGCACAGATTGAGAAACAATAAAGATGGACCTTTGTTGATCCAGGGTTATATATCATTCTAGGGTTTCATCCGCCACATCCCATTTCCAGCATTAGGTTCTCGTCAATTAGAAACATGAAGAAAACTAGTCAAGACAAATTAAACGAGCCCAAACTCGATGGGTTTACTAAAAGGCAGTTCAGGATTACGTCTCCTATCTTCGTGTCCTAACAGCAGACCAGCTCAGTGGTTCCAGAAGACATTAGTATTTCAAATTTTAGATCCCACATATGCTTGCAAGTAAACTGAGCGTGTAACATTCCTATCACACCTAACAAACGAGCTGATGACCTTGAAGACCTGAACCGATTTCCACCAAACATAGCTAAGAACACTCCCGAATGACATTCCTTTTAAACAAAAAAAACCGCATTACAATCGGATCATCCGTTTGGGAGCTACGATGCCACATACACACACACACACACAGACACGTCAAACTTATAACACCCCGTCGTTTTTGCGTCGGGGGTTAAAAAGAATGGTTTGCGACGGGAAATTCTTAAAGATTTAATATAACGAGCAATACAAGAGGTATCAAAAGGTTAAAAAATAAAATTAACAGCTGATAAATATGGAGTCCCTAGATCGAGTTGGCAACGGTACCTGAAACAAGATTCTATAAAGGATTTTTAGCGCAGATTTATAACCTCACAAATTTTCACTGAAGAAGAAGAACAAAAATTTACAAATTATACATTACATGGTATGTCCAAGCCTCCCTACCATAGGGAGCATTGGACACTTTTGATTTAGTTTATAAAAAAAAATCGGTAAAAAAACTTAACTAAAACGGTTTTATCTTATGTGCACTGAAAACTAGAAAATAAAAAATAGTTACTTACCTGTCAACCTACGGTGGTCCCGGTCATATTAGACTAAAATAAAAACGTGGGGCCCATAAACTATTGCTGTAGTACCTCTTCTAGAGGTGGATATGGAGGAGGTTCTATAATAGGTGTGGATTGCATCGACTTACTATAATCGTAACTGGAGATTTTGACAATCAATCATTAATAATAGAAAATACACATACCTTTCATTAGTTTTCTCTTTATAACGATCCGAAACCGCAACAAAATATTTAAGTACTTTTACGAGTGTTTGTTCTTGACAACTCACAGAAATGACAGATAGTCTATGGATGAACACCGTTACCAGTCGGTAACGTAAACTACCCAATAAAAAAAAAACTATGATCAAATCAGAATAAAAGGACCCCCCTTTTATTCTGATTTCATCATGTCTCCCAACTGCCCATCTGTCCCCTACCTCCCCTATAGATAGACAGATTTTGGCAGATCTGTCAAAATCTCGACTTTAATTTAGTTCAACTTGTCAACACGCTCGATAGTGTAGCGCTAGTGTAGTTTGACAATGTCAATCACGAAACTTTAAGGTAGAATTCCGTGGGTCGCGATTGTCGCAGCCGCGCGCGACAAAAGTCAACCTATGAAAATGTATGGCACCGCTGCCGAGGGCCGCGACAGTCGCGCGCGGACGACGAATTTCGTGAGCCGCTCGCGGCCGTACGCTTCTCAACATGGTCTAGCGCTTAATAACATCTATAGAATTTTAGTAAAACCAGAATTAAATTGTTGACAATGCCGCGAGCAGCTTACGAAATTCGTCGGCCGCGCGCGACTGTCACGGGCCTCGGCAACGGTGCCATACATTTTCATAGGTTGACTATTGTCGCGTCCACGGAATTCTACCTTTAGATCGAAGTCGAAGTGAGAGTGATGTCGAAGTGAGTTGTGATATTTTATAGAATCGACATGCTGCTATAGAAAAAAGGCGAAAACAAGATAAATAATTTTCCCATCCCATGAGTCTAACATCAAACATAATGTGAATAACATCGATTGTTTGACTATTGTGTCTGCTTCGTGGACAGTGAAATGGTTAAGATGGGCGAATAAGCATAGCATAAGGAAAAAATCTTATCCCGAAGATAATTTTGGTAGAAATAATAAACGTAAATAAAGGAATATATTAAACGTACCCAATTCCCATCAAAACGAATGTTAATAGTTATGATAGATACTTGGATACACGGAAATTAACACTTATGGCCTTACTACAAAAACTTTAACCACTGTTTTACACTTGTCTAAAAAAAATGTGGCTCCAAAATGAACCATATGTCAACGTCATAATTTGACATTTTTTTAAACAAGTCTTAAACTGACGTTAAAAAGTTTTTGTGGTAAGACGGTTACCGTCTTACCACAAAAACTTTTTATGACGTTGACATATGGTTCATTTTGCAGCCAAAATTTTATTAGACAAGTGTAAATCAGGGTTTAAAGTTTTTGTAGTAAGGCCCTTAAAGTCTAATAGACAACCTAAAAACTGATTAACCAATAATAAAATAGCTTATCACAAATAATCTAGCAGATAACGCGATAACAATGGGGAAATCCGTAGGGAAGTGACTCATTCGCGTGAGTGAGTGAGTGGGTGACTGGGCGGGTGAGTTTTTCACGGAAGTATTCAGTGAAACTTTGCATATTGTTATTACGTCGCGTGCTGTTTTCTTTATCTATCGTTTGAGTAGACATGTGTCATTTTTTGTATTATTTTTGTAAAAATAGTGATTTCAAATGGTGAGGATAGATATTTGCTAGTTAGGTTAGGTTAGAAGAGTTTTAACCTAGACGCTTTTTGAAGAAAATTCTTCTTCCTAGAGCAGAGAGAAATTATCGAAAAATTATAAAATTAAACATATTTTTCAGACAACCTATAAAAAATCATTCTTCTCGTAGGAGACCCAAGTGTATATTTTTCTTATATTACAGTTTAATGTCAGAAGCTGCTGATGATGATGGTATTATTATTTCGCATTTTTGTTTCAACGCGTTGGACGACAAGTTTTCACAAACAATAGGTTTACCACTGTGTCTGGAATCGATGGCGTTCAAATAGGATAGTTTTTTCTAGGATAGATATTCTAGGTATTTAATTTAAAGTTATTTGAATCAACATTTAGAAGCACCAATTTTGAAACTATTTGCGAGCTTACACTCGAGTAAATTCCGCGCTTCCGTGGCGCTTCTGGCAATTTATTAGTGAACCCATTTCACAGTTCACATGCAATACCTACACTATTACAGGCGAATTAATAGCTTCCTGTCAGCCGTGTCAAAATGTACGGTTAAATTATCCATCACATTCTGGAGTTTACTGGAAACTAGTGAAAAAGTTTCGTGTCGTTTTCGTGTTGCTAACATGGAAGTGTAAATGTTTTTGCGTTAAACGGAATTCCTTCGTTTATTAATAACTAGTTCAATATAAATTGAAACCACAAATCTTTTCGGTCATCATCTTCATCATCTTCCGAGCCTTTTCCCAATCATGTTGGGGTCGGCTTCCAGCCTAACCGGATTCAGCTGAGTACCAGTGCTTTACAAGAAGCGACTGCCTATCTGACCTCCTCAACCCAGTTACCCGGGCAACCCGATACCCCATGGTTAGACTGGTGTCAGACTTACTGGCTTTCTTTTTGAAATCTTTTCGGTATAAATTTATTTATAACGAAAATAGAGACAATTGTGGTGTGTTTTATAATAAAAGCCACATTAACACTTTATTACTTGGCTCATAAATAGCTCATAAATTAGTAAAATAGGTACCTAAGTATATAATAATAAAATTAATGTACAGTAAACATTAAATAAACCTTTTTCTTCCACAGCAATAACTAAATTGCCTTTACAAAAAATTACCATATCCTACAAAAGAAATACATTAGACGCCATACAATAGTTACCACCCAGCGTGCCGCCCGCCCAGAGTATTACTCACCGCCCTACTCATAACCTCGCTATTTCCATGAATAAATACTAAATGACAGGTTTTTTGTACTACAATCGATATTCTAGTACTTTCAGTTGGTTGCTTTGTTTCTTTGTTAGAGGTGTTATTGTTGCTAGGAAAAGAATAGTGGAAGTTTTGAATTATAGAATTGTGCGGTGCATTTTGGTATGTAGTTTAATATCAATACTTATATTGCATGTTGTAAATCTGTCATTCTGTTCATGTTTATATTACTAAATCATTTTTTTTGGTACATACTTGGTCTAGAGTCAGAGAAAGGATTTTTTTCCGGTTCCGAGAAGTAGTTTTCTTGAGTCGCGGGTGGATTCATAGAGGACTACTAATATACTATACATGTTATATAAGCTTATTATTTACATAATATACTTATGAGTAGATATTAAAAGCTAGAACAATAGCCTGGAAAAATAATAATATGACTTACCATACAAAAGTCACCTCCATAATTTATAACACCAATAAGAATTTTACGATATTTGTGTGAAACTGTCCGTATTATCTCATTCCGCCTGCTTATCATATAATATACTTATATATGATACATGTGTACTAGTATGTACGTATATTGTGTATCTTGGTAGGAACACGCCCAGCCCTTATCTGTTCTGCTTATTCCCTTTTGTTTTAGTCATTTTATCAAAATACTCGGCAAAGTGACTTGTAATATTGTTATGCGTAGGAAGGAAATCCGTTGTAAAGGTGGTAATGCGAATTGGTGTAACGTAATCCCGAGTTTTTCAGTGGAGACCACGTGGTAGTAAAGTCGTGGTGGCCTGGTGGGTAAATGACCAACCTCTCAAGTATGAGGGCGCAGGTTCGATCCCAGGTCAGGCAAGTACCAATGCAAGTTTTCTAAGTTTGTATGTACTTTCTAAGTAAATCTGAGACACCATTGACTGTGTTTCGGATGGAACGTTAAACTGTAGGTCCTGGCTGTCATTGAACATCCTTAGCAGTCGTATGGGTAGTCAGAAGTCAGTAAATCTGACACTAGTCTAACCAAGGGGTGTTGGGTTGCCCGGGTAACTGGGTTTAGGAGGTCAGATAGTCAGTCGCTTCTTGTAAAGCACTGGTACTCAGCTGAATCCGGTTAGACTGGAAGCCGACCCCAACATGGTTGGGAAAAAGGCTCGTGGTCACCCACGTGGTTGTAAATGTTGATATAGTCTGTAGTTTTTAGATAGGTAGGTAAGCATACTTTATTTGGTACACCGATTTTTACTCTTTCGATCTTGACTCTAATGAAAATAGGTGACTTAATGGCCGATCTTATCGCTAAGACCGATCTCTTGAAGAAAACCTTTAATATTAAATCTAGATATTTACATGACGTAAAAAAAGCCTTATTTATACATATATACAACTAAAAAATGGCATCAAAAAACTCCTCATCGCTGCCCACCGGGAGTGTACCCAAGAGGCTGGCAGCATTGCCACGTTGGATGGCAATGCTTAATTTTTGACCAAAATAAAAACCAGCCTTTGGGTCACTTGAAGTGTCAGCAAGTCGCTTTGCCAGATCTTTAAAAAGCAGATGAGCACTTGGACCCCACGGCCCGAGGGTATCAACCCCAAACGGCTCAAAGGTATAGTTACCAACCAGGGTGCTATATTTGCGCCGTTTGAGGTTCTCTGCAGCCGCAGCAGCGGAACCAGCACATCGCGCCGAGCTAGGAAGGTGAGATGGTGCAAGAGTATCGACACAAGTCGCGTCCCATACTAAAGACCTACCCATCTTCCACGGGAACAACGACATACCGTCTGGTCTCTTGCCATCGTCGCGTGCCAGACCACTGGGTTCTAATATGGCTGGAACGCCTACGGCAACAAGAGCACGACGGATTATGTCATTGATATTCGCATGCCGTGCAAATCGTCCCGCGCTGCGGCTGCACGACAAGCCGTGGTGTCCAAGGCTGCTGACAGCTTCACCACAGTGGCAGCGGTGTGGAGAGCAGCACGGAGCACCCAAACGCAAGCAAACAGCAAGCCGGAAAGTGGTGTCGTCAAACAATGTGCCTATGTTTGACGACGGAAGTGCCAGAAGCCATAGACCCGACTCCCATTCGCCCACAGCCAGAAGGCGCGCTCGCTCTGCAGAAGAAATTGACGTATTTAGCAGATTATTCCGTATAACTCTGCAGAGCGGCTCATCCCACTGTCTCTGGGAGGACGGGTTGACGGGTGGATCAGTATTCGGGCAGGTGATTTTCCAAGCCTCTACAGCCTCAGTCAGACATGGTACCTCGCAATTGGCCAGTGTGATAGGAAGAATTTTCCTGGTCAATTGCTCAGTACCATGGACGGAGGATATAAAGGCCGGTAGGCTAATACTTGAAATGTTGCGGACGCCAAGCCCTCCCTTTAATTGGTTGATGATTAGGATTATCTACTTATGTTTTATCAATCTATGAACAACAAAATTATTGTATGCTTACCCTGACCATCCATAGACCTTGACTTTGACTTCTCATCCAGCCCATCATTTCTCAGACCTCAGACAACCCGCAACTAGTTGCTCCTCTTACAAACAAATTACTCACAATTTCTCCGTAACTCCGTCGGTCTTCATAACCAAATATAGCCGTAACATTGTAAACGTTGATAACCGAAATAATGTATTACACATACTTGTGTTACTTAGGGTGCGTCTACACGGTGCAAGCAGCTTGCGCATGTTGCGGCATATGCGCAGGTTACATGCATTGTAAAAACGTGCGGTCCCAGCGACTCGCGCATGTTCCAAAGCACAATACCCACCCGCGTGCTCTTGTCACTTATGCATGTTAACTTGTTCCAGCCACATGCACTGTGTAGACGCACCCTAACCGAAATAATGTATTACACATACCTTTGGTACTAAGTGAAATTCCTTGAAAGCTGAGTCATGGAGGTTTATAACTTGATGGACCTTCAGGATTCCCACGCTATGATTTTCTGAAATTCTTGGGAAGGTAGTTTGGTATAATTGGAGTATATTGCTGAAGTGGGTTAAGGTCAGTCTTCTAGAATTAATACTGATATAATGGCCTATTTTTATGATCAACAACAATAATTTAAATTAGTCATCGGTAATGTTTATTATTACTACAGGAACTTGCTTATATTTGAGCCTAGCCTATTTTTTTGTACTAATATGAAGTTGCAAAAAGCACCAAGTTATATACCGCTTTAATTTGCATTAGAAAACAATAATCAGTGTTTGTACATAAAATGTATAATTTTTACGTATATAGGACATAGTACTTGATTGATTTCCAAAAGGGCAGGTCCCTTCGAAGTGATCTGTTTAAAAATAGATCGGCATTAGATTCATAAAAAAATAATTGTACTTTTAATGTTTAAAACTGGTTACAGATTAATAATTGTGAACATAACAGTTTCACAAACTCTTACATGCGCATGAGTGGTTTAAGATAAAAAGCTGAACAGTTGTCGCGCTAATGATTTTCCCACATTAGCGATGTTTTCTAATCGATGACAATGGTAAGAGCTTGTTGTACACAAGTAATCGCTAGTTATGCGCTGATCCGATGAGGGAGGTTATACTGGTAGCGAGTAGCGGGAGCGATTTTGAATATGAGAGAGTGTTAAAGAACAATTATTGAAAAAAAAAAGCTTGTCAGGGAAATGATATCGGTAGGTTATTTAGAGCTGTTTTTATAGTAGGACCAATTTCACCTGTCATGATTATGTCATTATATATATTTACATTAAATACCTGCTGTTTGATATTTTAGTACTTAAACCATTTTACAGGTGTAAAAATTTGGGCCGTCCGTCATTGAATTTTCTTCTCACTTACTTTATTTTCCACACTAACTAGTTTGAAGGATATAATTATATTGAACTATTAACCTGTCATAACCTAATGTAATCCACACCGATGTGAAAAAATGTGCTACTTTGACATGGTCACTAATTGCATACGCAGACTATTCTCTAAGATAATCTAATGTATGTTAAATGTTAATGAAGTAATTAAAATGATTATCCAGCGTTGTTCTGACGTCTGCTGAAGTAACTGCCGGTCGATGGCTTTCATACTAATGAGGTGGAATCCTTTTGAGTCTTGTAGGATGAATTCCATTCAGAGAACCCTTTGAGAAGAAAATTCCAATAGGTATGTGTGTATTTATGTCCTGTTGTACATAAGACACCATATGTTAAGTTTCGGTGAGTTACTTGGAGTCCTGGTTAGGCAAATATCATGATGCTAATACTGTACCGAACTGAAAAAGTCTGAAATAACCAATCCGCCAACAACTATTTCCTATGTATTAAATAGGCCGATCATGCTAGTATTTTAAAGGTGAAATTCACAGATAACATAAATGCTTGTTCTCTTAAAACCACCGCCTAGATTTAAAACTGCACACGTTTAATAGTAAACAATTGTTTTAAGAGAAATGGATGTTATTGTTGCCAGAAAAAATAAGCCTGAAACGTAAATTAAAACTCATAATGATTGTCAAACTCGACTTTGACGAACGAATCTGAGGTCCCGGGTTCGATTCCCGGTTCGGTCAACATTTGTGTGATGAGCATGCTTGTTGGTCGTGGTCTGGGTGTTACAATATGTATTTATAAATATGTATATGTGTAGCTATATGTAGTTTATCAGTTGTGTTAGCACCCATAATACAAGTTAATAAATAACTTACCATGGGGCTAACCAACCGTGTGTGAAAAGGTGTCTCGACATTATTATTATTATTTTTGTATATACGTTTATTTTTCTCGGCTTTGAGCCGGGTAGAGCTGGTGACACGGGCCTAAGCCAAGTGGTCACCAGCGGGGTTTGTGGTAGTAGGTCTGTTTCGGTTCAGCCGTGTAGATTGTGTATTTGTGTTAGTGTTAATGTTTGTTGTATCTACTTCACATTGCAGAAACTTGCGGACTAGTCTGCAATTACTAAACTGTTAGACGTTCACCGCTGTCAGTATGACCACAGCCCAACATTCGGGAAAGTCATGACATGTTATTGTTTTGAAGCTGCCGCGTCACCGGGGAAAATCTAACGCTGGGAAAAGGAAATCTTACGGTTATGTGTTCTAGCAGAACCGTGGAATTTCATACTAAATGCTTACTCTTGTGTTTTACGACTATTCCTATAACTTAGCACTTCTGCACACTCTGAATCAGAATTTTTAATATTTCGTATAGGTACGGTTCTTCAAACCATACAGACAGAATTGTGTTGCTGGGGAATTTGTTCCACCACTTCTTCCCAGCAAAAACACATAGGGGGCTGTCTTTTGTAAAGACCTTCAAAAAGGGCTGATTTTCGGAAAACTTTGAATAAATGACGTTTTATCTTTTATCTGAACTTCTGGTCGGCCTAGAGTTTGATCGAAGTCATAAATCGGAATTGAGGTATCGAGACGAAAGGTTAGTCAGCTGGGTTTTTCTGTTATAGCGTTTAAGAGTATTAGTAATTCGACAAATATTTAATTAATAATCGTCAAGTCTTACAAATTAAATTAATAGGCAGAGGCAGCATATTTGAAGTCATGTTTGATATTTTGATGCACTGAAAAAAATGGTTAAGAATGTGCAGTCAAATTTTATCATAACAACACATAAGTAAATTGTGTTTTATGTGTGTCAGATATCTCAGAGTGTATCAACCTCTTATCTCTAGACATTAAGGCAGGGGGGACACTGTCGGCATGTTATCTATGCTATGGTGCACACAACAAAACACATAAGATAACTAGCTACAGACTACAGACTGTTTTAAACGACGCGAGTAATAAGGAAATGGTATATTTGGATGCAAATAGGTATAATATTGTGAATATTCATGCAAAATGTAATGACTAATGCGAATATTTTATGGCGTTATTTGACAAAATTGTAATTTAAATAATTAATTTTAATTAAGCACCCGACTACGGAACTGCAACGTAATCAATGGTCATCTTAATACTCAGACAGAAATGTAATTACCATAAACGAGAAAAGGTACAATTTAAGATAAATCTCGAAATTGCATTCAAGGTTGCTGCTGACGGTACAAGCGCTCGCGCACCGAAGAACGCGCGCGACGATGCGTCCGGCGTCAGTCGATCCGCACTCGCCGTGGAAGTCAGACGCGCTCGCTCGCGGCCTATCGACGCATCGATAGCACAGCGCAGCCCGCGATAAAAAAACCAGTGTTGTGTTATTTTTTTTGGCGAAAAAAGGATATTGTTATAAAAATAGTGGTGTGACGACTTGGACGAGGCGAGGTTTTTTTTTCTGTTAAGGTTCGTTTTTTTTTATGGATATAGTGGTAACGGTTTTTTTCATTGTGGTCTATGGTTGTTCAATTATTCTATTAGTTTTTATGAATGGAACCTTTTTCCTTTTGCATACAGCGTCAGCAAAAAGTACAATCCTAAATCCTAAGTTAATGGGTTTAGGAATTCGTTTAATTAAAATTATTTTCTTAACTTTACATACGAATAATATTCTTGTATACAGGGTGTTTGGCGCATGGACCGACACAATTTTTTGGGGGATTCGTGAGGCCATGTACTAGTTTTCACTCATAGACCCAATGTCCTATATGTCACTGTATTCGAGATACGATTTTTTTTGTTTGTTTTTAAAAATTACCGGAACTATCACCTTTAAAACGCTATAACTTTTCAGTCTGTTGTCGAATTTACACCAAATCACTTTCATTGCGTTCTCTGATGTATTATTATTCCAAATAAAACATAAATTCATAGCACTAGATGGAAAAAAAATACTTGTTGAGCTTCCAAAGTCTTAAAAATGAAAAAACGTATGAAAAATGTCAAATTCAAAATTAATTATAAAAAAAAGTAAAAGCTTTTATGAACTTCATTTAATAAAAAAAAAATGCCTACTTAATACCCTTTCCAACGATATGCCACATGGGTGTGAAATCATTAATAATGTCGTCACAAACCTAAAGGTACACATTAACCAGTGCCAGGGTAATGAAAACACAAAAATGTTTTAAAATGTTTTAATTAAATTTAAGTTATAAATTATGTTCAAAATGACTGCCTCTGTTGCGAATGCATGCACGGCATCTTTTTCTAATTTCTACAGTCGTCGTCCTCAGTCGCATTTCTGCTTTCATAATTTCAAAGGCGCAATTTATTCTTTCGATTAAAATTTCTCTTGTGGGTACTTCAGTCGCATACACAATTTCTTTTGCACGGCCCCAGACATAAAAATCCAAGGGCGTCAGGTCTGGTGAACGTGCAGGCCAAGGAATTGGGCCGCCTCTTCCGATCCATGAATTTGGAAAACAGTTGTCCAAATGTTCTCGCACGTCTCGCTGGTAATGTGCTGGACAGCCATCATTTTGGAAAATAATTGGTTCTCCATCTAATACTGGTAATACCAATTCAGGTAAATCTTCGAGTAAAAAATTCAAATAATTTTCTCCGGTCAGGCGCTCTGGTAAGAAATGTGGACCGATCAGGTGTCTTCCAATAACCCCCGCCCAAACGTTTACACTAAACTTAGTTTGAAAGGAACTTTGTCTTTTCTTGCGGGGATTTTGTCTTTTTTGCGCCCAATGGTGAAGGTTGTGGAGATTCACAATTCCCTCGTGATTAAAATTGGATTCATCAGTCCACAAAATTCTTTTTAAAAAATTTGTATCATCTACGTCCGTATGCATCATAAATCGGCAAAAATCGAGCCGTCTCCTGTGATCATCATCTATGAGACCTAGAACAATCCATTAAAGACTGGTAAAAATTCACTTTTTGAATGGCAAAAACTAACATAAATTTAAAAGATAAAATTAGAAAAAATAAAAGTTACTAGGTATTTATTTGAAAAACGAACCAGTAAAGCTACAAGGATATTTGTAAACGTTTAAAATAAGTGTATGGTTAAAACCATTTTAAAATACAAGTTTTTTGGGTGCAAAATTTCAGCACAATAAGGTCGAAGATAACTGGTTCAAAATTTAGTTTTACGATTTCGCCTGATAAAATAAATAAAGTACTTAACGTACCTTGAACAGAAGTGTAGTGATACGCATGCTTTCCATTTTCCCGAAGAACTGACCAAACTTTCCAAACCGACAAGTGAAGTCTTTCAGCTACAACTCGAATACTTGTCGTTGGATCCTCATCAAAAGCTTGCAAAATGCTTTCATCAATTACAACATTATGTTGCCTCACATTAACGCGAGGCTCTTGGAAATTTATGTTTCCAGTCTCCCTCAGACGTCGATAGGTTGTAGCAAACGTCTCGTGGTGTGGTATACGCCGGTTAGGATAACGCTGCTGGTAAATTCTACGCGCTTCACGAGCGTTACAATTAGCGCTGCCATATGCCAACAACATGTCAGCATACTCTTCGTTGCTGAAGTTAGGCATTGTAACAAGCACGGTGAATACACCAACAGTTTAACAGAAAAGTTCAACAAACAAAACTTAACAAAAACAAACTTTAACAAAAAACAACGAAATAGGAAAACGTGAAATACACGGACACTTCCGATAGCAGAGATAGTCAAATCTCGACTAAACAAGGATCACATAACAAACTCCAACCCAATGATAGACAAAGACAAGAGATATTTTTCATGCGTAAGAAAGAGACAGGCAGTTTACCTGCCAATTACCTGCTTACCATTGTTCTATCAAACGGGTTCGTTGTTAGAGACGTTAGAGTGCGTGTTCGTTCCTGCTCTGATTTTGACGACATTATTAATGATTTCACACCCATGTGGCATATCGTTGGAAAGGGTATTAAGTAGGCAATTTTTTTTTATTAAACGAAGTTCATAAAAGCTTTTACTTTTTTTTATAATTAATTTTGAATTTGACATTTTTCATACGTTTTTTCATTTTTAAGAGTTTGGAAGCTCAACAAGTATTTTTTTTCCATCTAGTGCTATGAATTTATGTTTTATTTGGAATAATAATACATCAGAGAACGCAATGAAAGTGATTTGGTGTAAATTCGACAACAGACTGAAAAGTTATAGCGTTTTAAAGGTGATAGTTCCGGTAATTTTTAAAAACAAACAAAAAAAATCGTATCTCGAATACAGTGACATATAGGACATTGGGTCTATGAGTGAAAACTAGTACATGGCCTCACGAATCCCCCAAAAATTTTTGTCGGTCCATGCGCCAAACACCCTGTATAATTTATTTTTATGAGTTTTTAGAATGAATAAATCTTAAAAAGGTTAACATACAAATAAAATCATTGCACAAAAATTATTGCAAAATATTTCCCAGAATACGAATTCTCTTTGTAAGTAGCAAAAAACTTAGATAACAACAATAAAATATATAATCAAGACAGATAAAATGCAACTGCAACGCCTTCCCACTTTATTTATCGAAAAACAATGACGTCACATTATCTAAAAGTCGATAATCTACTCAAATACAATTGGACAGCTCTATATGTACTACATGTTCATCGATAAGTCCTTATCGATAATATTTGCGCGTAGTGACGTACTGTCATTATCGTAGTGTCGATAAATGGACAGCAAACGTCGATAGTCCCTGAAGGCTGTCATATAACAAAGTCTAGGGATTTATGTCATCATTTTAAATGTTATAAGTAACTTTATATTAATATTATGAATATAATGTCATTGTTACGATAGAAAGTCGTAGAAATCAATGGCGCCGTAATTATTTTTTGAGATAAGCCCTAAGATGACCATGAATTCAATTATGTTAGTCATTTTGTTTTATCTAGAGACTTATTACTTTATACAGCAATCAGACAACTTCATGACATTTGATAATGACAGTTATTAAATTCAATCGAGTACACAATATTAATTTTGAAGTCATTTACAATACTAACATTAAAATTACTGGCTGTTCACAGCGGTATTACTCACTTATCGCCAGAACAATTTCCCGCAACTAAGTAAAAATTAACCTATGTCCTTTCTCGGGCTCTAGTCTATCTATGTACCAAATTTTATTGAAATTGGTTCAGTAGTTTGGCATCAAAGAGCAACAGACAGACAGAATCACATTCTTTAGAGCCTCGCATTAATAATTTTAGTATGGATTTACATCATCTTATATTATTGCCTAATTTAATATTAACAAACAGAAACAACACAATTTGCAACTCAATAATAACAAATCATAATAAAACACATTTGATACGGTATGGTCAGAAAAAAACAAATTTCACCGTAAATAACCATAACAATTTTAATAACACGGTTTTGATATAAATGCTGTGTTATTATTTGTTGAGGAAAACGAGAATATGAAAAAAAACTAAGTTATTATCTGTACTAATATAATAAAGAGGATTTTTATTGTTTGTTTGTTTGTGCCTAAAGGCTAAGAAACTGCTAATCCGATTTACTAATAAATCGTTAGTTTATTATTTATAAATTTATTTATAAATAGTTAGCAGTGGTAATTTATAAAACGTTATGGAATTGAAAACTTGTTAAAAGGCTCTTTTTCATTTATATGTTAATGTCCTGTGGATATTAAAATAAGCAATGCTTTAGTTATTGATCTAGACGAAGGTTCTATTAAACTTTTCTAAAAAATAATTAATATAAGAGTCCTTATATAAACTATAAGTAATACCAAGAACTGAATTTGAAACACACAAAAAATACAAACAATACGATACCTATCTAAAACAGAAACTATATTGGCCTTACTACAAAAACTTTAACCACTGTTTTACATTTGTCTAAAAAAAATGTGGCTCCAAAATGAACCATATGTCAACGTCATAATTTGACATTTTTTTAGACAAGTCTTAAACTGACGTTAAAAAGTTTTTGTGGTAAGACGGTTAGTGTCAATCTTTACATAGTTACAATTAATTATTTTATTTATGTCTTTTTTATGGAAAATTTCATTTTTGTTTCTAAAGATATTTAAAGAACTACAAATATTTACAATAAAAAATAAAACTATCCCTGTAAGAACATAAAACACAAACCATGTTGAACATAATACACTTCACTTTTTACTCACTACTAAAACAAGCCTAATTAAAAAATAACAAAAATAATGAAACTACAAGCGGTTCCTTTAACTTGCATCTCAAACGACTGATAAAACAGGCAGCTGTTCAATAATTACAATTAAAAATAATACAAATAACTTCAAGTGGTATGTGTACTAAAATATCTGATCCTCGGTATTCAAAGGGGAGCTTTTAGAGTAACACACTGCAAACTTTTAGTCGGCCGATAGTTTTTAGGCTCATAAATCAGTATGAAGATGAATTGTAAGTGCGCACATTATAAAGATCAGCCGTCTAACTACAAAAACTTTTTAACGTCAGTTTAAGCCTTGTCTAAAAAAATGTCAAATTATGACGTTGACATATGGTTCATTTTGCAGCCACAATTTTTTTAGACAAGTGTAAGTCAGGTGTTTAAGTTTTTGTAGTAAGGCCACAGGTATTTAGCCAGTATCAGACCTACAGAAAAAACACTTGAAAAAGTGAGTTAAGTAAGAATGTATGGCATATATGGTATGGGCATGTAATGAGGAGGGATGATACGCATGCAACAAAGTGTGTGCTAAGTATGAATGTGGAAGGATGGAGAGGAAGATTTAGACCGAAGAAAAGATGGATTGATTGCTTGAAAGAAGACATGAATAAGAAGAGAGTGGATGATATTACGAATGTCTGAAAGAGAGAAATGGAAGAAAAATACATATCGTGAAAACCCTAAATGACTTAGGAACAGGGCAGAAAAAAAAGAAGTCCGACAGAATTTGATTTTAATAAAGATTTTCTTAAGAAATAAAACTTTGTTCATCCTGCAACTGTCGGTCAACTATTTAGTCTACAGTATATACTGTTAGTCTGGAAGGTTATTTTCGGAATACCCGTCTACGTGCTGAGAATCTTACATTTCAACAAACGCATGACATTTTAGGAGGTATGGCTTAAATTAGTTTCTTTGGTTGTAGACGTTTGTTGGCATCACAATTTTAAATGTTTTTAAGTTGTTCAACATGCTTTCTACGGTTTAAATATTTAACTCATTGAAACAATGTCTATTTACTTTTTGGGTTAGTTCATAAAATAATTGAGGCTACTAACGAGAGTTCGTGAAACATGTTTCTTGTTTTCCATTAAACTCAAGTAAGCTTTCGTTGATATTTACTTATAGAACAGGTGCAATTATTCTTTATTTACTAGAAGTGAACAGTTATGCTGGTAAAATCACTACTGCCCTGATTGACAGTAAATAAAGCTAGTTACAACATTAAGTATTAAATGCTCCCATAATTGCTATCATCGCAAAAATCTCAAAACTATGTACCTATAAATTAAATACAATCAACATTTCGGTGCACTATGACCAAAATCCTTCACCTACACACAAATTTGACTAAAACTGAGCAATTATAAAATTACTGAACCGAAAAATCAACGTTTTCCGGTTTTTAGACAAAATGATTCAATTTAATGATAGAAATATGTATTCGCAGAAATTATATACCGTTATAACATTCACGTTTTTGCAAAGGTTCAAATATAGATATATTTTATATGTCTGGGTTATAGTTTCTTTAAATATTTATGAGGCATTTCTGACCTTACTTTCAATGATTCTAGTGAACTCCGTACTTGCGAAATATTATAAAGAATGTGAATTGTAAAACTATTTAACTAGGGAGCAATTTATGAACACAAGCAAAATATAATGGATACCTATTAAAAAAATTAAAAGTACTCACAGGAATTTGCAAGTCCAGTGAACTAAATAAACTTACGGACACTCGGTAGTGATTGACAGTCAAAAACTTGACCAACTATGTTTAACATCAAATTCCTCTGAAAAAGAGCCTTTTCCTACAAAACCTCAATTCACTTTCTCCAAGTAATTTTCTTACCTTCAGAGCAAAATATTCAAAATGACCAAGTCACCTTAATCAACAGTTTCCCTTCTTATCGATACAATAAGACTCGATATCGAATCGATATGCTTATCTAAGCTACGGTAGAAAGCCATTGTTATTTCTACATTATTTTCGCTTCATAACGAATAAAATTATCGATAAGCAATCGGCATGCTGAAGATGACGGAATTTTGCAAGAACTTTCTTTTGTGATTAAAGAAATAGTCGTGTTATATAGTTTATTTTTGATTTATATACATGGTTTATTTTATTTTAATTTATAGTGTGGTATGCGATATAAAAAACTTCAACAGTCATGAACAATAGCTTAGAAATGATTGAAAGATGTTCGGAATGGTAAACAAATATACAGATTCTCAGGTGTAAAGTACTATAGGTATTACTTGTGGCTTCATCATAAGCAGTATACCACACAGTCACAATGAAAGAATTTCAATATTGTAACAGTAGTTTCAGAGATTATCTTTTACAGACATACAGACTCAAACATAATGCTGTCAAAGATAAATACTGACAATTTAAAGATACCTTTATCATATGCAAAAGATTGAAAATATATAATGATTCGAGCCCAACCCATTTCTCTTTACTGACTAATCTTACAAAGAAATCCGGAAAAACAATTTGTAGATAACTGAGTCATTAATAAATCACTTTTATTTGTTCGGCGTAGAAACAGTGAATCATTTTTAATTGCGACAAATATACGTTCTGACATTATTAATGGAGTGTTTGGTCTGATCTGCGGTCAGATGTCGTAAATATTGTGGAGACATTCTGATACCAAATATATACAACACCCAGAAAGTAAACGCTTGTAATTTTCTTTCATGATATTTCAGTTTTTATACTGTAAATCCTTTCTACTTCGTAATTTTTTAAAGCTGAAGAGTTGGTTTACTTAAACGTGCTCATCTCTGAAACCACAGGTCCGATTTGAAAAAGTCTTATAGTGTAAGATAGCCCATTTATCGAAAAAGCCTGTAGTGTACTTTTTACCCAGATGCGCGGAAAATTTCCCACGGGACGCGAGTTAAAGTAGCAGAAGATAGTCAAATTCCACGGGATCAAATTTTTTTTACCGACTTCCCACAAAAGGAGGAAGTTCTCATCTCAGATAGGTATTTGTATTTTTTTCTACCTTCATAACTACAACATTAAAATGCACTAAACATTCATAATTTCTTCTCAAACGTCTAAAATTTCGCTGGAACCATAATTCTAACTCCAAAAATACAAGTCACCCGGCGCGCGCGCAGAGACGAACTCGAAATAAATGCGCCGCGGGTGATGCTGTAAACAGATTAGCCTACTAACTGTAGGGATAGCAAAACAGTTGTGGAATATTAAAGGACCTGTAGAGTTGGCAAAAAAGTTATTTAACAGTTGTATACTGAATATTAAAGAATAACTGTGGTTGGCATAAAAGTTATTTAACAATGAGGTACAGAATTTAATGTGGCTTGTCCGAGTTTGATAAAATTTCGCGTGGACATTTTTGGTGCGTAAAAAATATACAACACCACTTTTTTGCCAGTTACTTACATAATATAAAGAGTTAAAAATTGCTGGAACAACTTTGATAAAATTTGGAATGGATATTTTGTGTTGTGGGTTTTTATCCGGGTGCGTTAATGAATTCTCGTCAGGATTCGTGTGACAATTTTTGTCATAAGTAGTAACAATTTTTTTTTTAATAATAAAAAATAGTAGGTAATTTAATTAATAAAAGTGTCATAGATAATAATAGTTCATGTGAAAAAACGTGTCTAATCACGTTGTACGTTATAAATTGATGTCGTAAAAAATACTAGACCATATAAAACAATTTATTATTTACCAACTACGCAACCTAATAAATTCGTTATCAAATAATATAGACTGATTATTATTTAGTGATCATATAGATCTTTATCCGCGTATCAAGTAACAAAAAACTGAACAATATACCTACTAGAAAAAACAGTATTTTTACACAAAAAAAATCTACTCTATTAAAATGACATAACAATAAAAATTATAATGGCTGCATAACATTATCTATTTACTTAGATATTTACATATTAACAATAATGATAAAAAAAACTATCCTAGTAAAAACAAAGAAAAAAAAAACTAAAAAGCATCAAAAATTCATCATCATCAATTTATTTTATTTACAGTGTTTTTTTTGGTGCATTTAGAATAGTTCTTATATGAATTGTAAATATATTTTAAACATTTGTAAATGTGATTAATAAAGCACCTCTATTCTTAAATTTGTTAAAATCATCAATTTATAATTAAAAAATAAACATTCGACTTTTTTGCTATCTCTACAGCTGCGACAACGGAAGTCAACAGAGCGTGCGCTTGCGCAACCGGCGGATCTGCCATTGTCTTGTCGTTGCTGACCCTACCAAGTCAATACACGTGTTTGTTCATACATTGTTTTCATACACATATAATTATTGTTGCTTTTTGGCCTACTTTTAGAATTAATGGCCGTCTTTAAGAGTGAGCACACGGCAAACTTTTAGTCGGCCGATAATTTCTTTAGGGTTTTCTTATGGGAAATCATCAAATGACCCTGCCCGCAGTGGGTTAGCGTGAAGGAATATCAGACTATTACTGTCATTTTGGGAAATCAATATGACCCCTCCAGCTGTGGGTTAGCAGCGTGAAGGAGTGTCAGACTCTTACTGACTAAAAACCATCATGTTACTTCTTAAGCTCTTTTTGTACCAGGGCCGCGGTAGCTCTTTCGAAAAATTGTAAATAGTCAATTTGGGCTGATAAATCAGTATGAAGATGAATGGTAGTACGCACATTATAAAGATCAGGTATTTACCCGGTATGAAACCGCCTAAAAACTTTGACTAGAATCAAAATTTTCTCTAAAAAAAGATTTGCTAACCATCGGGTCAAGTCGGCCGACTGTTTAGTCTTCAGCGTGCGGTTATTTAAGTTAGAAAAGAATATTATGTGAACATCTGTCATACATTTATGTAATTTTGTAGACAATGTGTTAATTTATGTTTCAGCAATGTGGGAGAGTAATCTAGATTGTAGAAGTTTAGGTCATGCTAGTTTTGTAAACATTTTAAATGTCTTAGAGATTTAGTATAGTGTGTTAAACCCCGTTTAATTGAATAGTTTGTGTGTAATTGGGTTACTTACTTCTCTGTTTAATGACGATACTATGAACAGACGTAGGTTTTGTGTTAAAATTGTAGTCTTAAATTCTGACTTACAAAAAGGTACAATATACATACTTCTCGATGTGATCCAATTAACAAATAATTATTGATCATAAAACTTCGGTTTCCCAGTTTTGCCAACTGAGGACCAGTGTTTTACATGGAGCGACTGCCTACCCTCGATCTTGTTGCCCGGGGAACTCTTGACATGACTGGTTGTCACACTTTCCACTTCTAACTACCTCTAACTACTACCAGAGATAGGTCAAATGGCAGCCTGGCACCACCAATTAAACGTGCCTTCGAAAACACAGAATAACTCTTTACGACATATCTGGTCACCCATCCACGTATTGACCGCGCTAAGCCTTACTAAGGCACGTACCTAACTAAAGTCTAGTCCTAGAATCAGTTGCATCATACAATGACGTTCACACATTCCTAGTGGTATCAAAGCCTAGGTCACAGCTCGCATCTAGGCTATTTATACTAATAGTGTTACTAGGTATCTAGGCAATACCTGAATAACTCGCATACTTATATGATGATTAACTAAGATGAGATTATTTTAGGATTAAACAGGATTTGGGTAGCGCTTAGAATTTTCGATTTTTAGGTCATGTAAACAGAAATATGTTATGATGTCAGAATTCTGATGAAGGGATTTTTAGCAGGTTTATAGGTTTCGGTATCTGATGATGTCAGTGTTTTAGTCATTCAAGTGGTTATTCATGAAATACTTTTAGATTTTAGTTCAACAGTTGGAGAAAACTTCGTGTGCAAAGTTTTTCAGAAATGAGATTTCTGAGTGGCTCATCGCTTTTCTTTATAAGAAAAGATACTTGAATATTTTAAGAATTTACATAATATATTAAAGGCTAGATATTTACCTAATAGAAACAGGACTAAATGCATGTTATAACCACTTATATCACTCGATTCCAATCAATCATTCAGCATAATCGATTACATTATCGATGCGTTCAATCGAGAACGGTCTGATAATTACGAGTAGTTTTCACAAAACGATCGCGTTTAATGAGCCGAGAGATATGTATGAAACAATTACGTATTATGATGAGGTATTGAATGGTACTATTAGTTAATTTATCGACTAGTTCTTCAACGTGGTTTTAGCCGTGTTCCGAGGGAACGTATACCTACTTAGTGTACTCGAATATAAAGTAGCTTAATTAATCTAACCCTTAAATGGTCAAATCTTCTTCACGTGAAATCGCAATAAAGAAAAGCCTAACTTTGCATTTCTGCACTTGTTGTTTCCCTCAGTTTCACTCTCCTCCCTAAATACTACATCAAAATAGTGCAAACAACGGGGTACCGATTTTTTACTACGAAAATACAGGAAAACAACGTTGTTTGTTTTGACTGTCAGTAACTGTCAACTACACCAAAAACGGTCAGACTATACAAACCAATTTAGTATAAGAGGTTTCAAGATTTCCCTCATACTCGAAACCTAAAATTTCACTAACACACTCACCATACATTAGCAAAATACACATCACCCGATCAATCTTTCACTCTACACTGCGCAGGAGTAGAACCCGCGAAAGCGCGCACTGAGGCGCGGCGCGCGACCGTGCGTGTGGGTAAATGAACTGTGGCGCCACTGTGCTGGTGATGGAAGACCTGATGGTGGAGTTATTACCTGTAGGATGTCATATGTTTGTAGCCTTTTGTTGTGTGTTTAAGGTATTGACGGGGTCTGAATTTTGGTCTGAATGGTCATGAGAGCTCGCACTGAAAAGTTTTCAGTGCGAGCTCTCATGCAGTCAACATTATGAAGAACAGGCATTTAGCAGATACTCGATCATCATCATCATCTCAGCCATAGGACGTCCACTGCTGAACATAGGCCTCCCCCGTAGATCTCCACAGATACCTGTTGGAGGCAACCTGCATCCAGCAGATACTCAATACTCAATCATTTATTGCATTCCACAATGTGTTTCTTAGGTGGTAAATTATAAATTATGAGATCATAGACCCTGTCGGGCACAGCAAAGTAAAACTAAAAGTAAAATTAGGAGAGATACTAGACCGACTGAAAATGGGAAAACTATCGGCCGACTGTTTAGTGTGCAGTGGTAGGGCAAACACGTAAAATAGAATAAGTAGTAGGTATTTTGAAAATTGGCTTCTGTCTCGTCGGGTAAACCCGTTATAAAAGACAGGCGTAATGATCTTTACGAACGCAACTATGACCGCAACTTCACCGAATTGAAATATTTAATTAAAATACATGCATTAAATTAATAAAAAATATCTAAGCAGCTTACCTTTTGGCGCTAACATTGCCATTAGAATTAATTAATCCCTAATAATAGTAATAAGAAGACTGCCTAAGTTTCCAAATAAATAAAACTATGAATTGATTAATAAATAATTCATTTGCGGCATCATCAATATAATCTTGTATTGCATTAAACATAATATCTTGATTATCAAACAGGTGTTACTGCTACTTTATTTTAGTCACACATGAATGATCTTAACCACAAAAAAATAATCCACTTATGTTCAGCAATTTCCAAACCATTTTAATTTAAAAACTGAACATACACTTGACCTCTTCAAAAAAGGTTAATAAACAATCACAAACCCATTTCAATTATTAATACTATTACAAATAAATGCTATCTCTAAAATCATTATCAGACTTTTTTTTAAAGTCTAGACAAAAAATTAAGTAGCAAGTTAACTGGCAGTATGAAATAGACGCCGTAGCCATCAGGCTTATTATAAACAATTGCCTGTTGCCTGTCAAATCATTTGCCGACAACCAAGGATGTGACTTTTAAAGACTATAAAACCACCAATTTAAGTTGAGCCCCGGAATTTTGCCGAACTAATTGAAATGTACGGTAGACTGCACATCAGTGGTAACTGTCACGCACCTTAAATCAATAGTAATGAGTACGATTTTCCTATAAAACTGTTACCACTGACATGACGTTGACTGTACCTAATCTGACGTTTGTTTGACGTGTCTCTTGACAAGTGGAGCCGTCTACAGAGGTCAGCTTAAATTGGTTTTCATGTACGAATTAGTTGACACTTAGAACATTTGTCATAGTTATGTGGTGGTTACGAAATCTGTAATTGAGATAAAAAAATGGATGCTTGTTTCATGTCCGGGGTTAATGGTTCACGATACTTCATTTTGTAGCGATGACAGTTTTATCAGAAGGCCAACTATTTTTGTGAAATGGTTCATAGTTAACACATTTATAATTCTTTTTTTTTGCATTTTTGGTAAATAACCCATTTTTAAGATATTACTTACATAATGATCAGGTACCTATGTAACTTTATAATAATAAGCAATAATATCGCACTCAGAGCCACAAGATAGAAACTGTGTTTAGTTTGTGGCTCAACGGTAACTTCCACAATGTAAAGTTGCTTTTTTGATAATAAACATTATTTTATTTATTTTAATGCAGAAATACGCATTTCAAAATATTGAAACGTACCTAGTCAATAAAATCGTCTTATAAACTTTTATGTATCATCATCTTCCTGCCCTAATCCCAATTTTGTTTGTGGTCGGCGCAGCATGTCTTCTCCTTCCATACTTCCTTACATTCTTCTGCTTCCATACTTCCTCCCATATTTTCCTTACATTCTTCTATCTGCCGTCGTAAATATTTCATAACTTTTTATGCTTCTGTACATACATAAATAGATCAGTTTTTCAAAACTAACCTAATTTTTCTTTGTTACAGACCAGTAATGTCCATCTAGCTGAACATTATCAACAATGGCGAGCGCAGGAGCAGTTCTCCTTGAGGCTAGGCCTTTCCGGCCCTTCAAGTCTTCCGAGGAGTACCTGTATGCCATGAAAGAGGACTTGGCGGAATGGCTGACTGTCCTCTACCCTGAACTCAGGATCAATGCCGATAACTTCCTGGATAGGCTCGATACGGGCGTGGCTTTGTGCAGGGTGAGTTTTTTATATATTTTTTTTTATATTCCAGTTTTGGGTGTCTATTGAAGATTTCAATTTATGTACTATGTTGATATTACTGACCTGCAAAGGTGAAATAAGGTATTTCTTTTAGTTTGAATGGGAACTCTGGAAAGTCATTGATAATAGTTAATTTCCATGTTTGCGTAGGTAATGTTTTAATTTATTTTTTTTACTCAGAATATTAAATGGTATTCCTTCCTTATCAGCATTGGTACAAAATGATATTGATACTTACGATTTTTTGTTTATTTATTTTTCGTTAACTAATATGAAAATGTCTCAAATGAACAAACTCAAGTGTGGAGTAATACCTATATGCATAAATAATACATTTCTTTGCCGATAAAATATCACGTTTCATTGATCGTGAATTATGAGAGATTATGTCAAAGATTATGATACAGAGGCGCCAAAATATGCGAATTTAAATACCTTATCTAAAAACAGATACGACAAACCATTATAGTGGTATTACTAAGGAATTTATTTGACAAATATTTTTGTTAGATTACCCAGATAAAGTGCGATGACAATATTTCGTGTTTTACAATCTATTGTTCTTTGAATAAATTAGTTTTTTTACCTGTTATTGTCAGTTTTAAGAACTGTTAAGTAACATTTATTTATAGGGTCTCGTGTAATATTTCGCACGTTATTTTGAACTCCGTATGTTCACGTCATTGGTATAAATATCTATATGAGTTTGAGTTTAGACACAAAATAAATAATGTCTGTTGTGCTGTAGAGGAGTGAGGAAAAAATAATAAAATATTGCATAGGATGAGTTACACAGAAATGTCAAAGTGTTTTGGGTTAAGACGTCAACTTATGACGCCATTTAAATGAAATTAAGCCGGTAAATAATTCTTGGTGTCATTTCATGTTAATAAAATACCTAGTTAACAATGCCAGTCAAATATGCCAAAAAAGTCTTATCCAATTGTATCTGCATTTGATATGATTGCAAAATAACAAGACATAAATTGTAATTATGTCATCTATTATGTATAATTCTTCATATTATGATATTCTATACTGTTCCTAATACAGGAAGATAATACCACTAATATAACAGTTCCCAGTCAAGTCGTCAGGATATCCTGCACTATTAGGACTCTTACATAACTTTATGCAAACACGTCACGTGCCTTTGACACCCAGTGTACTTGCACTGCGCTTAAATAGTATTGACTAGCCATTTTCCCGCGGTTCCACCCGCGTCCCGTGGGAACTACTGCCTGTACTGGGATAAAATATAGCTTGTATAGCCTATGTTACTCGGGAAGAGTTTAGCTTTACAACAGTAAAAAATTAAAATATTGGTTCAGTAGTTTCGGAGCCTTTTAGGTTACGAGCGTATGTAAAATTCTGAGCTGATTCTGCTGAACTTAGGATGATTTAATCAGTTTTTTTTTTTCAATTCCATGAGTAGTATATAAAACTACTGTCTTTCAGCGTAATTTCAATAGTAATTTAGTCATACATTTTATGATACTTCATAGGTGTTGACGTTACAAGTGACCAATAATACAACTTCCTGAAATATTATCGTTTCAAAGAGGCCAATAAATTATTATCGACGATAAGACTTACTGATTAGCTGTGTGAACTAATTGGAAATAACATGCTCTGTATGTAGATACGAGGGTTTAAGTATTTCTCCGTGTGTACGTATAATTGAATCGAAAATCTGATTATTTATCGAAAATTAACGTTTCTCTTACATCATTTAATTATCAGAAGAGATTTTTGAGAAAAGTAGATACTGTCTCGTAGGTGAAAATAAATTGTAGGTATGAATAAAGTCTCCTTTTCAAAAAATGGTCTTAATGCGTCTTATATGGTAGGTGCTGTCCCTATTTTGCCCTAAAAAAATAATCCTCATTTATCAGTCTTCCTAATTTGATAATGAGAAAACAATTTCCTAGTTTCATCATGTTTCGTTCACGAACGCTTTTCTCCATAAATTATAAATTTTAAAAAACCCCCGACTCAAAAAAAAGCACGCAATTATTATGACAAAAGGTTAAAAACGCTAAACCCTATAAAAATCAAAAAATAACTTTTAACACTACGTAAGTACCAACTAAAGCATGTCAGACTAAACTTAATTTTGTCGTGTCGGGGGACCGCTCTAATTTATTAGCCTAACGTTAGAAGTAATTATATACTACTACATTACATATACTTCTTATAACTTTTTATACAATTTTGTTTAGATACGTGTTTTTTAGGGTTCCGTAGCCAAAATGGCAAAAACGGAACCCTTATAGTTTCGTCATGTCCGTCTGTCCGTCTGTCCGTCTGTCACAGCCGATTTACTCGGAAACTATAAGTACTACAGTGATGAAATTTGATGGGAATATGTGTTGTATGAACCGCTACAAAAATATGACACTAAATAGTAAAAAAAAGAATTGGGGGTGGGGCCCCCCATACATGTAACTGAGGGATGAAATTTTTTTTTTCGATGTACATACCCGTGTGGGGTATCAATGGAAAGGTCTTTTAAAATGATATAAAGTTTTCTAAAAAACATTTTTCTTAAAGTGAACGGTTTTTGAGATATCAGCTCTCAAAGTCGTAAAAAGTATGCCCCCCCCCCTCTATTTTTATAACTACGGGGTATAAAATTCTAAAAAAAATAGAGGTGATGCATGCTAATTAACTCTTTCAACGATTTTTGGTTTGATCAAAGTATCTCTTATAGTTTTTGAGATAGGTTGATTTAACTGTAATTTACGGAACCCTTCGTGCACGAGTCCGACTCGCACTTGGCCGGTTTTTTTATACGAATGTTGTAATTAGGTAGGTATCATTTGATTTATGTAAGTATTTTTAAAGGTAAAAAGCGGTCCCCCGACACGTCAAAATTTAGTTTAGTCTGACATGCTTTAGTTGGTACTTACGTAGTGTTAAAAGTTATTTTTTGATTTTTATAGGGTTTAGCGTTTTTAACCTTTTGTCATAATAATTGCGTGCTTTTTTTTGAGTCGGGGGTTTTTTTAAAGGAGATTGGGCAAGAATGTATGAAGTTTGGTCCAAATGTCCACCACGAACGAGACCTATATAATTAAATAGTCCACTTAATTTAGAGTAACTTTTACTAAGAAAGTAAAAAAAAACAATGCCAAAAAAAAGTTATAGCCAAAAATGTATTCTTAATTTTCGGTAGTTTTTGTATGTTGTCATTATTATTTTTTATTTTATTCCACTTTCATTTCCGCACTTTATCTAAAACTAAGATGAGTAAGACACATTTGCATATAAACCCATATTTATTTGCCCGATGGATGTACGAATCACGAACCAATTGAGGTGCCAGAAGGGCTTGAATATACTCAACGGTGCCTGGATCTAAGATAGTTCGAAGTAACTGGTGGTGTCTTCTCTCTAATAATGAACAATTCTATTTTGTCAGAAGTTACAGAAAGTACGAAAATCGAACATCACGAAAAGTAATTGAAAAAATTAAATTGAAAAAATCTATAAAATGTTTTATTTTATTTTGCTATAACTTTTTTCTGGCATTATATTTTTTTTTACTTTCATAACAAAATATGTTCTATATTTAACGGGCTATCTAGCCATATAGGTCTCGTTCGTGGTGGACATTTGGACCGGAATCGCCCATTGTCCTTTATAATTTAATTTTATTTCATGCTTTTTGAAGGAGCTCCTTAATTTTTCCTTCTTTCATTTAATTTCTTTTATTTTAAGATGGGGTCGCTATATGCGATCTCGGCCAAAAGAAGCTGTTTAACAATCCTCATGACAAACCAGCTCTGGGAGAATTGCACAGATTGAGAAACAACAAAGATTAACCTTTGGTCATTCTAGATTTTCAGCAAAAATATAAATCGGTTTATCCGTTTCATTCCGGCATTCCAGGGTTTCATCAAAGTCAAAGTCAAAGTCAAAGTCTTTTATTTGCCAGAATGTAGGTGTACAGAGTATGTTCTTAAATCTAAAGTGGCCCATTTACATCCTACCATTACATACGGTGTGCAAATATTTGTTATAAATTTTATTAGAACACCAAGTACAGTTAGAGATATGCGCTCCCGTAAATGTTGAATGTTGATACACATTAGTTAAAAATTAATGTCAAAGTTATATAGTACAATATATCAAACATGTCAAACAATTATATTAAACAAACAAATACATAATTATGTGAAAGATTTAACTAAAATTACAATACAACGTCATTGATTAATACCATCTCCACAATATGACATAAATTCTTTGAGATCATAAAAACATTTTTCTTGTAACCACTGCGTCAACTTTTTTTTAAATTTGATTAAAGGTAATTCTTTAAAGACTTTTGGTAATTTATTATACACCTTGATCGCATTTATATAAGAGTTTCTTTTATATAATTCTAGCTTGCATTGTGGTATACATAATTTATACTTATTTCTGGGAGCTGCATTTCTTTTCGTTACATCCTTGAACTTAATAAATAATTCCGGATGTTGTTGTACAAAAAGGCACAATTCTTTGATGTACATACAAGGAAGTGGTAAAATATTGTACTTTTTAAACAAGGGTTGACAACTATCTGTGTTCGAGGCTCCACAGATTGCACGCACACATTTTTTTTGTACTCTAAACGCTTTTATAATATCTACAGAATTTCCCCATAATAAAAGACCATATGAGAGTACGTCCGTGATATGCACACAAAGCAGCTTCTGTAGATACCGTGACTCTTAGCCTTTTTATAGCATACACAAATCTGTCGAGTTTGTCACAAACGTAAGCTACATGTGCTTTCCAGTTGCAATTCTTATCTAGCATTATACCCAGAAATTTTGTAGTTGCAACTTCTTCAACAATCGTTTTATTATAATTTACATTTAATGTCAATGGTTTTCTTGTATATGTATGAAATTGTATCATTTTTGTCTTCTCTATGTTAATTTGTAAATTATTAGAATTCAGCCAACATATTATGTTGTTTAATGCTTTATTTATTTCTGATTCATACATGTTGGCGTTCTTACCTTTTACAACAAGGGTTGTGTCATCGGCAAACAAGATTGACTTGTGGCAAACAATATTTGGGAGATCATTAATGTACATGAGGAATAGGAATGGTCCCAATATACTGCCTTGAGGCACTCCAAAATTATTTTGCTTAAAGGCACTTCTGTATACCACTTTTTTATCATTTTTATGGGTTTTAGAGATTTCGACACATTGTTGTCTGTCAGTCAAGTAGTTTCTCAACCAGTCGTTCGCTTTACCTCTTATTCCATACCTATCTAATTTGTGTAAGAGCAATTTGTGGTCCACAAAATCCGCCACATCCCATTTCCAGCATCAGGTTCTCGTCAATCAGAAACATGAAGAGAACTCGTCAAGACAAATTCAACGAGCCCAAACTCGATGGGTTTACTAAATGGCAGTTCAGGGTTACGTCTCCTATCTTCGTGTCCTAACAGCAGACCAGCTCAGTGGTTCCAAAAGACATTAGTATTTCAAATTTCAGATCCCACATATGCTTGCAAGTAAACTGAGCGTGTAACATTCCTATCACACCTAACAAACGAGCTGATGACCTTGAAGACCTGAACCGATTTCCACCAAACATAGCTAAGAACACTCCCGAATGACATTCCTTTCAAACAAAAAAAACCGCATTACAATCGGATCATCCGTTTGGGAGCTACGATGCCACATACACACACACACACACACACACACAGACACGTCAAACTTATAACACCCCGTCGTTTTTGCGTCGGGGGTTAAAAACAGAGCGATACTACGTAAAGTTTTCAAAACAACTTGAGGTCAATGAACGTACTCAGAAAGGATAGCAGCTTATCACCTTATGAAACGAGTTCGGTAGAATTTATTGCAAGTTTGTATACCTTTATAAATATAAATAAACTTTTTAATTTTCTGTTAAATGTCGCAGTTCTCATGGTCAGTAGCGGAATATTTATGTTTATTGAAATTGGTAGGAAGGGTAAAATAAGTTATTTTATACAAGAACTACTTATTACACAAAGGCTGCGTTACACTATTATCCAACATTATCAGAAACCCTAAACCAAAAATATATAACCTTAGTAATTAGCAGTCGAAACAGTAGCTCATTCCACTCTTGTTTCTTTTAATTTGTATCGTTTACAAAATATAAGTAAGTGTGTTTTCTCTTGAAAAATATAAATAACTAGCCGTTTTCACCCGCGTCCCGTGGGAGCTACTGCCCGCACCGGGATAAAATATAGCCTATGTTACTCGCTGATAATATAGCTTTCTAATGGTGAAAGAATATTCAAAATCGGTCCAGTAGTTTTTCAGTTTATCCATTACAACCAAACAAACAAAGTTTTTCTCTTTATAATATTAGTATAGATGAGAAAAATATCACCTATCTATCTACTTTAACTATTAGGAGATACAGTTATTGCGGCTTTTTTATAAATTATCCATTCGTTGTTTAGCGACTATTATAGAGATTAATATTTGAAACATTTTTTTGAAGCTCAAAATTCAATCTCTTATTGACGGATAGATAGCTTATAGAAATCCAGCATGAATCAATATCATGCATTTCATAATAATACAAACATGTTTTTCCTAGCGCTGGTTATACTACCAATCACTTCGCTGAATAAACAGTGTTGTTATCAAGCTCTCGATTGATAAGATTATATATTATATACTGACCGACTAACTGCACTCGAGTGCTCAGACTGTTAATATTGTAAGTTTATTTAGTTCACAAAACAAATCATCTAGAAGATGATTTTTCCCAACTATGTTGGGGTCGGCTTCCAGTCTAACCGCATGCTGAGTTCCAGTGTTTTACAAGCATCTACTGCCTATCCGACTTCCTCATCCCAGTTACCCGGGAAACCCAGTGCCCCTAAGTAGGTTAGTCTATGAATCAAAATTAGAATAATTAAACTAAGCAAACAAATATAAAACCTTTTTATGAACTGAAAAAAAAGAGTGAAATTAATTCTTGATTGTTCTTACGATCTTTTCGCGGTGAAACATTGAATGGATCAAGATGCAATTTGGTATAGAGAAATATCAAATACTGTGTGCTTAGTAATTTCTTCAGGGCAAATTAGAGAGATTAACCGAGAAATATTTTATAAATTCTATTCATAAAATATCTACTTAAATAAAAAAGCATACAAATTAGAAAGACAAATCCTTCAACTGGTTAAACACTTTACAAAACTACTAATGATCTCTACAGCTCAGACAATATTGCAAAAATCGGCACATTACAAACGAATCGACGATTAATTAACAGTCAATCAGGATTAACGTTACAAAATCGTCGCTAACCGTCAGATTAACGTTAGATTTACTAATGGCGCCGAATTTCTATTAATTATTGCATTTATTGCGAAACGCTAATTCGTTTTATTCCATTTTATTGAGCAAGTTGATAAGTGAAAGATGTAATTTAAATACGCGTTTAAGATAACATTGCGTGAAACAGTACATTAAGACGTTTTAAAATGAGATATTTTTAAGCTAATGAGATAGTTTTTAGACTATTAGATATACTAATGAGACAGTTTTGGGGCTATTAGGTATTTTTATAAGACTGGCTTTTAATGGCTATCCTAGTACATTAAGTGAAAAAGTGCTTTGATACAAGCAACAATTTATCCAGTCATTTTTAGCCTTTAAAAATAACTTTAGATTTAATTAGGTAAAACAATAGCAAACCTGATATGAGTTCTTAAATTCAGTAAACAGTGTTAATTGTTTTTTAGCTTTAATTCTTACGGATTTAAGCATGACCAATGTGACGGTTTTCGTAAAAATGCAAGAACTACATTTATTAAACTGAATCATAAAAAATCGTGATTTAATAAGCCCAATAAATCGATAATCACAACAACCTTTTAATAACCTAATTAATAGATTAAATCAGCGTTACAACAATAGAAAACTTAACAATTAAGTTTAAGTTATTGTAATTATTAATTAATTTTAAACCTACAGTTATGTCGCGGACCAAGGTTAGGTTGCAACATACAATAACAAGTTAGTCACGAATTAAGATAAATCCTGTTTATAATTAACTAAATAATTAAATAATTTTGAACCTATTTATCGTTTAGGAATATGTGTTGTCAAACGGAAAATTTAGGTGCATTTAATATAGGTGCCATTTTCAATCCTAAAATAAGTACCTATATGCAAAACTGAACAAACACGAAGCTGCGTTTACTGATACCTATTACAATTTAATTGAAGATGTATGTGTTTATGTTATTATGGTATAATAGAGTAAAAAAATATGTTTCATGAATATTTAGTAACGATAAAAACTCTATTATGTAGATGAAAGTTTATTTCAGTTTTATCTTCTGACAGATTCTCACTGCAATCTCGTATCAAACGTTTGTACTAAAAATGTTCAGTGCAATTGGCAGCTTGTTTTTAAATCAAAAGCTTTATCAATTAACTCACCTTTTTGTACCATATGGCGTTGCAACATAAGCTACACTTATCATAAAAAGGAAAAAACTTAAAACTCTGATAAGCTATCGTTGTGATAAGTTACAACAATAATAAAGTTCTATAAATAACTACAACGCTGCACTGTGGTTAAAAATAAACTTTTATCGCATTGAGCCGATACCAAATTGATGTCTTGAATATGTCATAATACCTTCTGAGTAGTTCCTGGTCTTCTAAAGGTCGCCTGGTCCATCATTTTTGGAGATTAAATACTGTTGGATATCTTCCAGACTTCTGTGTAACTACAATTAGTATTTTGTCGACTTAAATTGTTATAATTGGAGATGAGTTAAGGTTTATCCTGGTTTGAAGTAGTGTATGTCAATAGAAACATTGTGTTTAAGCAGCCTTATAAAGCCGTTCTCGATTAAATGGGCTATCTAAAACAAAGTCTAGTTGTTTCTGAGTTAGCGAGTTCAATCAAACAAACTCTACAGTTTTATAATATCAAATACTACAGAGACTGCAGACAATTGTGGTTGAAACTATATATAGGATATAGATTATAATATTCAAACTAAAATTATTTCAATCAACGGAAAAATACAAGCGCATAAACTTCTGAAATTCTAAACTTCGGAAATTCTATTTATTGGGAATGTACAAATAAATGAGTAATAAGTAATAACTGAATAAACAGGACAAATGCATAGTTTTAGTGAGTAGTCACTATATGACTGTACCTTCAGTTTCATAGGATTTATCAGCTGTATTCATTCAACAAATATGTCTGGGTTTTCAGTTGTAAGAAATATTATAGTTTCAGTGATAATCAACAGAAATATAGGAGGACAATGAATGAAAAGCTATCTGGGTGAACTTCTTAGCTCTACCAGTTACCATTTAAACACTTAAACTTAAAATCATATTTAATTTAGATCTATCATTTTCAGTTTACTGATGAGTTTGTTTAAATAGGCATTCGTTTAAGATGGTGCTTAGTTACATCAGCTTAGACTGAAAACTAACCCTAGCGAGGTCGGGTAAAGGCTAGGCAGATGATGATTTTTCTTAGAAATTTTGTTAGCGCGTTAGACATTCAACACTTATTTACCACCATTCATTAAATACTTATATGTAAAGGGCTTTCTTTGTAGCATTTATACTTATTTTGAAGTGCGACAATTTTCCCACACTGGTACACATTCAAACGCTTCCACATTTCCGACCTTGAATGGTCAAGCGTGTGTTGTGTCAGCTCATTAGCAAGTCGGAACAGCTGGCGTGAGGCAACTCGACCCTCGCTCACTGTACACAGGAATTTCGCAAAAATTCATAGAAATTGTCAATGTGTTTTACTACAAGGATGGTATTGGTGAAAGGGTCAACATATACATATAGCAGTGGATTTTGATGAATTGGTTGTATAATTACGTCTTTATGTAATTTTTTAATACTAGTTATTCTTATTTGTATCCTAAAGGCTTCAAAACTACTGATCAGAATGTATGTAACAGCCTTTTTATCGTCCCACTGCTGGGCACAGGCCTCCTCTCACACGGAGATGGATTGAGCATTAATCGCCCATACTGAACAGATTTGAAAAAATCTTTTTGGAAGCTAGACTATCCCTGAGTAACATATACTAGGTGTATTTTATCCTTGTGCAGATAGAAGTTCCCCTATGACGCTGATGAGATCGCAAGAAAAAAAAACATAAAAAGGAATGATTAGTTTATACATGCAAAGTTAAAATCCAATCTAATTTAACGATGCACATTTGCTTCATAAAACTGTTTGAATGAATGAAACCAAACACCAAGCTGACCAGCCCCAGATTATTCACAACTGAACGCATCATTATGAATGAAATGCTTCACAAACGACTTATTCTCGTTTTATGATTCACTTCACTCGGTTGTTTCAGTATTCTGACAAACCGTTACTCACGAGTCAGTCACTTGAGAAAACTTCCGGCCTAACAATAATCATTATTGTAAAACATATGTTTCATACTTAGAGCATTGAACCAACTGGAGCCGTAATGAGCACAAACCTTAACGAAAGTTTGCCAATTTTGCGCAGCAACTCAAGAAATTGTGATAACTCACTCATGCATTTTTGATCACTTCGTTAGAAACACATACGACAAAATTAACAAAAAAAATATTTTTACGCGCACATATTACACATATGAGTATGACAGGCGTGGTGATTTCGTTCAGGATCTTGCATCATCAATCTTGTATGGCACAGCAATGGCATCTCCCGTTGGTTGAATGCTCTAAGGTTTCATATTGTATACAAGAGTTTTGAGTTCATTGTATTTTATTCTTCTTTATGATGATTCAATAAGTCTACAAGTGTAGTTTTTTTGAGTCTGTTTTATTATTATCATCTTCACTATGTTTTTTAGAGTATCTGTCAATACTTCGATGATTTCTAAGTACAGTTCAATCTGATATATTTTATAAGTAACTTATAATTTCTTATAACTCGCCAAGGTGAACCTAACCTTGCCTTAGAAATCCAAAACTCAGCATTAAAGTTAACCTCCAAAATTCCTTACTGCAGCCTTTAATGCAAAATTAACGACTTAACTAAGGTTTAATTGATTACTTGTTAGTTTGTTGCAAAGCGGTGTAGCAAAGGATATTAGCATATTTATTATGTCAAAATAGGAACCATGCTCACTTGAACGTATAAAACATAGAAGGAACGTAGACTTACAGTAATCAATAATTACTGATGACAAAGTAAGAATTGAGCAAAAGCATGGATATCAAGGTTACGGAAAATAAAGGAGAAGAAAGCATTAAAAACATCTTAAAAATGAAACCTAACAAACTTCAATATTTTAAAACAAGTACTTCTGTACTTATACTACTTAGGTATAAGATTAATAAAAATAAAAAACTAACTTCAAGTTAAGCTTAAAACCCCAGCCTTAGTAATGATGCTATAATACAAGATAAAATAAACACCAAAACATAATAAACAAATACAGAACTTGCAACAAACCTTCAGTGTTCCTGCAAACTTAACCAACATCTATAAAGAGGTCCTGCCACCTCGAACAACACAAATACAATCAAATACAATCTATTGGCATTACAAACAAGGTCAGGCATTAACAACCTAATCGTTATTCCACAATGGAGTACACATCAACGTTTATCTCAACATCTCAGTTGAAGCTGATAGCCAAATCTTGAGGTAGATATAAGTAACTGTTTGTGAAACGGAGGTTTGTAAGGGAGTAGAAAATGTGGTACCTTCTGATGATGTTCTCCTAGCCGATTATCGGCTACGGCGGCTGTTCTCATGTAAGGAGATTAGCCAACTGCGCAGGACATATTATAGTGCATGAGCATTTGCGCAGACACAGGTGCTCTCACTATTCCTTCACTCTCATAGCCCGATGGGACGGCAATCCGACACGACCGGAAAGAGATCAGGCGCAGGACCGACATTTACGTGCTACTTCGGTGAAGGATACTGTTGCCTTCTCTCGAAACTCTAGAAGAATTTCGAAAAATTTCGATTTTATATGATCACTTTAGTATGTAGTCTTGATTAATATTTACTTTGATCCTTCACCTTTTGTCTATTTAGCCTTTTTGTTCGTTTATATTTTTATCTACAGTGATTGACACCCTTCTCTTTTTTACAGTTTTAAATTGCTCTTGTATCGATACGTTTCCGTTATCTTTCAACCATTCAATTTCTGCCAGACTAACCTATATTTCACCTTCAATACTTTTATGAATAATTTTGAAATTCACGTGTTTTCAGATAAGTCTTACTGTTTGAATATATTAACATGAATTTCACGTGAGACTGTCTAGATCGTTAGATAGTGCAGATAGCTATCAGAAAATATTGATTTGAATGTCAGTTTAGTAGCATTTACCTCTTAAATCGTGATTCATGCATTACAGGGAATTGTAAGTGCAGTATTTTTAATATTTGAAGACAGGTGTGTCTGACCCGGTATGTTTTGGAGCAAGGACATGAAGATGAGTGCTTTCTAAATATAGCAGAAATGAAGAAGATTCTATCCATTATATTATATTTATTATAGCCAATTGGCGTGAGAGAATTTCTTGCTTGAGACATTTCAAATAACACTGTTTAACAATAGTCGGTGTATCCTGTTTTGTAACTAGCGTTATAAATAACAGTTATAGATATGAACTCTTACATACTTAGATCGCGTCCAAATTATCATAAATCTTCGTACATCGATAAAATATCAATCCTAGACACACTATCATCTGCCTAGCCTTTTCCCAAACTTGTTTGGGGTTGGCTTCCAGTACAACCAGATGCGGCTGAGTACCAGTGTTCTACAAGGAGCGACAGCCTATCTGAGCAACTTTGGCCAACTCGGTGTCGATCAATCTATACTTGCAAGTACTTACCACAGAAGTCACAAACTCTCATAACTTCCCATAACAACACCAACCCCGACATTAATTACACAACAAACTACAGCTTGTCTAAACAGACTATCGTTGGATCGTCCTTGCGATACACATCGGCGGTAATTACCGAGCTCGCGGGCGGAGGCGCCGGCGCAGGTGGCTTTAAGCTCGCCGTGATACAGGTGGATTGTAGAAGGTTTAGTCTGTTTGATCTTCGAAGTAGAAATGCAGTACTTTAAACCAGTATTTTGGTGAACCAGTAGTGAACGTTTGGGTGTTGTCGTTTTTTTAGTTTACAGTATAACTGCAGAGGAGATTTTCATGCACAAGGGCTATTTGTATGTGTACGATGTGTGTTTTTTGGACACAGGAAAAAACCGTGGGATGCAGATAGGAGGATATACATAATATTATATGGAGCATAGTAACGTTTAAATAAGCAACTGCTTCTGAATAATTATGAAACTGAAAAATCGGTGTTTACTCATGAATAGGTACTATCATATTATTATCGGGTTACCTAGCTAGATATTTATCTATTATATTATAGGTTTATCTATTTATAAAGGTAATTCTTACAACGATTTCCTGACAGAGTTAGGACTTCTGTATTTTCTTGTACCACGTTCAAGTTATTAAGTTATTTACATACCAGCTTTATTGTGTGATTGCGTTTACAGCCGGCTGATTAGTTTATGTCTTTATTCGAAAAGGAAAAATACGTCTAATGGCCATTTATTATCCTTTGATTGTTCAATACTGACAATCGGTTTATAATGACTGGTCTGTCTAAATACCCATACATGGGTTATTAATTGACTTATTTATTTGAATTCGAATATTTTTTGCTTAAGTTTAAAGATGTGGCTTATTAATTTAACAAATGATATTATTTTCTTAAAAATATAAAAAAATCTGTAAGTATTTGGAAACATCAAAATTCTACTCCATATGGAAACAAACGACGACGCTGAAAATAATACTTTATTTTTTTCACAAAAAAAATATGTTCCCATTTAAAAATACCAAAATCAAATCACGAATCTTGCGCAAATATTTGAAACACAGCTCATACAATAAAATAAAACAATGGTGCGAACATACCTGTGGAATTCGAAGTCGATTCGCATTCGATTACGATGCGAGTCGCGTTCGCTCACGATATTCGATGTATCGATACAAATTCTGTGTCTCTCCTGTCAAATACGTGGTAAGAATGATTGATAAGATGTAAAGTTGTAATTTTTTTACGATTGTTAAGAAAATTATTTTGTTTTTGTGTTATGTTCAGGGATTTAGATCTCCTTTTTACTGTGGAGTGCCTTAGAGTCTAGTTCTAATAGTATTTACATACTAGCTTCTGCCATCAGTTTAATTCAAGTTCCGTGAGAACTACTTACCGCATCCGAATAAGAACTGGTCTATAGCCTTTCGCGATTTTGGTATCTTTTTTAAACCAAAGCTATAGTTACATACAAAAAAAGTAGCTACCTCTATAATATTTAATTTTGTGGTTAAATGATTTAGATGTGAGTCTATTGAGCTGTTACTACAAAACACCTGAACCAATTGAGTAAAAGAGGATGTACGTTTACGAGTACGCGAAGTACATACCTAGTTCCTTCAGAAAGCGAATGAAACCAGGTGAATCGGCTAGTATAAAATATCGTGTCAAGACATCATCCCACGCCTACAATTTCATATAGCACAGGTGTTGAGACTGCACACTGCAGACTAAATAGTCGGCAAGAAAATCTTGATTCCAATCAAAGTTTTCAGGCGGTCTGATACCGGCTAAATACCTGATCTTTGTAATGTGCGTAATACCACTCAGGCGCAGGAACGACATTAACGTGCTCTCCGATGCACGGGTGTGTCAATAACCAACTGCTGATCTTTCCCGTTTGTGTCGGATTGCCGTCCCATCGAGCTATGAAAATGAAGGAATAGTGAGTGCACTTGTGTCTGCACAAATGCTCGTGCACTATACGTCCTGCGCAGTTGGCTAATCTCCTTACATGAAAACAGCCTCCGTAGCCGATAATCGGTTAGGAGGACATCATCTTCATACTGATTTATGAGCCCAAACAAACTATCGGCCGACTAAAAGAGTACAGTGTGTATCTATAATGTACTCGTATAAGTTTTACGAGAATACCGTAGAGTCTAGAGTCACCAAGGTGTGGTTCTAGAACCCAGTTGGCAATAGGTCAGCAGTTAAGTTAAGTATTAGGTAGTAGTATTAGGTTTGACCCTATTATGTATTGTCTTGTAGAAATTGATTCTATTATCATACGGGTTAAGAGTTATAACCTCCTTTTGGTAATACGGTTGGGTAAAATATGGCTGACTCAATATCTTCAAAGAGTTTTCAATCATTGATTTAGTTTTCTGAATATTGAAATGCTATGCTACCTACAAGTTTTACTGAAAACTTCTTATGTTATCTGACCTTTTAGAGTTTCCTCATTATAATAGAAATACAGATTTGGTTCTAACAGGTATTTGGATAACTCACTTTACTGTGCTTATATTCTTTTCTTTGTTTCGTTTCGAAATATTTAGAGTATAAAATTATAATTTATGCTATCTATAATTGAAGCAATTTTTCAACCCAAATCTTGAAAACCTTAAAAAAAACACGACACGCTAATTGCCAGCATAAAAAAATAATTAATCAATCCGTGTTATCTCGATCACGAGATTTCGATCGATTTAATTATTGATCGACGAAATATAATTGTCATTTTAATGGAAAAACATGTAAAGAGTTCTTAAGTTGTTCACTTCCCTACTTTGCACGTAAGTTGGTGATTTATTTCGTGTTAAGGGCAGTTCACACTATTTCGAAAAGCGTGAGTATGGGTAATAAATAAAATTCTAACTCTCTTGCTAACTAACTGCTGAAAGATTTCTTGAGAAAGCAAATCTTTTGTATAATTTTATGTTAGTACTTCTTTTATCATATTTAACTGTGTATCCTAAAATGATTAAATAAATAAGTTATGCGGTCGTGTGTGTTAAATAAGTTATTTTGAAGTTCAAACATTTTTTAAAATAAAAAAATAGGAAGTCCTAAATATGCTTTCCTTCCTAATACTTATTAAGTTAGTTTGCTTTAGAATGTTTCATTCCAACAGTCTGGTATACTGTGAATGTTCGTGATAGCATGTAAAATATTTGCTATCAAAGTAATTATAGTGAAACGAAACGAACTTGTAAAATATTATAATAATATTCACGGTATTTACTTACACTTGAATATACGTGGAAATGCATGCGTAACGGTTTTAATAATATTCTTAGCAACAATACAATTTTGTTAGCTGCAAAAATTTTCATTATTAATTCTTAATTAGGGCTCTATTGTTCTAAATTGTCATCCTTTGATAAAACACAACAGAGTTTAAATAACATTAAACAGATTTTCATGAGGTTTTCACCGAGGTATAGATAGAGTGATCCACAAGGGTATAGGTAGAGGGAGGTACCTGATAAGTAATCAAGTAGATGAGAATTCAGGAGGTAAAAAAACACACGAATCTTTTAACATTCACTCAAAATATAATCCCTTCTCCCTTCCCTTATAACTAGGTACAAACTAATTGCTAAAAATATAATCCCCTCCTTGTAACTACATAGGTACATTGATTACATCCCCGCTTACATCCGCACAAGTGTGTTTCAACCTTAACAGCACGTAACCATGGGTGTGACATTTTATCGCAAGGAGTGTCAATGCCTTTGAACTTTACTTTTTTGTAAAGCAATTGTAATTGGACTTAACTGTTTCGAATAAGGTTCAGATTCGACCTTAACTTGTCAGCAGTTAATAACGGTGCAGATTTAAGATCGGTCTGATAACCGTCTAATAATTTTTGATATTTCTTATTTGGATTTTGAGGTTCAAACGTGATAAATGAAATGGAATAATAAACTAGAGGTATTGAAACTAGGGCATTTGATTTCCGGCGTTTTCAGCTGAGTTCTTTTCAGACTTAATTTATTGAATTAATCAAATCAAAAGCATGTCTTATATCAAAAAAATATACTATAATACTCGATGTGTACTCGTATAGTGTAGGTAATAGATACATTCTTCTTCTTCTTCTTCTTCTTAAGATACAGCAACTAGAATTTTATTAGGTACCTACAATTTATGTTTATTTGTCGTTTGTAATGCTCTTGGTGTGCCAATTAATAAATACATATCTTACTTATACAAATTCGGATAAAGAAGATCTACTAATGCTTTATTTATGATAAAGTATTCTGAGGATTTTCCCAGACAGTGTAAATTATTAATTAGCTTACATAACTACATTTATGTGTCATCTTTTTTGTCAGTATTAAAACGTAATAACGACAGTAATAATCATTATGATAATGCTAAATATAAATATTATTAATAACCTACAGATAATATATTAAACAACGATCCATTTTTGTATATAATCGACAATTTAAAAGTTTTCAACCTTGACAAATATGACGAGTGTGTGTACTGAAATGATATACACTTTGTGGACAAGATTCTTGTGTTGGCAATTATGAATGAAATTAAAAATAATTTTATTGCAATTAACATTAATTTTGGTAATAACAATTGAAATTAAGTGTTGTTCATTAAAATAAAAATAGGTTTTTGTTGTTTTTTTAACTAAAGAGGTAAAAATAGTTACCTTCAAACTACATAGGTACGAATGATTTTGACACCTTTTAGAACTTTAGATAATGATTATTATGATGTATATAAAATATTCATTAAAACCAAGTCATAAGTTTAATATTGACACATATATCAGCTTTCGATCAACACTAAAAATAAAACGCAGTAGCTTTTTTCACATCTTTTTTCACTCAATTAACGAATTCTCGGACGTAATTAAAATATCACGGCTGGCAACACCGCCGCTTGAGGGATGTGACAGATCGCCATATTGGTGTACCATCGACAATTAGAGGTACAATAAAATGTTTTTTAAAGGTAATTAATACCTTATATTGCAGTCATTAGGAGTCTTAATTGTGATTACTGGTTTGAAGGTCTGTTAAGTGACGAATGGGTCTCAATTGTATGGGTTTTTGTGAACTTGTATGGGCATGATATGTTTTTGATGTTTACGATCGTTTTAATGTAGGTTGACGTGTAAGTTTATTAAGTAGAGAAAAATCTAGAAAGGGTAGACTTTTTAATATCAAAAACATACTTTTTTATAGTGACTGGCTATTTTATATTCATATTAATAATAATATCTTCTCAAGTCAAAGATGATTAAGTCTTTGTCTGAAGAAAAATATCTAAAAATATATTATTTTAAAAGCAGACAAATGGACGCTAGGTGTATAAATTATTATTTACGTCGAGACTATAGCAAGACAGGTTACTAATCTATTGTGTTAGGAAACTTGATTTTCTTGTTTAGAGCCATTCATAATGTCACGGGAACTGACAGAAGTGCCTACCTAAGGCTATTATTTATTTGCTTTAGTATATTTCGTAGATTATTCTAAAAGACACAGGGATATTTTAATTTTACCTTATTGTCGCATTAAATAAAAGAAAACATTGCAGTTTTTTGGCAATACCAATTAACAGTTGGTTCCATAGACAATTTAAAGCGACTATTTATCAAGGGCAAGGTTATGTTCCCGCCATTTTTACACCCAAAAAAACAAAATGGCGTTTACCAAAATCCGTTTTCTGAACCGCTTTGCACACAATAGCTAACAAAACCTGCTACTATCTCAAATCTAAGCTTAAAATACTTCTAAATTATAATGCGAGCCACCAAAATGGGACACCATAATATTCAGACCTTATTCAACCTTGTATTCAAAATACAACTTTATTCCCAAGGATCAGAGTCCACAATTGATTGAAAAGGCTTTTATTTTTTGCCAAATATGGCAGACTGCTTCCTTGCTTATGTCCAGTATAAGTTGATCTCTCGGCTTTGTAGGATGGTCGAACATTAGTTCGGAGGCGAGGGGTCAAGTTATGATTGGTAGTTAATAAGTCAGGATGTAGTGGACACGGGTTGAATGCGTTAGGTCAAAGATTATGTAAAAGGATTAGACTGTCTATAAATAGATGGGAAGCCCGTTAGTGGGGAGTGAATCATTTATTTGCTTTGGTTTTAGGTTAAAATCATGAATCCTCGTGTCTATCTATGTAGAAATATTTTCATTGACTAAAGAAAAACTCTTTTCTCTTCTTTTGCCTCATCTGGATATTTTTTGCTGTCTTCGACTATTACTTGGGCCTTAAGGGAGTTTTTAAGACCACCATATATACTAGAGAGATATTTTTTTCTAAATGTAATAGCTGATTACATCTTTAAACAAACACACTTGTGTCGTTTTATCAGTGAAGTCGATATGAACCAGTGAATCGATTTGATTGAATTAGGCACAGCGATTTAACAGGAACTCACGTACGAAATTAACATGTTGGGTACTTACATAAGGTTTTTATGTGCCATGTATATTATGATATCGTTCTGTTTACTGACACCTACTTTATTCTAAGTACATACTATGATATAATAATAGGGTAGTGTCCAGGGTCGAAATAATGAAATAATATTTAGTCCGCTTTTTAGATAATCAAAAAATATTGGATACGTATTTTTTCTTTTTTTAATTAAACATAAAATGACAAAGATAATACACTTCAAAAATTAGGAGTGGGGGCCTTTTACGTCACAGTGTCCTGAAAATTGTAGCAACTTGTGACGTCACACTCAACTTTAACACGCTATATCTTAACAAGTTCTGATCCAATTTAAAAAAGAAAAAATACGTATCGCTTAATTTTGGACAATCTACAAGACGGACTAATTATTATTTTTTAGGAAACTAGCCTATTGGATTTTTAATTGGTTTTTACCCGAAAGGTTTCAAAATTACTTGAGCCTTTTGAAAAATTATATCACTTATCCCCGGGTGACAAAGGTATGTTATAATTTATCCTGGTACGAGAAGTGCCTAGTTTCCACATGATGTTTTGGGATCGATTCAGGACTCCGAATTTCTATTTATTTTTACGGCGCCTTGAAAAATAGATTGCTACAAAATTTTCACAATTACATAACAAATATAATTTCCTATTTATTTCCACAAAAGATAGACACTACAAGTCCTAAGTGCAGCATTTATCTAGCACTCTATATCGACATGGTATATGACCTGTAACGCCATTCTGACATAATACGCACACACTTACAAATAAGTATAACAATTAGTAATTAAATATGTGTACTGTTCGTCATAATTATATTGACGTAGTGACTTTTAAGTATTTGGATCCGACTTTATATGTGAAGTAAGTACCTAATGATAGTTGCACAAAGTCAGAAATTTTCGTGGGACGATGAAAATACTGATTATGCTATGAAGATCTGAATTTTTCGATTACAATACGGTAGGGCAATGTAAGAAATTATATGGTTTGTTTAACTGTCTGAATTTTTGTGGTGTTCCTATTAGCTAACTAATAATCCGATTAAGATACCTCATACAAACACTTTCATATTTTTTTCCTGCTACTGAGTCATAAATACTTGCTCCAATTTATTATTTTTTAACCAATGTTCCCAAAAAGGAGTAGGTTCTTGCTTCAGATATTGGAATTTTTCCCACAAAGACCCCATATTTTTACTATCAGTTGTATTTTGAAAAACACAATAATTCCATTTACTATACTCTAACATTAGCTAAAACAAGTAACACTTAAGTAATGAGAATGACACAACTCCGTCATGTCAAGGAAACGCCTCACGGTTTCACACGGGAATCGAACGCGTGTCTATCTGGCACTAGGTATTTGTTTTAACCAGGAAGTCACTGTGTAGTCAACTGGTAAGTCAATAGTGGTTGAAGAGAATAATTGAGAAACTGTGTTTTTTTGGTGGTATTTCCGTTTTGTGTGAAGTATTTTTATAAAGTGTCTCGAATACCAATAACTATTTAAATAGTTTTTCTTTTGTGAAACTTCCATAATTATCTTATGTCGCAATTCAATCACTTGAAAAGTATCCAAAATTATTTATTAGGTATATAAATGAAAATATTATGATCAAAGGACAATGCCAGGGTGTGGGCTCAAAGTTTGCCCAGCAGTGGGAGTAGTTTCAGCTGGTTCCATAGTGCACTCTGAACACGAAATCCAAATATTTTTAAAATCGGTCCCAGAGGTCCCGAGAAAAACCGGTTCAAATGGTCTCCATAGATAGTCACTTAACAAAGCCTGAGCCATTTGCCCAGTAGTGAAAGTGGTCGAAATAGGTTCTTTACTGCACTGTTAACACGTAATCCAAATATTTTGGAAATCGGTCCTAGAGGTCCCGAGAAAAACCGGTTCTAATGTCAAACTTGAACAGTCAATTTATAAAGCCCAAGCCATTTGCCCAGTAGTGGAAATTGTTAAAATAGGTTCCATAGTGCACTCTGAACACGAAATCCAAATATTTTTGAAATCGGTCCCAGAGGTCCCGAGAAAAACCGGTTCAAATGTTCTCCATAGATAGTCACTTAACAAAGCCTGAGCCATTTGCCCAGTAGTGGGAATGGTTAGAATAGGTTCTTTACTTCACTGTTATCACGAAATCCAAATATTTTTGAAATCGGTCCCAGAAGTCCCGAGAAAAACTGGTTCTAATGTCAAACTTGAACAGTCAATTAATAAAGCCCAAGCCATTTGCCCAGTAGTGGAAATTGTTAAAATAGGTTCCATAGTGCACTCTGAACACGAAATCCAAATATTTTTGAAATCGGTCCCAGAGGTCCCGAGAAAAACCGGTTCAAATGTTCTCCATAGATAGTCACTTAACAAAGCCTGAGCCATTTGCCCAGTAGTGAAAGTGGTCGAAATAGGTTCTTTGCTGCACTGTTAACACGAAATCCAAATATTTTGGCAATCGGTCCCAGAGGTCCCGAGAAAAACCGGTTCAAATGTTAAACTTGAACAGTCACTTTATAAAGCCCAAGCCATTTGCCCAGTAGTGGGAATGGTTAGAATAGGTTCTTTACTTCACTGTTGTCACGAAATCCAAATATTTTGGAAATCGGTCCCAGAGGTCCCGAGAAAAACCGGTTCAAATGTTAAACTTGAACAGTTACTTTATAAAGCCCAAGCCATTTGCCCAGTAGTGGGAATGGTTAGAATAGGTTCTTTACTTCACTCTTAAGACGGAATCCAAATATTTTTGAAATCGGTCCCAGAGGTCCCGAGAAAACCCGGTTCTAATGTCCAACTTGAACAGTCAGTTTATGAAGCCCAAGCCATTTGCCCAGTAGTGGGAATGGTTAAAATAGGTTTTTTACTTCACTCTTAAGACGGAATCCAAATATTTTTGAAATATGTCCCAGAGGTCCCGAGAAAAACCAGTTCTAATGTTAGCCAGCCATTGTTAGCAAGCCATTTTAAGCAGCCACAAACCTAACAACCTCTTTTCTTGAAATAACATTCAGATAGATAGTGGTTTCACTGTTAACAGGATAAAAAAAAACAGAAATAGACGTTTAAAGGTAATTGTTGTTTCTCTTGCTTTTCAGTCTCTATCTACCACAATCAGTCCTAAGTTCGAGTAGCGTCATGCAATTAATATCCTTAATGGCAATGGAAAAATCTTATCAAGACGAATAAAATAAGCTCAAACACGAGGTAGTAAATAGATACCGTTGAGGAGTTCCCTCGTCTCACTGTCGTCTCCATCGTCAGGTCAGGTCTTAACCTCCACAGTTTTGTGGTGTCGGAGACATATACCCGAATTACAAGTTTTTATTCGATATGTGCTTACAATTTCCGAGAGTTCCATAATGTTTTAAGGTTTCTATCACCAGACCCTGGACCCTGGAACTATAAGTCGGTAAAAAAAAATCTCGTTCAATACCTCGTATTTGTCGATTAATATTATAATGCATTTCAATTAAAGTAATAAAAGTGGAATAGTTAAGTGTTCGTAAGCATATTTTTCGTAGTATTGAATAAGAGTCAAACCAGTTTTTCTCAGCACTCCTGGGATAGATTTCGAAATATTTCGGTCTGGGACCTATTATAAGCCTATAGAACATAATACACTATGCAGTTACTGTGGGCAACTCTTGAGCCCAACTTCCATACAAAGAATAGCATTGTCCTTTATCACTATCTATACTCCATTTAAAATAACATTAGAAATTTAAGTAAACCTTTTTTACTGTTTGTTCAACCGATTTTGACTTCTATTGCGTTAGTAGTATGATTAATGGCGGCTGCAGTAAATACTTGGTATTGTAACCACTATTTTGCTTTAAATTCCGTTCTTTTGTCTACGGAATAGAAGTCAAAATCGGTTGAACAAACAGTAAAAAAGGTTTACTTAAATTTCTAACGTTATTTTAAATGGAGTATAGTCACATACACATAACTTTGTAACAACCATAGTTAATTTTAACTTACCTAGTTAAAACAAACTATCAACACAGAAAATTATACAATTTTCAATCACCTACTTACATACATACTTATATATTTACAAGCTCATAATATTACAACATTACCTACATTTCATAACAACAAAACAAAAAAGTGTAAGGTAAAAACAGCAATTGTCGTCCGTCAGCGATCAGGAAATGACATGCGCTCAGTTGACAGTTACATACACCTCATTATTGCTATTACCATAAATAGAATTGTTATGAGACAACTGCTAGTTTGACTGTATGTGAATATAGCACATAACATCAGACACAGATTTTTGTTATTGTTAATATATACCTACTGACTTTTTGAACGCGTAGAGTGGTTAAGAGAATGAATGAATGAAGTCGTTATTAGGTAGTTAAGTCATTAGAGTTAAATTGGCTTAAGAGCAGCCATTGTAAAAATCCATAGGCAAAGAGAACATTTTCACAAAATTGACGCTTAGAGCTTGACAGGTCAGCAAAAACATCTTATCCAAATAGATTTGTAAAATCTGTAATTTTGCTCTTACCTAGTTACTTAGCAATATAACATTCATCCAATCTCAATATTAAAAACAACGCAAATCTCCCATCATTAATCAGAGCCAAAATCAGCAAGGTAAAAACGCCACTTGTCGTCCATCAATCAACTCAACAACAAAAAAAAATACTTAGGGTAAAAACGCCAATCGTCGTCCGTCGGTCCAGGAAGCTTTCGTGACAGGTAGTCGACACCTGTACAAGTTCTCTCATTACCACTATTACCATAAAAGAGAGATGATTGTCCAAGCAATTTAATCCAGTATTGATTTACCTATAATGACTTTAAACGAATGTTTACGTTTTTTCCTCACAATTTTAAGCCAATTAGTGTTAAAATAAAGTAAAAGTTTTTAAGGAAGTCATTTGAATTGAAGCTTAATTTTTGATGTGATTGATCGCTAATTTGATTTTGAGTGTTTGTGTCGGCAATTAGTAAAATCAACTTTGCGAGGAGTTGACTAACTTTAGTTTGTTTAGTTCTGAGAAAGTGATTGAATGTGCAATTCTGAGAAATACTAATAACTATAAAATTGATGCATTAGTATTAAGAACGCAATTTTTATTTTAAGCCGTTTTTCCGCCCGTACCGGGATAAAATATAGCCTTTGTTACTTGTGACGAGTATAACTTTCCAACAAGTTTTTTTCCAAAACGGATCAGTAGTCTCGGCGCCTTTAGGGTACACATACTCATGATATTAGTATAGATAAACAATAGAAAAGCTTCAAAGGCACATTGACGATGCAGTTATCGATTTAATAATTTAGAGCTCATTCAGAGCTGCATTCAATGCAACCACATTAGCCTCTAAAGGCTGCAAAAATTTCTCATGCCACACACGTCACCCCTAACGTTTAAGAAAGTGTTTGTCACAATTCTTTGTTACAAACAATAAGCTATAATCTTAAGATGGCCGTCTTAACCGCCTAACGCCTTAGGCAAGCACTTTCTTCTACTTTGAAAGTTTAACCAGATTTGGCATATCCGCTCCTAATTGCACCCATTTGAGTGTGAAATGTAATAGTAATGGTAATAGTTGGGTTTTATGACTGTCATTACATGTTTAAGGTTGCTTGATTATATTTTATGTAACGTTGTTGTAATTAGTTGTAAGTGATCAGAACGGGATGTTCGGATTGATCGAGAGCTGCCGTAGATAGTATGTGGTTGGGTGGTCTTGCTATAGAACTTTGTCTTATCAAAAACTGGGGTATGGAAGTTAGAGAGATCTCTTCTTCTAACTGATGATTGCAATGTTCAATCTGAGAAGTAAAATATCTCTTTCTGTAAACAGCTGAAGGAGCACTTTTGGTACATGCCACAAAGTCTTTGCTTTTGCCTGGGTTTGAACATAATTAACGTACAGCATATTTTAGGACGTTCATATGTCAACGAATCCACAATGCTTAACAAAATTCCAAGTAGGTAGTTAGAATAGGTAATTTTCGCAAACAAAATTCATTCGTCATAATTTACGTTATTCCCTTTAGTCATTAAATCTCACATTTCACGTCAAAGCAAATAAAATCGTTGAAAATGATTTCAGAAAAACCCCTAGTAAAATTAATGATCAGCATTCAAAATTAAGAGTTGTAATAATATGTAACAGAACGTACGTAACGTAGGATGATGTCAGCTATTGTCGACGTGTCAAACTGTGCTGTATATTTTTTTCCTGTAATGTTAATGGTCGGTCTATGGCATTGTTTTTGTATGGGTTTGTGCAGGAAATAGATGGTGTCAAATATATAGGTATAATAGGAAATATAAGTTAGTTTAGTGTACTTACATGACTATGTGGATTTTGAACGGATTTTGATTATTTGTTCTTCATTTACGGTCGTTATTTTGAGATTAAGGATTTACGAACACAGATTTCAACAAAGATTTCTATTAACTACTTGTGTAAAAGCGAAATACACAAATTAATTAGCTAATTTAATTAAAACCTAATTAGATAATTTTTGAAATGTTACTAACATAGTTCTAAGTAATACTAACATTATTGAGTCATGGCTACTCGAATAAAGAAATTTATTATTATATTATATTATAAAACCATGGAAAAATAACAATAGAATTGCACCAAACCTTAAAATGATGTAAGTTGCATAACACACGATTGCAACATCACATTTCCTCGAGAATTACCATACATTGCATAATTGAAAGATCAATTAATTCGATAGAATGACTACAAATCCATTACAAGAGATCGTAACAGTTATTAGAAAGAATTACATTGTGACGAGGCTTTTCACACAGATTTGAATCTACAAATCGGGTGAGTAGGGTGGGTGGGCCAATTGTTATAATGTATGTCAGAAGTATTTTCATGTTACAAGATGAATTATTTAAAAAAATGAAAAAAAAAATTGGATTGTTATTAGAAGCTTTCTACATAGACAACGCATTTATGCTAAAAATATTGGAAGAAACATATCTACCAGCAGTTTTGTAAGCAATAAGTTTCGTACAAAAGTCAATAACATATTTCCAGGAATAATCAAAAATTCCCAATTCCTTTTACCAGCAAATTATTACCTCAAGGAAAAACCAGGCTAACTTAAACCTAACTTAGCTGTAAAGTTACAGTTTATAACAAAACAGCGCCTTATAAACGATTGACGTCATATCGCCACAGACAATAAGGTTACCTTGCCCAATGCTACTTCACATGAGTGTACACTTGACATATTGTTGAGTGTAACTTAGCTAAGTTGGAACCATGTTAGTATAGGATTTAATCTGGCTTGTGTAAAGGTTATGGAGTGGTTTGGATAAGGAATTGGGGAGAAAAACGAAAGTGATTTCTAAACGCTGGGTTATCAGTTCATCGTTTACTTTTTATTTGTTTGTATTAAATTAGGCTTCTAATCTGCTTTTGCCTCGTAAAAGAAGTAGAGAAAAAATGTGTTAATTATGGAGCCTAATGGATTTAAATTACAATTTGCGCTTGTTGAACAAAATTTAAATATACCTACATAGCTTTGTTATACAAAATACGTATATTTCCTTATAGACAGTAGTACCTAAATTATTACTCCACGAGCAATTTCTTCAGTAACTCCCAATTATTAAATGAGTCAGTGAATTCCGCCATTGTTACTTCTCACCTAAATTACGAAATTAATTGTTTTAAATGGGCACTCTAACTAGAATCTACGTTATAACTGTTGCATGACTGACATTATCTACTTGTACATCTAGTGACATAATAACTTCGCAAATCCGAGTTATTATTGCGGTGAAATAATTGTGGATTTTATGCTTTAATTGAGCACCTTTTGTTTTATATGAGCAATGTCTTAAAACTATGTGAATCTTGATTTAACTGTGGCAAGATTCGCAACAGTTCTTCAAATGGTCTTTCGCAAATAAGCTATGGTATTTGTAACTGTATTGTGGTCACAGAAGATTTGTTTGAGATGAAATTCTTTGGTTAAATGACCAGCAGGGTCTCACGAATTAAAAGCATTGTTCAAAGCTATAGATTAACAATAAAACAGAGTTCAAAGATCCTACCAAACATAGTCAGAGGTTACCAACCCATCGCATCGTCTACAGGTTTCATTTCATCTTGTATCCCACACTAGACTTTTACAATACATTTTAATAAACTGACTCATGATTTTTTGTCGTCCAATTAACATATAACTAAATTGTTATTGAAATAAGACTAAGTATTACGTCTGTTATGGATGTCCATAAAGTCCCACCTACGTTCGTTAGAGTACGATGCTCTAATAAATATATTTTTTATTGTCATAATCAGTGTTTGGTCGTTTAACAATTTATTATACGAGCTGAGATTGGATCGCCACATATAAGGATATCTGATATAATGATGATGATATGACATTGGGTGACCTTCGTTCCTTGTAAGAATTCGTATTGTTTTGAAGTTTACAATAAGGCGACGAATAAGCAATGTCATTTGGTTTAAATTTGATTATTATGCATGACTGAATAGATGAGCGGTGAATAGATTTGTTATTTTAAATATGTTTTTCATACATTTTGGTGAACGTTCAGATAGAATTGAAATTTTTCGTCCATATGATTATTTTTGTAACAATTTTTTGCTGTATAAAACTCCAAAAAAAAATGTGCATTGTTCCCTAAATGTCGATGATAAATTCAATCCACGAACAAAATACCAAAAAAAAAACATTCATCAAAGCCATTGTCAATCATTCGCCTGCATCGATAAAGCATCGATTAAATCACAACAGAGTGACATCAAAATGTCGTCGCCCGCGCATGCATTCCCCGAGCGCCGCGCATGCCATTTCACCGAGCGCGCGAATCCTCGGCGGAAACACCCGAACGCTATGTGATCGGAATTACGAACGCTTCCTTCGTTCTATATTTGAAATTTTGAATTTCGTTTTTGTAGAACGATTATGAGTGTTTTCACCTTCCTGTTTTGGACTATATTTAGTTTATTTCTTGTGATGTGGTCATGTTAAATTATACGGTTTTGGTTATGATTAATTGGTTACTTTAAATGGTTTTCCACGCTATCGAGTTTATAATTGATCGTTTTCTTTGATGTGAGGAAGTTATATTATGTTGTACAAATGATTTTACGAAGATTTGAGAGGTGTTGCTTTTGAATTTCGCAAATGCATTACTATGCAGTATGCAACCTCCGCATTCCTTGAATAGCTATTTAGTATTCGGAATAAATATTGGTGCCTACAGGTGATATTACCTACTTAAAAGCTTCTTACTCAATGATCGTAATACCTTATTTTAATTTTCAAATTGTATAATTTTTTTGCTAATTACTGTTTATTCTTTGTTACAGGTAAGTTCTACATTTTACATCTACGACAATCAATCAAAGTTGGTAAGCTTTTCAACGCAATGTAAAGACGTTTTAAAACTATTGCAACAAAGCTATTACCACGAAAACCACTGCATTACATTCATACATACATTTAATTTAATTTTCCGACTTAAATCTCGTTTTTTTTTTCATTTTAACCTAATTTAAGCTCATTAGTGACATTCGCGGTTTCCCAAGCGGCCCCGACCTGAGCGTAGCCAATCCGCCAGCTACCGTTATTAGATTTTGTATGAAACGACAAGTATTTGATACGAGGCCGCAGGAAGGTAGACTATTAAGAAATAATACCAAAAATGGTGTAACCTCACAATGAAAATATGCATCCGTTTTTTTTTGTCGGAAAATTTTTGTTTTGTGTAAGGACACTTTTTGTTGTTGTTACCCTACGGAAATGTGTTATTTTTAGGATGGGTTGTTTTGGCCTCATAAATAGGTTATTGTTTTCATAATTGAAGGTTAAATTATTTAGTTCCGTTAAATACCTACACTATATTTGTATGCCTAAAATACTATGGGACTGTAAAGTCCTGGATTTTTGGAAGGTCGTTAGGCCGAAACCAACACGCTGAAGTCCTTTTCAGACAACTTTTGATGAAATGATGACATAAAAAATTTACTATTATCATAAAAGTAACAAAAAATAAGGTTTATTTGCGCATTAATTATGTCACTTTTCAGCTAACTAGCTTCTAATCACTTAAATTATCAACAATACCAATTAATAGTTTATCTTATAACATTAACTCACGCATGCGCAGACCGCGGCCGTCCTTGACCGTGCGCCCGCGCCGTGTCCAAGCAATCAGTTAGGCTCAACTTTGTCTTAGTAATCAATTGATTTACCGTCAAGTTTCACGTTGAAATTAATTGTTTGGTAACTGGTTAAGGTGCAATTTTTTTTTAGGAATATTTAAAGCTTTAAAAGTGTTAAGAATCAATGGACTGATAGTTATTTGAGAAGCCTTTTTGTAAGTATATTGGAGTTGGCTTTCCCAATCAGTTTTCAGCGCTTTGGATTTCCATAAATTTCAAATGCAGTCTCTCTTATTTCTGACTTTCCGTCACATTTTCCAAAGTTAACAAATAACAGGCAGGACCACTAAAAGAAATTAGAAATAGGGAAACTTCTTCCCGTTCAATAACGTTCATATATATGTGTTCATACGTCATTCGGGTACCTATAGTGTAGCTTTCCCACCAGAGTGGAAGAATTTATCACCTCGGTTCAGCAGTTTCGGAGCCTTTTACACAAAAATAAAAAAATATTTCTTAAGTACCTAATATGTTAGTTTAGATATAAAAAACTATCTTTGATATGCATGATAACTTTAACTGATCTAGGTACCGAAAAGAATCGCGATTCTCATAAGTTCAATGTTCACATAAATCGTTATTGGTCAGTTTATAATGGTTGACGAATATCGCAGTGCATTCGATACTTATGTACATCGATTGTTGCCCCGAGCAGTGACGGGTCAATAGTGTTGCGATGGCTTTATTTAAAAACGTTGCTTTTTAAATGCATTACTGAATAGATTGGTATATTATTACGCAGTTTTTTGGATGGATACAGATTTTCCAGGTAGGTACTATTCAGAACTTAAACCAATGTAGGATATTCTATAAACAGATTTGCCACTATTCGTTTCCGAAACTGTGGTCACTAATATTGAAATAATATTCCCAGAACTATAAATGTATTTAAATCAAAATATATTGCGACTTTCCTGTTCAATTCCATCCAAATTGGTGAAGCAGTTTGTCAGAAACATAGTGACAAACATTTATTCATAAATCGCTGTTCATTTTATTTTATTTATTAGTGCCTATGCTCATTCATTAGTGGTTCTTTAATTTGGAAAATGTTGCAATATTAGGTACTTATATATTTATTCTTTAATATATTCATGCATAACAAAATACATTGGGTTACATATAATTTTATCCGCATACGTTAACTTCCCCGTGTTACGAGGAAAACCACAGTATGTACATAACTAGCTAGTAAAAAGAACTTCAATAGAAAGTAATAATTGTTTAACCAACAATGTAATAATGTATGCAACATACGTACAGTCAGCTTCAAAAGTTGCTGAACAGATCTTAATTTCAAAACTGTTAAATACCTGTCGTCGATAACTTACTAGAGTATTCATCTGTAATGTATTATTTTCGAGATCCCAATGTCCAGGATATACTTGACAACACATACGACAAAATGTTCATAAAATCTTAAACTCTCGTACTGGAACACATACTGTCTTTCGGAGGGCACGGTAAACTGTAGGTCCCGGCTGTCATTGAACACCCTTGGCAGTCGTTACGGGTAGCCAGAAGCTAGTAAATCTGACACCAGTCTAACCAAGGGGTATTGGATTGCACGAGTAACTAGGCTGAGGAGACTAGATAGACAGTCGCTCCTTGTAGTCAGCTCTATTATACTGGAAGCCGACCCATAGTCGGGGAAAGGCTGGGCAGATGACGATGAGGTTGTTAGGGAGTTTTAATGTTCAGCTACTTTTGTCGCTGAGAGTACACTCACTTACAACATTCACACGATTTTTATTCAATTAAACATCTTACATTACATAATAAATAATAACTAAACAAACCGCGGGAAAACTTAAAACTTCGAATAGCCTGAAGCGACTTTCATGGCCAACGGACAAATATCTCGATTAGCGATTATCGATTATAACGAGCCGAGCCGAATCGATGTAAGACTCGATTCAATGCAATTCGATAATACAGCGATACTTTCGCTGTTAATTGTGAATCTTTGTACTTGTGTAGTTAGTTTTAATTGTTATTGGAAAGTTCATAGTGTCATCTTTATTTTAGTTGTGAGAAGATTTAGATAATAATGACGAAAAATATCCAAAATCAGATGATCCCGTTACCAAGCCCATGCAAAATATTCAATTATGCTGAATGCATAATTGAATATTTTTATTATTTGATTATGATTATTTTTTTATTACGCGAATGACGCAAATATCGATCTTCTAACTAAACGCACATGATGAATAATCATGTAGATTTTATCCACGAATAATTACTTTAAAAAACTACACTTACAAGTCAAACTAAATGAGAAAACTCATTGGCGCCAACGCTCATAAAAAAACTATTCGAAACCGATTAAGAATTACCGACGCGACGTATCGATTAAAGCGAGTAATTATGAAATCTCGATTTACATTTGCTAATCGATTACGCGAATGAGTGCTGTTCGTGACAGTACACACGCGACATCAGTTCTCACAAGCCTAGAAAGTTTATTAACACTTTTGTTAATCAGTGTACATGGTGTAGGTACTTTCTGTTTTATTACTTAATTAGTAGGTATTAGATTATTTTGATCGTAAAAGTTTCAATTAGGGGTTTTGGATGAAGATTAGTTTCCCAGTTTTTGGCTAAATAATAGTAATTATTTATTAACTAATTGGTGGAATTTGCTTTTTCAAAGTTGGCTACTAGTTACTTCACAATAGTAAAAAAAACTGCTTTAAGTGTGTTAGAAAAAGGAAAAAGCTAAGCAGATGATGAGGCGTCAAATAAAAAATTTACTTAAGAAATTCAAAAATATTTGCCGCTGTCTGTATTTTTAATTTGCACGGTTATTTCGCTTAGTTCCAGAATCGAGCTCATTAAAATTTGAGCCACATTCAAACCTTGCAATGTCCTAAAAATTATTCAAAACACCCTATTAGTTACACTACTACATAAACTAACATACATAGCTGTGATAAGCACATTATTAGACATGTATTGACCAAAATAACTAGTTTACTTCATTAAACGACCATTTAGATCTAAATAGCAGTATTTAAATGAAGGTTGGCAACACTGTCGGTAATATACGAGTAGTTGGCGCGGAGTAGGGAAAATGAGTGGAGATACCATAATGCAGGTAGGTCAGGCGCCTTCTTGTAGGTCAAATTCGTACGGTGGGCATGACCGAAACGATCAGTTACGATTAAGCTAACGAGGCGGTCGCGTTTTATGTTATTGGTTTTTGATAGTAAAAAAAATGGTCGGGTCCAAAGAAAGCCTATAAGGTCGCCCCCCTCTCACCCGCATTTTAACGCGTTACTTTCTGAGCCGATTTTCCGTTATGGCACCTTTTTTTAACGACGTCAAAAATCATCAAATGACCCCTCCCGCTGTGGGTTAGCAGCGGTGAGGGAGTGTCAGACTCTTACTGACTAAAAACCGTCGTGTTCAGTCGTAGGCCTTTTATGTACCAGGGCCGCGGTAATTCTTTCGAACAATCCCGCAGCCACCGTTATGGCACCTTTGTTAGTCATTTTGTTCTCCAAGGGTTCTTTAAACTGTCTGTAATATAGTTGGTGGTAAGATGTCAATTTATACGTGATTATCAGTCGGTTTTAGTAATAGGCGCCGCGGTTAGGGTGACCAGCGTTTTGCAAAATACGGAAATACCCACCACTTTATTTAGCGCTTAATTAAAGTGTGACAAGTTTTTTAAGACGAGCCAATTGGGTATTGATAATTGGCAGTTTTTATGTAGTTAATAGTGTGTGCAAGGTTTAAAAAACCTCAGGATTTTTTGTCAATTCGTTATTGCGGTATCATGCTGTTAATAAGGGAAGATGCTTCTTTAAAGAAAGTTTATTTTGTAAATAATTTCTGTGATGATAATAATAGGTGTTAGAATAGTTACAAATTCTCACGATAAAACTTTAAAAGTAATTGCTGCTTTTAATCCTGCTTCCTGACTTCATGGCCAACGTACACCATTATTGCTTATCAATTCTCACACTACAGAATTGGGTCACTCCGTATCTACCCAACTTATCCTAATAATCCCACAAGGTTGTGTCACCCTACTATCAAGTAAAACTGTATCAAGTATCCGCCCACGCTGCGCCTACGCAAGGCCTTCGACGTCCGTTTGTATTTACTCGCTGTTTTTTGTTTCTATCTATTAACAGTCCCAATATTCTATCTTTAGTTGATTTGCTTACTAGGGATAGAATTTTGACATTAAGCCCCATATAGGTAATGTCAAATTCCTATCTCTAGCTAGAACCTAAGCAAAACGACAGGTTGATAGCATATTGGAACGGCTGTTAATCGCCAATTAGTTTTGGAATAGAGTGGGATTTTTTGGTGTAAGAAAGAGATGGTTTTGGTGCTTATTTTCTTTGCAATAAGTATTAAGTGGATATATAACTATATATAACTTGATCGACAGACATGAGTTGGAGAGATTATTAAATCACTTGTTTTGTTACTACGACGAAGACAAGAGATTTGTTAATCTAATCATCATCTGCCTAGCCTTTTCCCAATTCTGTTGTGGTCGACTTCCAGTCGGATGCATTGGAGTGACTTATCTAAGATATTAGAAGCTCTAATTTTCACTATTCGGTATTTTCTGATTGTAGCTGTTAGCCTGCTAACTGCTTAACTTTTGGTAGCCCGACAGTTAAGTCTGCAGTGTGCAGTAATAGTAGCCTTCTGCGTAGTGTGCAATATGCATTATGACACGGATTATGCACCCAATGATATGCACCGCCTACACTCGGTGACAGCCTACTCGCCTTGCCTAGCTTTTACAACTTATTCACTATCACTTTTCATTCATCGTCTATGGCTTTTAACTGACTACACAAGGAGGGTACCTAATGATTTAAAACTTCCTTAAGATTTATTTTCAAACAAATGTGGATACACGATTTATACATACTTTAACTAGGTACTTATCTTTAAAAATTAAAATACTACCTATATATAAAAATAAAAATGTGTATAAAGGAACATTAATTAGGTTTCGAAGTATTCCTCCGCATCACTGTCCTCAGGAAACGTGCCCAGAAGACTGGCTGCATTTAAAACCATATGATTTTTTCAATGCTATAAAATTAATGCTTTTTATTCTCACTAACAAGAAACATACGAAAATGAGCTTGTTTGTGGCACTTTCAGATTAAAATGGCTCAACGGGCTCAACCGATTGAGAAGGGCTTTGAAATAATGAGAGTATTCAAATCCATAAACTAACTTAATGTTCCATATTCATCACAAAGCTCAATTCCAATAATATAGATCCTCATCAAAACACTAAAATATTTACTCCAATATTCCATAGTTGTTGTAAAAATATTAAAAAACCTATTGTAGTAGAAAACAATACAAAAACCTAGATATTTGTTTGCCTTACTATAGTTATAGTACAAAGGACAAACACACATGCTGTGACTAACTCGACCTCTACAATCGATTAAGGATCGATTCAGACAATGATCGAGATATCGATCTATGTTTACAGCGATTATTTTTAGTTTTAGGAGTAGTGTATGTGTATTGTTTTCGGTTTTTCATATCATTTATTGAATTGAATTCAAGACAATCATGTTTGTATATGAGGTCAGAACTAGTGTTATATTTTGCATTAAAAAGTTTGACAGATTGCAATTGAATTGTAAGAACTTTCGGGGGTAAACCGAAGACTTTCAAAAATAACTGCACCTCATATATACTGTTTGACTTACTTACGTTTAAAAACTACTTTGTTTTGAACCAGCATTGTCATTCATCGTTCTGTTGATTTTTTTACTAAAGAGAGAATTTTGCCCCATAGGTACCTAATGTCTAACTCCTATCTATAATAAGCAAATTCACAGACAGGTCATTGAAATCCCCATCAAAGCTACAATGATCAAAACCTTCTGCGACTGCCTTTCCAATAGCAACCACGTTAAGACCATACATTTGTCCATATCAGGCATTTCATTACAAAGACACATTTGCTCAGTAGGGCGATAGGGCGAGTAGGCGAACACCGTTACTTACACCGCATCAGTACAAACAACTTTATATATATAGACTTGTGTTTGTCTGTCACTTGTTTTGTCTTTGTGCTAGTTTAGAATTTGTAAGTCCTTTTTTGGAGATGTCAAATGGCTAGGGTTTTGAAGCTTCTGTTTAGATTGAGGATGGAAATAATGAGTATCCAAACTTTAAATTGCTAATAAAATATTGGAAGTTTCAGTATCTGATGTTTTCAAAGTAGCAGATTTGAAATTACTTTTCAAAGCGTTGGAGTAAAGTCAGACTACGCTGACTCATACAAATATGTGCCTAACAGGATTCCGAATTTCACCTGCTTCTCTATCATATGCCTAGCCTTTTCCCAAATATGTTGGAGAACTTCTAATCTCCTCATTTATCTGAAAAATTAGAACAATAAAGTCTAAAACATACCCCAAAATTACCTTACTACACTCTACGCATTCTCACCACCGTTGCGTGACATTGCAAGTCGTGGTTGCGCCACCCATCCGTGGTTACGCACTGGCACTGGTACAATGGCTGACGGTTGACGACAACCAAGCGCTTCCTCCTTTTGTCTTTACAAGTAGGTTAGCGGTCAAGGAATGTGGAGGTGCTAAGGTTTTTTGGCAGCGAAGATTTTCGTTGACAACTTATGTTGGCGTTGGTGGTGTTTAATGCTTGGGTTTGATTGGCTATTTAAACATAGATGTACATAATATCTAGACGAGCTTCTACTTACTAGTTTCAAATAAGCCAGATATAATGTATTTTCTACGAATGACGGACTTTTGGAGTCTTTTTAGTAGGCACCAAGTTCGAAGTAAGTATGAAGAACTTCTGCATACTTAGTCATTTTGATAACAACGAAGAGTTTGTATATAAATTATGTCCACTATTAACATATGTATATCTACGTATTTAATAAGCGATGCAGGGTCGATGTAAATGTCACTGTAACATGAAACATAAATGGCCTTACTACAAAAACTTTAACAACTGTTTTACACTTGTCTAAAAAAAATGTGGTTCCAAAATGAACCTTATGTCAACGTCATAATTTGACATTTTTTTAGACAAGTCTTAAACTGACGTTAAAAAGTTTTTGTGGTAAGACGGTTAAAGTTCAAATTCGCAAAACGATGTTACTTTCTAAATAACGCAAAAGTCACGCTAATGACGAAAAGGTCATATCATAATATTACTAAAATGCCACTAATTTTGTTGCTAAGTTATTGTTCGTTAAAACCAACTTCCATTGAGAATTTGTTCTGGTAATATTTCAAAATTACCCAATAAACATTGAAGTATTGGTACATTACTTTTTAACGTTAATGAATGAGGTAGATAGGAAATTAAACACCGAAACTTAGGGTTGTCAGGCAACTATGTAGATTTAGAATTTCTGAGTAGGAACCTTCATGACTGGAGGATGACAATCTTAAACGACGGACACATTATGCGGAGTTTTTTGGTCAAAAGAAAAGGCTCCTAGAGTATAATTTAGGGACTTCCTATCTTCAAATTCTTCACTTTTTCTTCCTTATGGCTGGGAAGAAAAAGTACACTAGGAAGTGGTGAAAGGGGGGCGTTTTGGGGGTTCTGTCCTTTTGTATATTTAACGTGAAAAAGTGCTAAGAACTAGCCTAGTTTCAATAAATGTTTTTGACTTTGACAAATCTTTTTATTTTGTGAGTTATCCTGCTTTGCAGTAAGATTCCAATATTACCGTAAGCAGCTGAGTAACAGTGGTTTACATGGAACCTATATGACTTCTCCAGCAGGACACCGTTTTTGACCTTTTTTCTGACACCCTAAGTTACTCAGCCAGCCCTAATCTAGTCCACAAACTAGTACCCAGACTTGGACAGGCGAAAATTACGCAAAATTGTTTACTAAACAACGCGTGGGTTGACATTCGGTGCCCGACTGAGGTATTTTAAGAACTAGTTGATATATTTGTCCTGAACATGATAGTTGCTTAATTTTGCCGGTCCATGGAGGCTGTAGACAGATTTAGTTCCTAGAAATATGACTAGATTTTGAAGTACTTTCATTGATTGATTTAATTAATAGACTGAAGTTAACTTCGGTGTTTGTACTTGAGTTTAGACATTAATAGCTATACTAATGTCGGACCTAAATTCACATTCTTGTCACTTCGATATGTCTATTTCTGCATAATTTTGTTGACACTGTCATAGCATTTACCTAGATAGGAATAACAATATCTAAAAAAAATAGCCCATATGTAGGTATCTATTTCAACATGGATAGATATACAAGTAACGTAAGAGTTGGGATTAGCCAAAGAAAAAACATGAATGGCCTATTTGTTAGACGTTATATGAATGAAAAGAGATTTCAATCGTCAGACGAAGTCAGACACCGATGCATGTATGCAAGAGAGGAAGATCTGTTACGCCGAGCCTAAATAAAAATTGCTAAGATATGGGCAAGAGGGTAGTAATGGTGATAGCCAGTACCAACGACTTAACTGAATTTGATATCCTTCATTCAACATGAATTACGATGTTATCACTTTCAAAATAGTATTGCAAGTCTATAGTATAAAAATCAATATCAAAACATATCCCGACACACCCGACCCCCGATATACTAAGGGACCACCTGACAATATCGTGGGAATAACCGCGTCGTGTCGTGCCGCGCCCGCGACCGCGCCGCGCCGCGCCGCAATTACCGCGAGCAGACAGTTTATCGCGACAAACGGTGCCGCGCGGGAATCCCGTGGTGACCAAGAGGCAAGAATATGGAGAAACACCGTATATGGCAGATCATTGTTAACAAAATATTTTGAGTTTGATAAAAGTAAGCCTTCTCTAAATACTTAGTTGTTTTTGAAATAACAAACAGTAGAAAATAAGTACCAAGTTCTAGACATGACAGTGACAAAACTGCAATGCATGCAAACTTACATCCATATAATTTTAGCGCACAAATCTCAGGAAGTACTGGAGCAATTTAAAAAACCGGCCAAGTGCGAGTCGGACTCGTGCACGAAGGGTTCCGTAAATTACAGTTAAATCAACCTATCTCAAAAACTATAAGAGATACTTTGATCAAACCAAAAATCGTTGAAAGAGTTAATTAGCATGCATCACCTCTATTTTTTTTAGAATTTTATACCCCGTAGTTATAAAAATAGAGGGGGGGGGACATACTTTTTACGACTTTGAGAGCTGATATCTCAAAAACCGTTCACTTTAAGAAAAATGTTTTTTAGAAAACTTTATATCATTTTAAAAGACCTTTCCATTGATACCCCACACGGGTATGTACATCGAAAAAAAAAAATTCATCCCTCAGTTACATGTATGGGGGGCCCCACCCCCAATTCTTTTTTTTACTATTTAGTGTCATATTTTTGTAGCGGTTCATACAACACATATTCCCATCAAATTTCATCACTGTAGTACTTATAGTTTCCGAGTAAATCGGCTGTGACAGACGGACAGACGGACAGACGGACAGACGGACGTGACGAAACTATAAGGGTTCCGTTTTTGCCATTTTGGCTACGGAACCCTAAAAATGTTTCAGTAATACAGTCCATTTATTGAGAAGGCTTCATTTTTAGGGTTCCGTACCTCGAAAGGAAAAAACGGAACCCTTATAGGATCACTTTGTTGTCCGTCTGTCTGTCTGTCTGTCTGTCTGTCTGTCTGTCAAGACCCTTTATCTTAAGAACGCGTGGACGTATCAAGCTGAAATTCACATGAAATACTCGGGTCTATTGTCCCTTTAGGCTGTGAAAATATCAAGCTTCTAAGCCAAGCCAATCAAAAGATACAACCGATTATGTCGATATTTTCAACAAATTCTCGACACTCGCAAAGGAATCAAAACCTACAGGGTACTTCCCGTAAACTCAGAATCTTGAAATTTGGCATGAAGCATTGTTATATAATGCAAATATAGGAAAAATTGCGAAAATCTCATTTTTTTTTGTTATATAATATAATAAAAATATTTTAATACAATGAAACTTACTACCTTATTTCTCACGAACGAATAAAGGTACCAAATTGAAATTTATACCAAATACCTAGGTCTATTGTCCCTTTAAGCAATGAAAAAATCAAACTCCTAAGTTAACGCGATCAAAAGATACAGCAGTTTTACCGACACCGTAGACGAATTTCCGTCACACGCTAGGGAATCAAAACCTACTAGGTACTTCCCGTGAACTCAGAATCTTAAAATTCGGCACGAAGCAACGTTATATAGTACAGATATAGGAAAAATTGCGAAAATGATAAATTTGAAGTTGCACAAAATATTAAAATATTATTTTTGCTTACATGACATAAAATATTTTTTTAATAATTATAAACTTACTACCTACCCTTTTTCACATGAACGCGTAGAGATATTAAAGTTTTGAATAAAAAGTGAAATTCATATCAAACACTTCTTAAATATAATGGCCTCTAAACTGTGAAAAATTTTAAATCATTCAAAGGTCATTGGGCACCTTAGTATGAAAACCATACCCACGGCGGATACGAACGAAATATAGCACAGTATAATGATAAAGGCTCTGATTTACTATGGCATTAGTCGCATCAATGTGAACCATGGGAATCTAGAGAAAATCAGGTGTAAACATCAAATATTTTCCTCATTTCAATGGGGAATTTAAACGACCAAGTTTGACGGATTTGAGAAATCATTTCTTTGTATTATAGTGAGAGAGTATACTCGCCGTTTATTTCCATTGTCATCAGGTCAGGATCTGATGATGGAAATCCTGAGAAATCGAGGGCAACTATCAGAAATTGTAGGCATGCATAGGATTAAAACTTGATTCTCAGATGTATGTCTGGTGATACTATCAAACAGTGAAGGTTTAGAGCTTATCTGATGATGGAGACGTGAGAAAGTCGAGAGAACTCGGTATGTTTTTGTTACGTCGTGTTTGGGCTTATATTATTCGTATTGACGAGAACTTTTCACAAAAGTTAAAAATAAAAACTTTTTACAAAAAAAAAAAACAACTTCTAAAACAACAAGAAAACTGTTTATATGCATCGGTCTAGATCTTGGTGGTTAAATAAATATAAATGCATCCTCTAGACACCGACTTCTAGACCGATGCACCTAACATCTTTTTAATTTCTTTCTTGCTTTTGTTTTCTTGTTGCTTTTTTATATGTTTGAAGTTGGATTTGTTTGTAAAATGCTACAAAATAAAATAATGCCGACGATAAAGGGACAGAATTACACTTTTGTCAAGGCTCTAGAAACGTAAAGCCAGCAGCCCCGAATCCTACTCTCTAGAAGTCGTTGTTACAATTCGTCAGCTACAAGTCGTCAGGCGGTTTCGAAAAAAACCTGAAACTGGGGCTCTTTAGGTGATTAATCCCTCAAAAATAAAAGATCCCATTCCTGCAATGGCTGCTTTAACCCAAGTTAGTAGTGAATTCTCATCACCTAAAATAAAATAAGCTCCAACACAAGGTTACGTTATAAATTGTAAAGGAGTTCCCATAACTATATTTGATCTTAGCTGTCGATCCCACAATGGCAGTCAAACCTACCTTTGTGGAAAGTCTTCGCCAATACGAATAAAATAAGCCCAAACACGTGGTAGTTGCAACATACCGTTCGGGAGTTCCCTTGACTCTCTGTAGTCTCCATAATCAAATCAGCTCCAAACCTTCATTGTTTACCAGTACCCTCAAAAATACACTCACATGTCTGGTTATGACTCGATGCGTGCCTACAATATTCAAGAGTTGCCCTCGATTTCTCAGGGTTTCCAGATCCTGGTCATTCGGATTGGCACCTTCCTTCTTTATGAAATGTCTTTAACAATAAAAACTAGCATTGCAACCTGTACAATACTCTGAAACTGCTTGTCTTTTATATTTTTCAAACGATCCTGGACATTCGTCTCCATGGAATTTTAACAAAATATTTATATTCAAAGAAACGTCATACCATTCTCCACGATTTAAAACTACTTTGATTCATGTCCGCCACTTTTTACAAAGCGGGTCAGATATGCCCCATGACCTTTAAGACATAATTAGTTATTTTCAATCAGATTTCTGAATGATGACTATAAAATGTTGTATATAAATAACTTCAATAAAATAACTTTTACAAGGTACTGGCCAACTATTTTAGTTATATTATAAAATAAAAAATATTAACTATTTTGACTCTCACGAAATGACCATAACTATGATTGTTCTAAACTGAACGGTTGGCGCGAAACTCACTTTTTATCTATACAGCATTTGTACGGAACCCTCGGTGCGCGAGTCCGACTCGCACTTGTCCGGTTTATTAACCGCTTATGTTTAGTAATTCATATGGGACGCACCTAAACTACTTGCATCCAATTATATACTTGGAGCCTTGTAGCAAATCAATATGGTAAAATAAACAGTCTTTAACACCGTTGTATCAACTAGTAACACTTCATATCTGAATATTGTTTGGGAAACAGAGACAAACCTAACTCTTAAAAATTAAAACGATTTACTTATCCTGCAAATTCTCAAAACCATAGTGAGCTTACAAATCTGAGAGATCATGACCCGCCCGGCGGCGATCTACAAAGTGATTGCGCGACAATAGCGGCGCGCGCGCATCTCATGTTTATGTACTGTATTAACTTACTTTGTTCTGAGTTGGTATACTGTTGTAGGTAATGTTTTAGTACTGTGGTATTCTGAGTGCTGATTCCGAGTTTTGACAGCATTCGCAACTCGATACGTAATTATAAGTCTATTGAAATAAAGAGTCGTATGCTACGTCACATGATTTAGGTATTACTGCTTCTTTTATTTTGCCGGTTAATAATGATTACACTCGCAAAAGTGAGCTCAAGTGTAATACGACCAAGTACTGATGACAGTCTTTATTAAATAAACAATTCTATGATAAGTGCTACGTGATTCAATGGTATGATAATCTTCGCATCGAAAAAATTTACTTGCAAAACTCGCACTAGGCACTCTGGTGCAGTGGAGAGTGTGAAGTCGTTGGTTCGATTTCTGTGTAGTGCAGTAATTTCATTAAAATAATAACTTTGGGAAAAAAACTATTTAATTCTTTATTTATTATTTTTTATATTTTTTACCAACTTAATGTAACTACATATTACTTTATATCGGTGGTAATATGTGGTGTTAAATGTTGAATATTCAAAATATTTCCTTAATTTTTTTTATATTAGTTTTTATCATAATTTATTGACTAGATATTGATCTAGATAACATTTACACACACTAAAATAGATTTATGAGTTAGTTAATCTTACAAATGTATGACTCATACTACGACGACAGTCTTGTATTTAATCATAGACAGTGGCGCCATCTACAGTTAATTTGAAATATATCGATAAACCGTAAGAAATGCTCGTATACTGTTTAATAATTCTTTGAAAGTAAATATGATATTCCGAAGCAATTTGGTACACATTCTGATAAAAACATTGATAAAAAAAAATCCGCATAATCATTATTAACAACATTCCTTATAACGGAACTAAATTCTTTATCAATATTAAACGTCATGATGACTATATGTTATGCAGATATAAAACAGTAATTTCGACACCTCAAACAGCTGCGATGGTGGTGTAATGGTCAGCATAGTTGCCTTCCAAGCAGTTGATCCGGGTTCGATTCCCGGCCATCGCAGATACTTTTGGCCTTTTTAATTTATTTTTATAACATCATAAAACTGTTGTTTCAACATAATCGGTAAATTATTAACGTTTTGTAACATTTTATTGAGATGTAAATTTATTTACCGCACATTACATCTTACGCCATCTTAGGCACATGAGCGGTTTACCAAAGATTATTTCTGAATAAATTAACTAATGAATATAAATGAGATGGAATCATGCAAGAATAATAAAATAACTGTATATTGTAACCGATACCTGTGCGAATTACCTACTGCTTATAATTTAAGTAGATAGGTACTGTCAATAGTTAAAATCAAACATACAAAAAGAATTGTGTAAAGGTCATAGGTTATTTGCGAATAAAGTTGTATAAATAAAACAAACTTCTAACAAATCAGTGTCTTATATTGCCGTTATATATCATTGAGGCAAAACTAATAAGCAGGATGAGTCATACTAATTAACAATTCCTTTTAAATAAATGAAGGACCTACGTCCATTAGTAGGAATACAGGAAAGTAAATAAGAAGTATTCGGTAGTCAAGACCAATATCACACATCTACATCTCTTGAAAATATTTATATTATCTGCCTATACTTCTCTCAACTATGTTGGGGTCGGTTTCCACTCTAACCGGATGCAGCTGAGTACCAGTGATTAACAAGGAGCGACTGCCTATCTGACCTCCTCAACCCAGTTACCCGGGCAACCCAATACCTCTATGTAAGACTAGTTGTCAGACTTACTGGCTTTTTTTTGACGTAACGACTGCCAAAGGTGTTCAAATGACAGCCGGGACCTACAGTTTACCGTGCCATCCGAAACATGAAAATAATAGTAGACACACATTACTTAAAGTTTAAAATAACCAGGGCAAATTCACAAAAACATCTTTGAACAAGTCTGCTCACACCGAGGTCGTCACCCTCCCAGGCCAAAACAATAGCATATAATTATGTATACTCCACACAATATCACAATTATACCAAAATTACTGACTAATACCTCTTTTTAGTTTCGCTGCTCTACATTTTTAAATCGTCACAAACACGTGTACTTTTTGTATCGCCATTTTGTCCAACTGGTTTGGAATCGGAAAATTCGCTCTTGATTCATAGTCATCATCTGCCTAGCCTTTTCCCAAAGTTGGCTGGCTACCAGTTTCTAAGGATACAGCTGAGTGTAAGTGTTTTATATTGAGCCACAGCCTATCTAAGTTATAGGGTTACGCAGTATCCCTTCGTTCGTTCTTCAGATTGACAAGTTTCTGGCTTCCGCCCAATTAAGTCTTAATGCCTGACAATATCTGCTAGCTAGGTACTACACCGATTAGTAATGGTGATGATGGTGATATGGCTATTGGGTCAACTATTCTTCTCTTTCTTTGTGGACTATAACATCTGGGCAATAATGTAGATTGAGTCACTTCTGGAGACCAGTACCTTTAGTCATAAATTAAAGGCCAGGTAGGGCAACGACTCACAGTAAAAGAAATTAACCTTTATGGAAGCACAGGTCCGTATTTAGACATTTTATTGCATATTCTTATCACGAACATAAATTAAAAGGTCTTTAGATAAAATCGTTTATTTTTTTACGTGCTGCAGGAAACCATCAGATTTCATTACAGTCCCATTTTGGAAGAAATATAAAATACAATCGTAGTAAGTAAAGAATTTACTCGAAACTCAAGGAGACATAAACAACGTGAACAATTTCCTACTCAGGAGCAATAAATGCGAAAATTTAGATGCAGAGCCACGTGACGTGGAAGCGCCATGTCGAGTGCTCAGGCGCGAGATCTGCCATATAAGGGCTGCAGCGCGCCGCCCTGCGCCAGTCGAGGCCGAGCCTGCGACTCCAAGGTCACACGCCTGCCGGCCAGGGGTGACTGACTCATATAAAAATTCACACTATCGAGTGAGATTTACGACTTTGATTACCCAAAAAGGCGTAAATACGGAAGAAAAAATGTTTTAATGTGACGCGATGAGGATCGTTATTATGTTGATAGATGGAAAGAATGAAATAATCGTAAATTGTGAATGTTTTTATTTTTATCTGTCGTACCCTTGCGTCCGTCTTTGACCGTCTTTGACTGTTATCAATCTTATTTATTTACAAGTCAACCGACTCTTTTGTATTACAGAGTTCGGAGGAGGGAAATGCTTTCAGCACTACAAAATTAATGAATTTAGTCGTTCTTTGTTGAGTGAACTTTCCCGTGTAAACTCACGCTTAGCTAGTTCGTTTATGCTCGAGAGAGCTCGTTAAACAAGTCACGAAATATGTTTTCCAACAATGCGCTGTATGACCAGAATTAATATGTGTAATCTTAAACACTTTACACTGAATACACAAGCAAAAAGTTTACATTTTACAACCGACACTGTACTAATGTCAAGTGATGCTTCAAATGTTGAAGAGCATTGCTGTCCTATTGCAGTTGAATAATGTAACAATTCCCCTCACTACTGATTCAATGATCCAAAACATACATGACCAAATAAAACCAATGACATAAACAACAGACAAATAACACAAATCACCTCAGGGCGAGCTGAGACACGAATCCCAGCCCAGACCTTACACCAATCACGTATTTGTGCCAAAGCAGATAATAAAAATAAATTAGCCGGCCATGACATTGCCTTATATCAAGCATCTGAGCCTTGCAATGCGACAAGTAGCCAGTTATCGCCATATATGATCAATGCGGATCAAGAAGTCGCCTTGGTACTAGATACAACGCAACGATTAGTTGATCATAACTTTCCGTATTCGGTGATTCATCTGTTCGCCTTGTAGCAACAACTTGTAGCAAATTTTATGTTGTTATAAGCTTTATGAATATTGTTCTCAAGTTTATTGTGTAATTTTATGTGTTGTTTATTAGAATTGTTTTCGTTATTTGCATTATTAGATCAGCAGTTCGTGTTATGTCATGACTCTTATTGTCCACTGATTTTTTAGCTACCTCAAAAATTTCTACATTTTAAATGTTCGTAAAGCTAAGAAAGTCTGGCTAAGATAGATCAAGTATATTGACTTAATTAATGGTATTAGTTTAAAGACTTTTTTTTTAGAAAACCGTGAGTAATACGAGAAATTGAATTCACATGATATCGAGTATCCACTAAGGACTTCCCTGAAGGAAGTTATTAAAGTTTGACACTTTAATTATGATCTTCGGATGTTCGTGCGAAGAAATTCGCTTTTAATTAAACTTGTACGATGATGATTAAATAAACTTTTTACAGCAAAGGAAACTCATTTGTCACGGTCATTATTACCGGCTTGTTACATGTAATGAAGACTGAATTTGTTAGCATGGTTATTTTAGTTTTATTAGCTGCATTTGGAAGTTTAATGAGGTCATCCAGTTCGTAAATGAAGATATCTAAACTGGTTATTGCAGCTTGTTTAATATTATCATCTTCCTGGTTTTTTATATTGTCATCTTGAGTTCATTATTCAGAATAATTTTGATATATTTCTGCAGTAAAAACATCAGCAGTGATTCTTCGCATAACTTAAACAAATGTCTAATAATGTGCGTTGCAATGTCTGAATCAACGCAGACAATAGAATCTCTCGCATGCGCAGGTTTATCAATAATCTTTATAGTTTGTAATGATATATTGTTGTTTTTATTCAATGGATCATTTGCTATTGTTGGCGTACTCGTGCCATGATTCGGTTTGACCAAGAACCTGTCATAACTGATTGATGGAGAGTTTTAGAACTGACCTTCTTGACACTCCTTATCATCAGGAAGTGGTTTATTGACAATTTGAAGTACTAGTGGTCTTGGAAGTTGAGCAATAGTTGGACAAACCTTGGCCTGTTTGAGGTCATGCTCGTCAGAATTTGTTTTAGGATGTTCATCAATAGAAAGTCCTGCTTCAAGTTCTTTCTCACGTTTCAGTTCAATAAAACAACCTTTCAATAAACCGTCTAGGCAAAAAACTAGTACATTCAGGAAACAGAAAAATCACTTTCAAAATATCAACCTTCAATACCTTTCCGTAAACATATTAAAAGAAAAAGCAGCTTTTCCTTCATACATACCTTACAAATATTATACAGCTAAGTTCTTTTCCAAAATTAAGAAAAATATCTACATTCTTTAAGATAAAAGTAAAAGCGAATCATTTCTCTTGAACGAGAGTGAAACCAAAAGGCCTTACCTGGCCTTGAACCCCCGATCTTTCCGGTTTGGCGGCCGGAGTATCGAACCTTAATTGAGTCAAGTGTACGAAGTAAACGCATCGGCATAACGTGACAATTTATGTGTCGCGATAAACTTGACTTGTGACTCAGGAACTTGGAGCATACAGCAACTGGATACGCCATGACCGTGTTTTCATCTCTGCCAAAGGCATTATGTAGTTATATCTGCCGGAGCTGTGGGATTGTTCGAAAGACTAACATCGGCCCTGGTACATAAAAGGCCTACGAAGGAACATGATCGAATCTTAGTCAGTAAAAGTCTGATCAACACTCTTGATGATGTTTGCCATAAAGGGCCAGGCCACAACAGTGCGTTGCGGCGTCGCATCGCAAAAATCAACGACGCATATCATATTAATCGCATAGCTGTGCAATGTTGTTTTTGCGATGCGACGCCGCAACGCACTGTTGTGGCCTGGCCCAAAGGTATTAAGTAATTAAGTCTTGGGCTGCGAGATTGTTCGAAAGAGTTACTGCGGCCCTGGTACATAAAAGACCTACGAAGAAATATGATGGGTTTTAGTCAGTAAAAGTCTGACACTCCCTCACGCTGCTAACCCACGGCTTGAGGGATTATTTTTGATGATTTTTGCGATAAAGGTATAAGTTAGATCATTGCTTATAAGTACTTTTATACACACCTGTGTGCTTTTTGTTCTATGTCAATTTGGTCGTGTTTGTGCGTAACTTGAACACAACTGTTTTGCATAGAGATTTGTTATCATGGTGGTTCTGGTTGGTTGAACGCTCTAAACTCAGAAATGTTAATTAAAAATATGCGAGATGAGACTTTGATTAAATGCAATGGACGCTTGTTAGCTGAGTATTTTGTTTGCATGTTTCAATGAGGTCTTTGAAATCTTTGTTAATATTGTTAGTGTAACATGTAGTCTGCTATGTTTCTTTAGTTTTAGAGTCGAATTGATTTCAGTAATATAAGAAAGAATTTCTACAACACCTGAAGACATGCTGTATAATATACCTACAGGATATATCTAGACTAAACTTACTTAACTAGAACGTTTCATATTTCACGGAAATGGTTTAAAACAGATTTAATTGGATCATACTCATTTAGGTAATTCAATTAAATAATAATTGTAAAATTAATTGATACATTTATTGCTTACAATAAATGGGAAATGAAACCTAATTAACTATTGCGCTACCGTTGCATTGATTTCAAAATACGTCCCTGTGTACAATTATGATTTATTTTACAAGTAGTACCTAGCGGTTATTAACCTTTTCTTTAAATGAATATTAGATAGGTAGGTCATTTAAAATTATCGTTTTTTTAATACCTAGACATATCCCATTAAATAATGATATATGAAACTAAACACCACAACACATAATTTATTAATGACTAAATCACATGACGGACTATAAGTCGTAGACAGTGGATGAGTAAACTATCTACCTACAATAGTACACAAGCCTATACTAATGTGTTGCGTCAGTAACCATGTATCGGTGATCCTAATCATCTATTGTCAGCTATCAATTGGTTCAAGGTTCACGCCTACTGGCACTATCTAGCCAAAACAATGGAATGCGGTGAAAAAGTTAGGAAAATGCTTGGTGACTAAAATTCTATTTAAAATGTTACGTATCTATGTGTGTTATATAAGTAGGTGCTAATAGAGAGGAATTTAGCCTACTGCTATCACGCTGGCCAGACGAAAATAGATCTCAGTGGCGTGCACTTGGAGAGGCCTATGTCCAGCAGTGGACTGCGATAGGCTGATGATGATGATGATGATGATGAATAGAAAGACCTGCTTCCCGCACCCGGTTAAATGGTGGCCTGTAAGTTCACTGGTGAATTTGTTCGCACTATAAAACTTTCACATATTGGTGTGATGTGACATATATGTTAGACCTAAGTAAAATATGCGTCAAATTATTATGTTTTGTCGTGACAAAAGTCATGGTGGTCTAGTGGTAGGACTAAAAAGCACAGCAGTAAAGTCTGATGATAAATTAAAAGGCTCCACTTTCTTTCGCACATGCCTATACTAATAAATATAATAAAGAGGAAACCTTTTTACACGTCGTTGCCAGTCGTTGGTACCTTAAAGGCTTCGTAAACTGCTGAACCGATTTCCGAAAAAATCTTTCACTGTTGGAAAGCACCCTCCTCGAGTAACATAGGCTGTACTTTATCCCTATACTATTAGTTCCCACGGGACGGAGGTGAAACCGCGTCAAATCAGCTAGTCATGAATATAACATCTAGCTATTTAACTATCTGTGAGTAGGTAATAAACAAGAACACTTGATTATGATATAAAATGTTTATCGCGTAATAATGAATCATCAAAATTTCGTCTCAGTAACCTAGTGGGTGTAGGCAGCGTAGGATGCACTCGAGGTGTTAAAAGTTTTAACATCAGTTGTAGTTAAGATCGAAAAGAAATAGGTACGAATGTTTTTAAGTATTTCTTCATAGTGATAACGAAGTAACTAAACAGGTACCTACGTATATGGTGATAGGTAGCAGTTAGGCACCTGAAATCGTGGTGGCCTAGTGATTAAAGCACCAGCCTCTCAGGCACAAGTGTGAGATTTTGATTCCAGGTTAGGCCAGAATCATCGTAAATTTTCTTTATTTTATGTACTTTTTAAGTATACCATAAATGACTGAGTAAAGGTAAAAGAAAACATTTTGTCAAAACCTGGACTTCTGAATAAGAAATCACCGATCGGATTTAAGTGACAGTGGCGATTAACGCTCATTCCTTCTCTGCATGAGAAGAGGCCGTTACTACGCTGCGGTATAGTAAAGTTTTTATACAGCACTTCATGTCAAAACCTGCATAACAATGTATCATCCGAAACACCACGACCCTCAAATTATGAGCTCACTCGCAATTACGTCGCGAATCCAAAAGAAAATAAAAATAAATGAAAAATTATGACACTTTGGCGCCAGTATTATTGCTTCAAGTTATTAATCTTACATCCTGTCATTTAAGTGCAGGTGATCAACATGACAATTAAAGTATCGTATTCACTGCAGTAATTCGATCAATTGTCTTTATTTAAAACTAATTTAAACCAATCATATCGTTTACTGTGGTGCATTTCCGCAGTTCAATATGTCTGGAGTTCACGTCATTTGTGTCTGGTCCTTGTTTACAACTGTCTGGTCCTGAAAAGTTTCGGTCCTTCGGTTGTTTATTAATAGTTTGAGGCTAATTTTTATTTAATGAAATGTTTAAAAGCAAATACATAATTTATTATCATCTGCCTAGCTTTTTCCCAACTATGTTGGGGTCGGCTCCTATTCTAATCAGATGCAGTTGAGTACCAGTGTTTTACAAGGAGCTTCGAGAGAGATTGTACTCATTTAAAATTTAATTATTGTTTACTTCAAGCCTCAAAAATAGCAGTGAATAAGTTAATAACAGGTGGGTAAGTAGTTATAAAAGCTTCCTGAACCAAATCAATAAAATACGAAGAACTCAAAACATATGATTACTCCTACATATGAAATTAAAAGTAATATCGCTGTTAAAAGTCAAAGTATTGAGTTAATAAGTGGACAGTGGGTAGGCAGGCCTTGGTCTTAACTGCTTTATTATAAGTGCAAAAGGTTTGTGCCTCTTTGGACCACGAGAACTGGCCCCATCGTAAAAAAATATACGGGCCTGCTTTTGGAGGATTATCACACTTTTGTCGATGAGGAAAATTACCTGCTATGCTACAGTTTTTTTGAAAGATACATACATACATTAAAACAAATAAATTAGGGTTTACTAAAAGTACCAACAGGGTTATTAATGAAATGAATTTGAAAGATAAGAAATGTGGAAACCTTTTAGCATATTATATTTTTTATCTTATTCCACAATTTTATCACAAGGGCCCAAGTGAAACATACCAAAAAAAAATCGAAGTCGTTCAGTAAAACCCATAAAAATACGCAGGCGTTCATTTAAAACAATAAACATATGAATAAACAATAACAAAAATAATACCTTACACAATACAAAATAACATGTTGCACTATATTATTAACTTTGTACTGACAAAAGACCATTTCGTGAAATCGCCATATAAGAGCAGGTAATTTCGTGAAATGACTGCTTGCTTTGCGAAATGTCTGTGAATGTTGGAATGTGAGAGAAATGTTAAATTGTAATGTAATGACATTTATTTTTGGTACGTACCTACATTCTAAGTTTGTTGTTCTCATCATGTCCCGAGCCTTTTTCGAACTATGTTTCGGTCGGCTTCCAGTCTAACCGCGTGTAGCTGAGTAGGTATGTACCAGTGTTTTACGAGGAGCGACTGACTATCTGACCTCCTGATCTCATTTACCTATTAAATCCGGGTTCTCCTCAGTTGATATTGTTTTACAAGCTTCTGCAATAAATAGGCTTAGGTAAATCTATCTTCCATTTACCTTTATCTACAAATATTATAAAGATGAACAGTTTACTTGAACTAGCCTCAGTAACTAATGGTACTGAACAAAAATTATTTTAGTGTTAGATAATTAGCTAATTTATAGGTTTCCCACGGGATAAACTGATGCTAGTTATTACAAAACAGATAGTTTCTACACACACAAATTATTTCCTTTGATCCTCATCCATTATTAAAAATTGTTGGTAAATGACCATTAACGGTACCAAAGCAACCTTAAACTTTTTGCAACAGTTATTAACCATAATATTAAATCGATCACTCCTTCGGTGGTCGACCAAAGCAATATATAGTATTAAGAAATTACTTTACAAAATCACATAGCCATCATACGCAGACAGTAATAACACATTTTATATCGATGATTTAACTTCTAAACGTTGCGCAAAAAAAAACTAGATTTATTTATTCAATCGGTTGCACCAATCATTGTAATGTACAGTTGATAGTTAGCCTCGAAAACGTGTAATTATGCTTAATACTTGTGTTACAATGTGATAAACGATATACTGGCGCTTAAACTTATAATTATGTTATAATTTACATTTATTATGCGGAATGACCATCGGTTCATTTGCATAAAACTATTTGACGGGAGTTGATTTATTTGTTTGTTGATTCATGATTATAAATCTGACAACCAGTCTTACCTAGGGTATATACGTATTACATTAAAGATTAGGGGAGATGTTCCCAAAACGGGTAAGCTAACGAAAGATGTTAAATAAAATAACCAAGAACATTACATGCGACTTGTATTTGTACTCATAAGGTTGTTTATATAATAAACTTTGGAAAACATAAGACAGTCTTAGTAATCTTCTTCAATATTCTGAAAAAAATCAAAAAAACTAAACCCCTTCGAAATACCCGCTTTGCCCTAGTGGGGGTCCTAAAACGGGTAACGCCTTTGGGCAAAGCAGGTAATGAATGAATATATGTGATAAATGAATTTAAAAACATTTAAAAAAATATCTTAGCCTCCCCCCTATTATCCAGGAAATCTTTGTTAATTAGTCTCCTTAAATATGTTAAACAGTTCTCTTATTTTGATCAGTCTAGATTACTCTTTTACGTCATTAAATGTTACATTTGAAATTATAATGCTACCAACAGATAATTTTGTTAAAAATCAAAGAAAAAATATTTAAATTTCTTTATCACGCTGTTCCTGTTCTTCTTCAGCTCTCTGTGGCTTTCTTTGTCTTCGATTAGCCTTCTGTGGGATCAATTGAGGAAGTGCCCCTTATTTTATTGGTGTTACATGATGATCCTCAGGTTGAAGAAGGATTGTAGTTTGTGATGGAGTCTTGCATGGTGTTATAAAATCCTTAAGAATTTGTGTTTCTGCCGTTATAGTCTTGCATGGTTTTGGAAGTTCTTCAATATACTGGCCTACTGGTGTTGGAGTATGAGGTGGACTTATAGCTTCGTCAAGAGGTTGCGGTCCAGTTTCATAACTTCCACATCCCACGAAGCATTTAAAGTTTTTCTTTTATATTTATTCACCCAATTAAAAAAACAAAAAAAAAAACAAATTAGGTATTTTTTACATTTGAGTCAGATAAATAATGTTACTGGTCAGCTTAATACATATCATAAATTATTCCAGGGCAAATCGGATAGTCACCCGTTATGCCCCTACCCGTTTTGCCCAAAAGCACGTTTTAAATTTCAACTACCTTAACCATAAAATAGTAAACAAGGAGACCACTAATTATTCACAATTAATAAGCATATAACATGCAAAATGATAATACAAAACTACGAAAACCATATCTTACACCATATTTGAGTAGTTAGCACTAGCATAATTCGATTTTTTTTAATAAGTTCAGCAGAAAACTTTTTTTACGTCTTACCTCGAACACGCTCGCTCCAGGTGCGCGAGCCGACAGACCGTGATCGGCAGGGGGGTAGTGCGCCACTCTACACTCACAGGTTCACACTAAGATCTATAATATTCGAATGGCAAGGCCTACCCGTTTTAGGAGGGGTACCCGTTTTAGGAACATCTCCCCTAGTCTTACAACCAGTCTTACCTACAGTATAACCCACGGTGTATATATTACATAGGATTGCCCGGGTAACAGGGTTGAGGACGCCACACAGGCAGTCGCTCCTTGAAAAACTCTGGTACTCAGCTGCATCCGGTTAGACTGGAAGCCACCCCAACATAGTAAAAAGGGAAAACAACATAGGGAAAAGGCTAAGCAGATGATGATTAAAGATTATATTCACTAGTTTTCACATGTTGTTTGATAAAATCAATATTATGAAATGCTTTAACAATAAATACGCATAGACGTGTTTATAAATAAACAATTTAAATACCTAACTATCGACAGTTCTCAGCGGTTCAAATGTACAGTAAATTGTGGCGACATATTGCAACTCATTGTAAATATGTTATGCAAAGCGCAAACGCATACTGCATACTGCGCTTTCAATGAGCTTAGGATCTGTGCATATGAGGACCTCTACTGTTAACGTGCAAATTTTTTGCACATTGGGGCTATTTCTAATATTGAGCTTTAGGCTTTGGTACAAGTAATGAACCTCTGAAGACATAACTTTGAAATAGTTGAACCAATTTCGATGACACATAGTATAAGAAACACCGCTGAAACACCACTGCTTTCATGCATGGTTCATCTGTTTAATATCGACGGTGTCACAGACAAACACACAAGTAGCTAGGTAGCAAATAACAATAGGTGGCAAACATATACTTAACACCTCTTTTTGCATCGGTCCTTAAAAATTTCTATCAAAGTTCTGCAAACACATTTTACACAGACCTAAAACTCCCACTGAGCGCACCTTTATATCCCAGCGAATTATTACCAAACGTGGTCTAATAACAACACAAACACAGCAGTTATGCCACATCTAGTTAGTAATACAGCTGCGTACCTTAGTGCAAATGTCGCGCTCCATACTTTGTTATGTTAAACAGACTTAAGTGTTAGCTTTAGACTTACTAGAAGTCTTGCTGAAATGGTTTGTTGAAGTTTTAGAGACGTTATTGACTGTTTGTGAATGGAAAATACTGATAGAGGCTTTTAAAGGCTTGTTTTTGAAGTGATTGGCTGTGTATAAACAGTTTTTGATGAGAATGATGTTGGTTATGGTTACCTATATGAAGATTTTAAAGATATAGCTAACGCCACAGAAACCTTTAATGGTGAACAATACCAAGATGTTCAATAAGATGACATAACATTATCAACAATAGGCGAGAAACCTAAAAAAATAAAACACGCCCACGTATTTGTAAATCAAAATATTTGACCTTCAGTATAATGCTCAAACAGTCTAGCAAAACCGCACAAAAACACAGACATGTAAAGATCGATAGGTCTCCTAGTTTCAAAGCTGCCAATATTTACACAGTCATCGTAAATTCAGTTTTTGTTTCACTTGAATAAATAAACTTGAGTGTACGCCACAAGGACAATCGAATGTACTTGCAATAATAACATTACTATCAATGGGTACTGTAGATGGAAATTGCAATATTTACTTTAAGAAATGCAGAGTTAAGAGCATAACCCTTCTTAGCAGAAGGATAGTTAAAGACACATATAAGTTTAACATGTAAATCACTGACACTATCTCCCCACGAAGACGAGTAATTTCTTAGTTTTAATATAATAGTATATCTCTTTCATCACCTGTTAAACTGTAGCCTAATCTTATGTTTTCTCTCTTATTCCAGCACGCAAACGCAGTCCGTGACTCCGCCCGCCTAATCCTGGAGTCTCCTCAACCAGAGTCTGACGATGCCCTCGTCCTCGCTCGGGCCCTTCGCACACGACCTCCTGTCAACATGCTCCCAGCAGCCAAAGCTGGCACCTTCTTCGCAAGAGACAACCTTTCCAACTTCATCGACTGGTGCCGAAAAGCCCTCGGCATCCTAGAATGTCTGCTCTTCGAAACTGATGATCTTTGCTTAAGAAAGAACGAAAAGCATGTCGTGCTATGTCTTCTGGAAGTTGCTAGAAAAGGAGCAGTGTTAGGCATGCCTGCTCCTCTCCTTGTGCAGATGGAGAGGCAGATAGAAAGAGAGTTGGCAGGAGAGGAATTGAGGCCGGATGATTCGGCGCTCGGTTTAGTACCTTCGGCTCCTCAGCCGCAGCTGGTGACGAATGACTTGAGGAGTTTGGATGAGAGGGTCAGGGATCTTGTGGAGAGGTGCTCCTGTCCCACCCAGTTCCCGATGGTGAGGGTTTCGGAGGGAAAATACAGGATCGGTGATACTAGGATGCTAATCTTCGTCAGGGTAAGTTATTCTGATTAATTTGTAGAGTCAAATAAATTAGGATATATGTCAATACCTACACAAGACTTTAAAAAGCAATCAATATTTATTTGTGTTTTCATACTTTTCTCGATTCTTCAACTGAAAAAGTTAAATCGAAAAAGTTCCACGGGGACCGTCGAATGTTTAACTCATAATAGCAAAATGAACAAAGTCACAAATAAATAAGTGTTCTCTTTATTCTCATGAAAGGGGAGAGTAAATTAAGCCGTTCCCGTTTGAGTCTAAATAAGATTTCCTGTCTAGACATAGTCCCATTAGAGTTGACTGGGAATTGTTCGATGTTCTGTTCGTCTATAGATTTTACTTATAGCACTTCCCAATATAGGGTTATCATACAGCAATAATGGACTTAGTCTTATAGGAAACTGATTTTTAGGTAATTGTAAATACTGCTTCTATGTTTAGTATTCAATGATCTCCGTCTTGTATATGACACCTAAAAGTAAATAGATAGAAAGAAGTAATATCAAAATAAGGGCCCTTAAACATACTTGAGAAGTTATAGTAAGGATAAATCTCGGTGTCAAAACATTCTAAACTAAATACCGCACTAAATAACTTAGTGGACAGAGGACGCCTGCGCACACGCCGCTGTCGCAACGATTGTTACGCCATATTGTAAACAATGCGGCTCAAAGGATCCAACGCGTTTGGTTAACCTGAAATGTGGAGATGTGAGGAAAAGTGGGTGCCACGATAAACACTTCACTCTTGGACAGGAGTTAAATCTTATTTCAAAAGGACCTTTGAATGAGTAGTATGCAATTACGAAAGACCATAAAAAAATACTATTAATGTTGGCAGATGAATGCGTGAGAAATTACGGCATCCTAAAATTAAAAAGCCAGTTTTCTCTTTACAAGTTTGATTCCAATTTGTACAAGAACATTGCCATTAAGCCAGGTTTTAGTACGAAACAACGAACGCTTTATTCATTAGCACTAAAAATAGATCTCCAAGCGCCATTTAATGAAAAAAAAAAAACGGTTGCACACCCATTCGCGCCAAACGAGCTTGACTTTTAAGGTCATTCAAATAGTGTTCCAATTCCTTTGACGACGTATCTATGATTCATTCTATTCGATTCCTTGTTTGGTCAAATCGAATGGACGCCTCATTGTAGAAAACGACTTTCGACCTTATAACAACCATTGTAAGCTGACCTCTCGTTTGAAATAATTTGTATTAGGAGGCAGGTCAATTTATATTGGATATTTGTGTAGATCCAAATTTAGGAAGACCTCGGATTAGGAACAAGCGTTTAGAAGGGAGAGGTCTCTTTAAGTTGGATGATATCTAACGATCCATATTAAGGGATGCAAGGCTAAGAACTGAACGAAGGCGGATCGAGGCCACCAGACTGGTATTGATTGGGACTATCAAGGCAGCATTCCCACGGTATCAGCGAATCTTTATTTGGAATTTCTAATAAACGAGTACCTAAGATCCCAAGTTACGGTGGTCACTTTGTTTTAAATACTTTGCCCAGTGTAAGTTGGTCTACAAAAGCCTTACGCTTAGTTGAACCATGAGATCGGATTCCAAATTGAATGCTCTCTCTGGTATTTTAAATCTATTCCTAGTGGCCACTTTTAAAGTAAGAGCTATCGGTTATTGTCGATTACTTATTTTTTATCTATCGGTAGCTCGACCACCGGTTTTTAGGATCGAGGACTTCTTACTATGGAGGTTGCCTTTTAATCGAGATTTTATCTGATTTTTACAGCTATAAGACATTTATCTACACGAGACTTATTGGCCTAGTTAAGAATATTTTTTAAACTGTTCTATTTTTTAATACATTGCTTTCTTTCCACAGATCCTTCGCTCCCACGTCATGGTCCGCGTCGGTGGTGGCTGGGACACTCTTGCCCACTACCTGGACAAGCACGATCCCTGCAGATGCCGCGCCCAGCATCGCACCTCCCTCTCCGCCCGCCTCGCCCGCCCCAAGCATGACCTGGCCGGCGCCACCGTCACCTACGAACGACCAGACGCTGGCCCCACTTCCCTGCCATACACCAAAACTGAGCCAAAGATCTACGAGCCCATGTCTCTTCAATACAACGCCAAAATCTACAACGAGGAACCGAAGTCTGGGCACTACCAGTCCAACCACAGACTCAGTGATGCTCCCACCAGTCTACCTTACTTAGGTGACTTGGACCGCGCTGCTTCACCCAGCAGGAGGCATCTAGCTCCTAGAGCAAACAGTCCTTCAAGAAAATCTTCATCTCCGGATCGAAGGACAAAGATTGTCACCTCTAACCATTTAGTGCCGACTCCTCATGGAATCAGGAATAAGAGTCCTAGGCCAGTTTCGCCAGCACCAGCAGCTGAAAGCGCTTCTGATAATGGATCTGAGGTCTCTGATGAGGGGTACAGGAGCCTGGGAGTGGTCGCTGGGTCTACACAAGGGTCTCCGTCTACGAAAACTACGAACAGATACTCGTTGCACAGCCAGAACTCGATTGAAGACGTAGAATTTAATGGTAAGTTATTTTCATTTTTATCTTCTTTCACATAGGGTGTTAAATTCAGTGTCACATCAGCCTACAATTGTTCCATTTCTGAATTGTCTCTTCCATCAGTAATAATATTACCAATATAATTATTAACTGTAGTCATCTCAAATTCCTGATGGAACCAATTTAAGGACTCAATTTAAATGGGATCTTTGCACTGGGCAGAATCTGGCACAAGTACTAATTCCATCCAGTCAGGCCTAATTAATGATAAAGTGGCTCTATGGCTTTGTAATCAATATTTATGTTCTTTCAACCCTGGGTGGCTGGACGCAGTATTTTAGATATGAATTTGTCAGTAAGATTTAGTGCAATGATAATAACTCTGGACTTACATAAGCACCATATTTCATTTTATAAATAAGTAGCAATATGTCTCGCTGTTTCACCTCTAGTTTTGTCTATATCATTACCAATCTATTTGGTCTCATCCTTAGCAATCAATATCAGTTACGAAAAACTTACCACACACTTAAACAGACAAATGTACCTAATGATCATTTAATCACACGTCTAAACAAACGAACACTACTTAGTTAATTGCCAATAAGCAGTATTTCCGAACGAAGAATTGCATACTGCACAATGCTGCCATTTAACAAGTATTTGCCACATCCGAGTGTTGACAGTCAATGAATGTTGCACAAATGATATCCGCTCACCGCGATGTTTCGACATTTGTGCTAACATACACACAGACGAACATATAGACAGACAGACATACACGTGAGTTCTAAAGTCAATACTTACTGCAGATGAACGGCAAATAGGATGTTGGTGACAGACGTATTTGTAGACACTGCAAATTATGAAACAAAATACACTTCATAATCCTCCTATCTTTATCCCAATTTTATTTGGAGTAGGCGTAGCTTGTTTTCTTCTTCCATACTCTCGTTATATCAACTTCGATACAATCCATCCATCGTTTCTTTGGTTGTTCTCTTCCACTATATCCATGAAACTAACTGGTCAACATGTATGTTCCTGAAATGTATCTCTATAATACAAATAATGATTTCAGTGTACATATGTACATACCTAGACAATTTCATTTGGTGAGGACAGCGCAATTTTACGCTACACTGCGATCAGTTGCGAAAATAATTGCAGGATGATTGCAAGTCATAAGCGGAAGCGAGTAGCTAGAGTATCTAGCTGTACTAATGCGTATAGTACCTGTCACTTTTTCGGGGATGTTGGAATAAATATAATACTTACTGATAGTTACTAACTTGAACCACACATCGTGTGCAAATATAGGTACATAAAATACTCATTCAACGTAACGTGTTGGTAGCGACATTTCAGTAGTAGGATAATGACTTTCGCTGAAAAAAACTATGTTGGGTTCCGCAACCAGACTCACCAATATTTGACAGGGAGCGACTGCCTATCTGTCCTCTTCACAAAACCCAGTTACCTACCCGATACCTTTTGCTTCTACAATCTGACTTCCCCCAAAAACAATCAAAATGTTCAAACGTCATTCGGAATCCCCCAAGTTAACGTGCTTTCCGAAACACGCAAATCGTTCCCTAGAATACCTAACGATTGATCGACACGTGCGGCAGTCACTTACCTTATCACAAAAAAACAACGAATGAATGCATCAATTGATGAGATAAAGACTCCTTCATAGTTACACAGGTAAATAGACACGAGATCAGATGTTACCTTTGTACTATCGGGGACACTACTGCTTGACCACCACTAGTTTCCTTATTGCTTATTCTCAAGAAAAAATCACTTTCTTGCTTTGCCCTAGGGACCCTAAAACGATATTATGCTATACTGTAAGGTGCCTGTGTTTCGGAAGGCACATCAAACTACATATAGGTCCCGGCTGTTATTGAACATCTTTGGCAGTCGTTACGGGTAGTCAGAAGCCAGTAAGCCTGACAACCAGTCTTACCAAGAGGCATTGGGTTGCCCGGGTAACTGGGTTGTCTAGGTCAAATAGGCAGTTGCTCCTTGTAAAATATTAGTACTCAGCTGCATCTTGTTAGACTCGAAGCCGACTCCAACATAGTTGGGAAAAGGCTCGGGAGATGAGATGTTGATGCTTTCCTGGAAAGTCCCTAAAACTATGAAGAGTTTTCTTCGAAAGATTTTAAACGCACAAATTCAACAGTGGTCAGGCTTAAAAGTCTGTGGTAGTACATTCCGTTCCACGTGAGACATATGGCATGTGCAGTGCACAGTTTAACTAGTATTTATATTTTTAGTATTGCACAAGCGACATTCACATAACAGGCTCGATAATACGCTTTGTCAGGACCACATTCCGATGAGCTAATGCAATCATATTATCATTATATACTCGGTAAAGATGTTGAGATTCTTTGAGAAGAAATAAATTGTATTTTATGGCTCGCAAGGAGTTGACAAATTCCTTGCTTTATGCTTTGAAAAAACATAGTTTTCATTTTTAAAACATGTTGTCCTGATATAAAACTTTTTTTACCACCTGCGTCTTGCTATTTCAAACACGTCTCGAAGGTCCAGAATGCACGTGGATAAAAAGTAAGCTAAAGCCGTGTAGAGTTTTAGACCCTTTAAGTACCAAAAGAATGTTTCAATTTAAATATAGGCATTTCACAATATAGGTAGCCATTTTGTAACTGAAAGTCACATAAGTACAAGAAGTGATTCTCTCAGGATGCGTCAAAAACATTGTGAAACAGCTGTTTAAAATTATATCCTCCCCTATTACATAACACACTTTTATTCTCGAAAGGAACAAAGTGAATGTCCCATTAACATTACCATATAATTCACCGGTCAACAACATTACGACTTGCGTCAAAATTTCGCGCTTCTAACAATTGTTGTCCTTGAGCAACCAACATGGTTGTCCTACGGTGACATGGCAGCAACCATATGTAACAGTTCATTCATTTGTTTATATTAAATAATTTAAATAACGTCAATCGATTTTGATTGTTATTGTTGATTGAATTAATCATAATCGTTGCGGTCATGTGTGATGTGGACTTTATTAAGTTGGTGTAGAATGTTCGAGATTTTATTTATAATTAAGTATATTGGAATGTCTCAGACTAAATTATTTTTCTTTCATAACACCATTTCAGACACTCATTTCCACAATTTGAACACAATGATGCCTTGCATAATAATTGTTGATAAGCACTCGTCGCCATTACGTAATTCGTAAATAGTTTGCATTGTGTGTTGGTCATTGGTGAACGGCTTTGACCATAGCTAATTATAGAATTTTGTGAAGCACGTCAAGTGTCACTTCCATTCACATTCGTTCAGAATGTTGTTATGTTAGTTAGTTTTTTCTATTTATATTTAGTATGTTTTTATAGCAGTATATTATATTTTATAAATATATATTACACACTTAGTATGTATATACTTAGTTAAGGTTACACACCGATTGACGTCACATGTTAGTGTTGGCCATCGCTGAAAACCAGCGCCGCAACTCTGTCTCGCATAGGGTCGCTGCATATGCTGAGCGAGGGCCATTTCGCGTGATCGTGACGCATATTTTCCTTTTCCCATTCTCTTTTTTTTTTTCGTTTTCATTCCTGTTTTGTTTTATTTTTGTGAGCTTTTATATGTATTCGTTTTTGTGTGTGCGTCACGAACGCGAATAAACGTTTTGATTTGATTTGATTTGATTTGATTTAAATAGAAGAAATTATTTAATGCTCCACTTAGATAATATTAGATTTAAACATAAGTAACGCACCTGGATACAAAATATGCTAATCATGACCTTTTACCAGGTGTCTATCTATTTTAATATTGGTCTATATTTTATTCCACCATTTCAGCATAAAAATAGTAACATCGAAATTGAGAATATTTATTTAGTCAGTCAGTTAAAAAGTTTTATAATGGCAAAAAACTCTATTCCCATTAAATAACTAGTTTTGTCAGCGGTTTCACCCGCCTCCCGTGACAATTACTCCCCTAGGGCCACAAAGTATTAAGGAATGCTACAAACTACTTTATGAAAAAAATCTTTCCGTGTTAGATAGCCCAAAGGGGCTTTTTTTTCAAATTGATTCAGTAGTTCCTGAAATTAGCGCATACAAGCAAACAAAGAAAATCTAAGGCTTTATAGTAATTGTATAGAAGATTATTTATAACCCTTTATCATTTATTTATTCTTCCATGACCGTCTAAACAAAAAGACTGCATAAGTTATCTCATTACTCGTTTCATCCTACGATAAGAGTTAACATTATCTCATCTAACTAGCATTTGCAATTAGCGTTATCAAATAGTTGTAATTAATTATAAACAAATCAGTGATCGCAAGGGCGATGCTATCAATTCTAATGAACGTACAAGATTAGTGGCCGCCATCTTGATCCGCCATGTTTTTTTTGTAAATTCATTAGAAAACAATGCTGAAGGATTTTGTTCGCATAAAGAGGAAAATTGTGAGGCTTTCTTTTGTTTGTTTTTGCTTGTAGGACGAGGTGAATAGACTATTAATGAAAGTAATTCCTTATTAAAATAAGTTTTATGATCCAGCTATTATTAAAATTACAAACTCACTTCTACCGTATGATTTAACCGTATTGCTACTGGCACTGGTAAGGTCCAATTTTATCCGAGCTATTTTCCTTAAAGAATCCATGATTAAGTACTCTTGTTTCCTAATTACGATAACAATTTAAAATTACAAACCTGCCTCATGTAAATATGCTAAAAAACTAGCTTCACTTTTCCTATCACCTTATTTACACTACTAACCTTTCAACAACAAAATACCGATCATAACATTACCACATAAGGTCAAAAGACGAATGTCACATAATAACAAGCCCACATATGAGTGACATTAGTCATTGAGACACTCAGTCCTGCTTGCCCCGCAAGGCAAGCATTCTTCCCAACATGGTTGTAACAACATTTTTATAAGTAAATGGTGTAGCTATGTGGGCGAATATGAGGCCCAACTAGTGATGTTGTGAGAAATTAGACCAGAGCTTATTAATAATATTTATTTTTGTAAATATTTTGTTTTAGAAGTAGGTTGATTTTTCCTGAATAATTCGGACTTAAATGCGATAAATTACTATGAAGGTACAATACCTTTTTCTTTATTCGACGTTTCGGCTGAATTGTATTGAGCGTGGCCACTGGTTGGAGACCCCCCAACCAGTGGCCACGCCAACCCGTAAAGTTTAAAAACCTCTAAAACCCTCGAAAAACGTAATTTAACTTTAAGTACTACTTAATAATATTTCTGATCACTTTATTATAAAACATAGTCTCAAAAAAATACTGGCTTTAGTGCCCGGTTTAAACGATTATCTTGTAAACAAAACTTTTCAAAAAGAGCAGATTTTTTTGCAGAGTCTTTGCAATTTAGGTATATACGTACATATGTAGATAGGTTTCTATATACAAGTTCCTTGTCACAACAACAATGTAACTGTCAGCTCAGTTGAGCTCTAATTATGATCTGGATTGATGGCACAACACATCACGTGTAACTCACATACTACACGTGTTTATTAACTAAGAATAATCAAATAATATGAGGATTGAGAAGTGTACAAGGTTGTATGAAAATTGCAAAAACATCAAATAATATGGACCCCCAAATATGTATACCCTAGAAAAACTTTAAAATTGCCAGATGCTCATATTTCTCAGCTCATAGCTCATTCGTATTGAATACACTTGAAAATGCTCGGCATTGTCACATTTCTTCGCATCTGATCACGTAGTCAAACACCTGCCATTTTTATATCTACGCATGTGAGGCGCACGTGACAATGTGAAATTGAGCGAAAAGATAAACACTAACAGGCTCCACTCAAGAATGTCACCAGCCTATTGTATTGGCTTTGGAATGCACTTCTATGACCTTCCGATCTTGAGGATCTGGTTAAGATATTTTTATAACGTGAAAAGACATAATTTAAACCCTTGTTCAATCTTGCTTTGATAAATAAATCAGTCGGTTAAGGAACCAAATTCTATTCTTTAAAATAAATAGTAGTTTCCCTTAATCGTAGGTGATCTACACGTTTGCTAAAAAGCCAAGCAATAAAAAACAGACGAATAAACCTATGACTAGAGAAAACCTTACCACCTTTATAAAATATTTCTTTAACACAAACGCTTGTTTTAAGTGAACATTTGCGGAAAAGGGAAGTCCTCACCAGAGCTACGGTATTCTATAAATGGTCACGGACATAGCCCGATATGGTCAGAATTATTAACTTAATGTAACTGTTATTATCCGCTAAACATGGTCATTGTAAATTAGATACTGTTTTTATGATCTGAGGGTTAAGTAAAGGGTTAGGAATGAACTAACTAGCTCTCAGATTAATTATAGTGTTGAATAATGTAAGCGAGACATTCTAGGTGTTATAATTTTTCTGAAATGGTATTACAAGCAATATCTGGTTTAGAACTAGTAAATAGCTCATGATATTATGAATATCTTTGCATAATAGGTTTATTGATTGGTAATTTGATTTTGACATGACTGCCGATCGAGTACATGTCGGACACTGATTGAGGAAAGACGACGAAGAAATAGGTTTACATTTAACTTTCTGATGCAAACTATACATGCATCTTTCATCATTCCAGAGTCTTTCATCCTTCTTAATTTCTTTATTTTTCTTTCTTCAGAGCGTCTCGACCACGACGATGGCTGTCACATGGACAAGAACGAACGAGCTGATGACCACGTGAGCCTCAACACCGGCCTGCGCAAGACTGACTTCTCAGACACATTCTACGGGGGCAGGAAGCCCAGCTCCATCGACGAGAAGTCCAACCGAGGCAGCCCCGACCGCGTGGTCGTCACCGAGAGCAACGACTCGCCGAGCAAGAGCCTTAGGGCGACAAGGGAAGCTTCCCAGTCTCCTACGAAAACGATAAGGAGCCGACAGGCCAGTCGCATACCCCACTCTCCCGTGAGGAATCGAACCCCTAGCCGTGGGAACACACCCAGCCCCAAGCATGCCCCGAATCCTGTTCAGACATCACCCAAGCTAACTCCAAAACTGCCGCCAACTGCCAGAAACACGTGGGGCGGTAGAACGGCCCCCACTCAGGCTAAAGTCAAGTCCAGGCCCACTTTGGGAGCTGACACATTTGAAAACCCGAATAAATCTCCAAAAATGAGAGCTAAAACTCCTCAGACTGATCCCTTTAAGAGGAATTCTCCTTTGAGAGCCAGCAGTGCTACTCTAAGGTCCCCACCGAATCAGAAGCCTCTGAGTCCTTTACTAGAACAGATCTTGAGGTCCACTGAAACTGCGAAAGATGACGCGACGGTACTCGAGAAAATGAAGGAGATTATTAGAACATATTCAAAAGGAGACGATTCTCTCTCCAGGACTAGTTCTAAGGACTCAGATTACGCTGACTTCACATCAGCCTGGGTTATGTCTGACGGGAAATTAGAAAGGTCCACCAGCACGAGGCAGTTGGCCGCTCCTAGGAAAGACCAAAGGAATGGTTCGTCCAGGATACCAGCGCCAGTTTCAATCGGCTGCCGACGGTCGACATCAACGTCACAGTTTCAATGACAGGAGTCTGAAGACACAGACACTGCGGAACTGACCAGTGATAATTGAACTGTTTATACTAGTGTTTAGTTTGTGAAGACAGATCAAATTAAATCGGTGATAGTTCAGTGAAGGATTGCAGCCGAAATGGCGCTGAGTGTGATATTTATATGACGTGAAATATATGGACTTTGTATCGCATATCTTTGTGTAGCGATAAGGTTTAGATTATTAACGGATTAGACAACAGCCGGACTCTGGCAAGTTTCCACGGTTAATATAAGATAGCTCATGAATGTAGTGGTTTTACCAGTTTTTAGCATATAATTTGGTAGATAACACATTTTTGTGACCAATTGTGGTACTTCGCTTGAGAGTCCGGCTTAACCACGGCATAGACTTTTGTCCAAAACGGCGGTTTACATCAGACTTATATCTATAGTCAGAATGGTGTAACCCGTCTCAATTTAATGACGATTTCTAGAAATTTAATCGTAGATTAGTACTAATTATCGATTAGAAAATTCGTACTAACATTTTTAACATCATAATGGTAACATCAACCATTTTGAATTTATTCAATTTTCCATCTATTTGCTTATAGACCGACTTTTATGATATTGAGAGTTGAATGTCTAGAAATTTTACAGAAAAGCAGAACTTTCTTTGATTAAAAGTCGGTTAAATATGGTGCTAAGCAATACAGCTTTTGTTGTTTAGTTATTATTAATTTAATTATTTCAGCTGATTTAAAGCGATTTCTAGCCCTAAGTTAGATAAGGGATAAAACTTGGCCCAAACAATATTTTTTCCAAAAACTAGAGATTACCTGTATAATTGAATATTTAATTTTGTTGGATTATGATTCAGTAAAAAAACATTTTTCTTTCAAACAGGTAAACTTTAGTGTTTTTTTTTTACATATTATTATTAGTAATACACCATTATTGATAGTAAATTACTAATGTTAATATTCTGACAGTGAGTACTCAAGTACGATATATTTTACAAAATGACAAGTTTAGTTAAGTTTGTATACTTTAAGTTTTAGGATAACTTTTTTTGTATCTTCCCGGTTAAACTTTACTAATTAATAAAAGTTAATTAAAAATAAAATATTCGTCATTTGAAATTATGCATTTAATGAAAATATCATTCCATATTTTGGATTCGCCGGGATATTCAGCAATTTTGATTAAAAGTAATCTCATTTTTTTATATAGGTTGTGAAGGGTGAAGCTTATAAAATCTGTAGCGTTTTTTAATAAAAAAGTAAATAGATCATCATGTAGCTATTTTGTAAAAAAAAAAAACAAATGGTAATATGGCATTATAATAAATCATAACTTAAAAAAAAACACAAGAACATCCATTTTCATACCTCATTGTAGAATTTAAAGAAGAGATATTTTTGCACATTCTAAACAATAAAAAAAACATTAGTTTTTTCACTAGTTGCCATAAAACCGTCCGTTTCAAGTGTAGTAAAACATAGCTGTACATTGACATCAACAAAATGTTATTTTAGTATTTTATTTTTTAAATCATCTGCCTAACCTCTTCCCAAGTATGCTGGGGTCACCTGCTAGGATGCAGAAAAATATTTCACCAAGTTTTATAATAAAAACCTAAAATAACATTTTGAAAAAAAAAAAAAAACATTACTTCTATCATTGTAATAGATAATTTAATTTTAATTAAATTAATGATTGAAGTGAGTGTAAGTGAGTTATCATTAAGATTTAATATCTAGGTCTGTTAGTAGACCTTTATTTAAGATGTCACAAATTAAACTTCTATGTAATAAAGCTACACTTAAGTTAATAGCTTTTAATCAGAAATGTACAAGATAATTATGTCTTACACAATTTTTGAACACAAACTTTTTTTTTTTTTTAAACCTACATATTGTTTATAACGCTTAGCCTTCAAAATGTTATCTGTTTACTTAAAATAATAAATATAATTTATAATAAAAAAATTGGTTTTATTTTTCATAAAAAAATACACCAAAAATTACTAAAAAATAAAAAAGGAAAATATTAATTTATATTATTTTCTTGTGATTTAGTAAACAGATGACACAAAATGAACATTCTTTATTAATTAGCGATTAAGAAAAAGTATACACCATAATTAAGAATATAAAAATTATATTATTTTGTGAGAATGTCCGTAAATATAAAATTCTTATGTAACATTGTGATACTATCATTAAAAATATTACTAAAATGAAGGATAAAGCAGTTTTTTTAGTTCTTTTTACGATTTTTGTATTTTCCAGTTTTTTTTTTTTATGATAGTATACCAATGTCAGAAGCTAGAGGCTAAGATTTATTTAGTTTACATTATTTCTCTTCGACATAATGTTACCAGTGACTATGCCATAGATATCTGTTATTATTCTCGGAATAAACGATAAGTTTATCTTATATTCTTCGTATTTTATTCAAAAATTACCATTTTATTGAAATAACGAGTAAAAAAATCATAAGTAAGTAAAAAATGAGAGTTAATGTACAGTAATAGCGTTGCAAAGTGCTAACAAACATGAAAAAAAAAGATCAAGGACCTTCTAAACCTCTTTTCTCAAAAGTATCAGAAAGAACATAAAAAAGTATAGCGAGCTGTCAAATATGTCACCATAGTACCACGACAGAAGAAATCTTCCGTGATGAGTCCGTGAATATTATGGGCTCATCTATAGGATGTCCATACCTCACCTTCTCGCACAATTCTGGCAGACGGCTTCCTTCCTCATCATCATATTTGCCACCTACCTGTGTATCAGAGAACTGTTCAGAGCTGCCTACGGTCAAAGACCTCCTGCTCCCGTTCGCTCGTGGTAAGCTTGCACCTTCTCATCTTGTAAAAATTGCTTTGCTTGACTTTGGTTCTCACGATTTGCCTAAAGAACCTTATTACTATGGTTCACAGTCGTTACTGGTAATCAGAAGCCAGACTGACTCCAGTTTAACCACGGGGTATTGTGTTGCCCGAGTACCTTGATTCAGGAGGTCAGATAGGCAGTCGCTCCTTGTAAAACTGGTACTCAGCCGAATCCGGTTAGACTGGAAGCCACGCAGGTAGTTAGGAAAAGGCTCGGGAGATGATGTTGGCTCGAAGAAAGCTGGAAGCTGGTGGCAATCTACCATCCGTTCTGGTAACATGATTTTATGGGGGGAACTGCCCTTACTCACGGGACATGCGCGTTGATGAACGTAGTGTAGGATATCTATGTTTAGCTTCCGACCAGAAAAATGGTTGAGGCTAGATCGGCGCTGGCTATCAGCCCTCATCCTCTATAGGACTTTATGATATAGATAACTAAATCTTCGAGGAACTTTTAATATATGATTAGCATCAACCAGCAGTCAGGGCACCATTTTAAGGTCAATATTTATTAAAAAAATTATCGCCGGTAGTCGCCGTAGTTGTATTTAAATCGAAATCCAGGCATATTAGTTAGGCAAATAGGTGTTTATAACAAGTTGGTTAAAAACGACCTATCGCTTCTTCCCTAGTTGTCGAAGACCCTGTACCGACTCTAGCTGAGAAGTTTCTGATAACAATTTCAAGCAGTGGCCTCGTTCCCTCGCTCAAGATGTGACGGCTCCGGTTTTGAGAATGACCTACCCTGAAACCACATATATCTCTCAATTCCGGCCTACCGCAGTTTTTATTGTGATTCTATCTTCTTGTTGGCTCGCTCTCGAGCAGATCGTAAGGATTACTAAGCCTCAGAATTCTTGCTGGTGAGTAAGGGTTTATTACTTTTATCAACTCGCGTCAAACAAAAAAGGTTTGACTTTGACTTCGTGTTTCAGCCGCTCAGAATAACATTTTACCTACAGACAAAAAGAATTACCTACAGACAAACCCATAAAAAATATTTGCAACCATTATAATAATATTTTAAGTTATTTATTTATCGACTTACCTATGTAACTTGACTTATAACATGTAACATTTCTTGATTTAGTGCCCCCGCTCGACGCTGTTAGAGGCCTTGTATTATTATCTTTTGAAGATCTAAAGGTAAATTCTTTTTTATTTTAGTTTTGACAAACAGTTTGGTAAGTATATACCATTCAATACACCTATTTCAATCATCCATAATTACAAAGTAAGTGTAAGTAGCTAACGTGTGTGTTAAATTTATTTTCAAGCAACGCTCATAACGCTCAAAATCATGCTACAGCCTTCATGTTTAAGATTGAAAAGGAAAATAATTTGATTAAAACTGTAAAGAACTGACTAATCAAAATAATAATTATGTTGCATTTTGTCCGCCTACATAAATTTCTTGACTAGCTTGTTTCACCCGTGCTAAACGTAAACAGATTGATCTGACTAAGACTTACGCAGGAGATGGTACTCGCGCCGCACTCGCATTTTCTTCTTCCTCTGTAGATGTCTGGTTTGTGAAGACCCTTATGTGCATACACTTATATAAAGAAGTAAAAGAATAAGGGTCCGTTCAGACAGACATTTTTCTTTTCACACAGACCGGAATCGTCTCCGATCGGCTCCGATCGGCTGCGTGAAATGCAATCGGAGCCAAACGTCAGCAAGACCGAGAAAAAGTTCGCGATCGGAGCCGGTCGGCTCCTCTTATTATTACACACCGAGCGCCTTCGAGCATTCTTAATGACAAAAGCAACGCATATGCAAAAATAAACCTTACTTCAAATACTAAGTACCCAATTTTAAACGTGTCAAGAATTTGCTCTCCTGTCCGAGCCGGTCTGTCTGAACGGACCCTATGACATTTCTCGGCTGCCGGATAATCACTGTATTTCCTTTCAGATTGGTCTAAGATGGAGTACGATGCTCTGATTTTGGGATTGATCATTTATTTACTCTTAGTGGGAGTATGTTAGTATATTTTGTTCTGTTTATCCCAGTACTTGCCCCCGTCAATGGATTCACCCCCGTCCCGTGGAAACTATGGGCTATCTAACACTAAAAGTTTGTTTTTCATCGGACAAGTAGTTCAAAAAAAAAACAAACTCTATAATTTAGAGCTTTATAATATTTTTTTTTATATTGGGTATAGATTGAAAGGGTAGATTATTTTCTCAATAAATTGAAATGCCAAAGAAAACCCCATAACGAAATAATGCTTTATTTTCAGTAACTCCCAGGTTTAATCAAAAGTGGTCATTTCCATCCACCAGTCGTTTGTAGTGGAATCATAAAATTAGGCAAAGATAGGTAGGATTGTTTTTATAAATAACGAATTGATAATAGTTAAAATACTCATTGAAATAAACACACCTAAATAAAAATTGAGTTGGCAACACTGCTGTCAGAGACTAATCGTGGAATTATTGATATTTCAGTAGTCATAATTAACGAATCATTCTGCAAAGCAATTTGCTTAAAACATGCTCAGCAAGCCAATCTTGGAAGAAAGCCACCCGACGTAGAACTGAACGAAAGGAACCCCAAGATAATAGCGAGGGAACCGATCCTGCACCAGCCAACCAAGACGTCTTATCGGCAAAAGTTCTAGTATTAGACAACAGATGGCGTTATTACGAATAATGTTTCTGACTCCCAGAAAGAAATTGTACAAAGTCAATCTTCGACCAATTTCAATTTAAATTATAGTAATAACAAATGAGATATTAGAGGCAAATAAAATTCAATAGTTTTTATCAAATTATTTACTTACAAATTAAGTTATTCTTAATTAATCTTAACTTACGATAACGAAGTCTAGTTAAAGCAGCTTCAATAAATACCTCATACTTGAAGATGTATTATTTCTAAAGTTCTATTATTTAAAGGATTGTCCTTACATTAATTATTGCAACTACCAAATAAGTCTTGCTGCTCAGACGCAGCTTAGTATAATAAATTAATCCTCAAGGAATATTTTGTTCATGGGCACTCTGTCAAATATTTCATTTGTGACATTTTGGAAAACTGAACTGAGCGCTTTTTCATAGGATTCCTTCAGCTCGCTGAAGACCAGGTCCGAATTTGCGTTCAGGAATCTGAAAAGTTAAAGGTATTGTAGGTAAATACGTAGGTATGTGAAAAAGTTTAAGTTTACCAGTTTTACCACAGTTGTGGGCAATGTGGGCATGCCCTTATTTACTGACGTCACACTTCTTTGTATGTACTCCTCTATGCAGGTATTCCTTGAAGTAGGTACTTCATTATGTAGGTACTTCCCCTATGTAGTCTTTTTTGTTCTACCTTTTTTACTACCCTAAGCACCCTAAGTACCCTAAGTACCCTATGTAACCTTATTTACTCAAAACACCCTTATCTATTCCTATGTATTATACTTCCTCTATGTACTTTCCCTATGATATCTTTTTTTTCTCCTTTTTTTACTTCCATATGTACTACCTTATTTACTTCCTTATCTATTCCCTTATATACTCCATTTTTTTAAACACATCAATTATCATCAAATGATCCCTCCCGCTGTGGGTTAGCAGCGGTGTCAGACTCTTACTGTCTTAAAACCGTCGTGTTCCGTCGTAGGCCTTTTATGTACCAGGGCTGCGGTAACTCTTTCGAACAATCCCGCAGCCCCGGCAGACCTTGGTTCTGTTGGGCTCCGCTGGGGCTTATATACTCCCTTATATTATACTCTCCCAATGTATTCCTTCAAGGCTCAACACACAGTCCGACGGGCACTGCCGCGGGCGCTCTACTCCACCAGTATTCGACCACCCGCTGTTATTTCTACGATTAATGACGCGAGGTGCCACTAAGTTTATCACCAACTACACATTGCTTTAAACATTCTAGTAGGCTCTACTCACTCATTCATATTGTCTCCGAGAACCTTGTCTCCGTTGAAGAGGTTGCTGAAGTTGAGCAGTACTCGCTGTGGGATGAACCGCACTCTATAGTCCTTGATGTGCATGTATGTTTGTCCGTCGCGTGTTACCGGCTCTCCTATCAGGTCGTGTTTCACTACCAAGTTCACTGGAAATGTTATAAAGTAATTTGAAGAATTTGCGTTGTAATGTAGTTATAGGCACTTGAATAACGACACGTACAATGCAAAATTATCCATGAACTGAAAATATTTTTTCAAAAGCAGAGCAATATTAAAAATGGGTGTACTATGCCAAATCGAATGACAAATAATCAAATATCAATTGATCGACCACTATAAATCGAAATTCTAAATACTCGAACATTCATAATATCGAATGGTTATTAAATCGAACATTTAATACATCGCGCAGTCAATACATCGAGTGTTCAAAATATCGAATGTTCGTTTGATCGAGCGTTAAATGCATCGCGTATTAATCCTATCGAAAAATTTATATTTTTTATGAATACAAGTAAAACCCAAAATTTATGAATAATTTTTACATTTAAATGTAGTTTTTATTATTTAACATTTTTTCAATCGCATTATCATCCCTTTTGCCTCTTTTTTGTAAAGTAGGTCTTCCCAATCCCGCGTTTGCCTTTTTAATTCACACAAAATTTCAAAATGTACCTTTAAAAGATAAGAATTAAAGATTAAAATATGATTTATTAGTAAATTTTGGGCGAGTAACTGTGATTTTAGTAACTGCGCGATGTATTGAATGTTCGATTTAATAACCATTCGATATTATGAATGTTCGAGTATTTAGAATTTCGATTTATAGTGGTCGATCAATTGATATTCGATTATTTGTCATTCGATTTGGCATAGTACACCCATTAAAAATCATGCATAGAACTTGAAATCACAAGAACTTTTGTAATGTTCAACTACTGCAGGGCGTTAATTTATTTCTGCTGCTACCTACTAGATAGCGTTAATATAAACACGTGTAGTTCTACTATTACTCAATAGATGACGCTAATTTCAACAACAATAGTTCTACTTTATCCCATCAGATGGCGCTTACTGTAACTATTAGTACCGCTACTGCCCACTTGGTGGCGCTACTCACCCATGGTAATGTTGGCGAGGCCTTTTCCTTGTATCGGCAGCAGTAAGATCCTGCCCCTCATTATGTAGTCAGCTATGAACTCCATCTTGGGCGTGATCGAGTCCGTCCTCAGTCTGTAGTTTTTGAGATCAGCCCTGGAATGTTTTTTTTAGTTATGTAATGAAAGTGTTACAAAACGATTTGGCAGTGTCTAATAAAGATTAGGGAGTCTAGATCTCTCTAGCTATCTCTAGCTAGGATAATAGTCACATGTCATGGTTACAGTTTCCAGGCTTGTGTGAACCCATTTATAAAAGAAATGGACTTACTGTACTGCGTAGCAGGATATTTCAACGACAATATTTATAGTAATTCCTATCCCAAAGATTGTATTTTAACAATAATATTGCAATATTACCTATATAGTACAGATAACTAACTATATTGGCTATGTGCGCGACGGTGGCGACGCGTAGCGTTTACAACATTTGCGGAAGCTGTCAAATAATAACAATGTAAACATTATAATTTTCTTTGCAAATATAAATAAAACCAAAGATTAAAATAGTATTGTTGACATTATTTAAGTGCAATTTATTCAATAGTTTTACTGTAAAATGAATATAATAATAAGAACCGGGTTTGAAACATCCGCATTTGTTTCCAATTTCTGCCGTGTTGTGCGCTGCGGTCGTTATCTGTCCGCCACTACTCGCTTTGCACATAGCCAATACAAACTCCTATTTACCCCAAAGATATGATCTAAAGATAGACTTACTTATACAGCGTGAGCACGGAGTCAGTGAGCCCATGAAGCTTGATGTTCTTGTACATCTGCGTGATGACGACCGGCCCTGACCCGGAGTCCACGTCGATGCTGTTCACGTGCAGCGGCTCCATCTGTGGCACTGATAGTGAGGGGATGCCTGCGAGGGAGGGAAGAGGGGTTATTGGCAGATTTCTGCAATTCTTGGAAGGTTACTGCTGGACGCCTTTTGTAATTGGTGGTCTTAAGAGACGTGAAGCTGGTACTTAATGGTAGCTTGTGATTACTTTGTGGCGAAGGTCATTCACTTCATATACAGCTGAATTTATTTCAACTCTTTGATTTGGGAGTTCTTGATTTAGATACCTAATTGTCTTCTTCTTAAATTACAAAGAGGAAAAAAATCTTTCATTGTTTGTACACGTCTCCAAACTACTGACGAGTTTTGAAACATTCTTTCAGAGTTTGGAAGTTATAGGTGCATTTCCGGTACGAGAAAACGATCCCCAAGGTTGAGGGCAAAATCTCGAGAAATAGCTTGTGATTACATAAACAGTTGCCTACTTAGATTCTCTCCAATAGAATCAAAATCGCGTGTGCTTCAAAATAGTGTCAAATTCAGTAATGCGGAAGGCGACTTCAAATAAAGCGAAAACCACGTGCGTTGGTCACAAATGACTTGATTTGTTTTGTTAAGTCATCACACACGTAACGATTTGTTCGTCAAAATGTTTTATGCAACTCTGCTGTAATGAATTTGTTGGCAAAACCTTTTGTGCCTACCTACATGCTACAATTACATTGTAAATACCTAGTTTTAAGTTTGTATTACTTTCTTCTTGTTTTTATCTCCCCTAGTAACTGTATTAGGAAAACTTTACTTCATACACACTTTAGAACACAAAAAGTTAAATCAATTTTACATCTTTGCAGCTCTGATCAATTAATTTGACCACTCTAAAGTCAACCATTTGCTGTTTCGCACGCGAAGTTTTTGTTCTTACATTTTAACTATCGCATTCACTAGTAGCCATCTTTAGAGTGGTTATTTAAAAAGTACTGTTTTTACAATTAATATAAAACTTACCTTTCTTCATCCTCCGGAGCGCATCAGGGACGGCCATTTTGAGGCACTCGTTCAGTTTCGCGTCCTTTTGCCGGCATTTTGTGAAGTCGTCCGCTGTAAACAAAAATGTTGACTTTTATATTATAGAACTATAATAGCAAACTTTATAACTATAAAGCTTAGCCACCGCAGTAAAACGTCAGTAGTCGACTAAACAGGCTTAAAATTGACGGTCTTGTGTCTGGTCTTTCTCCGGTGGTGTCGAATTGTCCATAGCACTAAGATGAAAAAACGGCAGAGAAGGAATAAAGAGTGAGTGGTTAATCTCCTTCGAAAACTGCTAGTCCATCCAGAAGAAAGCAGCTTCGTGTTCAATTACCTGCCAGGAACCTTTTGAAAAGGCGATAAGTACAGGCTTTCAGTTAACCTACTTTACGAGCATCAACATACTATTTGACTACAACCCAACTTTTGCTGATCCTTACAGGTGAAAGAAACGGTACTCGCATTGCTATATTTTATGCACACACACGATGTCATGGCCACAAGCTTCACAATTATTTCACATAAAAAGCAAAATAACAAGACTTTCAACACAACTTTCGTCACGACCTTCACAGAAAGTAATTTCCTATACATATAGAGTATGGAAATATTTATTTATAGCTGTTACTCAATGGATATGGAATAATTCTGTCGGGTATCGTTTGGCAACGTGACTGCCGACCTTGTAACAAATAGATGGCTTGCAGATGTGTCACTGCGTCGGTGTATGCAGAAATACCAGTTTGGCCAGTCTTTCAGATGCTTGGGGTAGTGCAGGTCAAGGGACACTTTTTTTTGTTTTTGTTTGAGACTTTTGTAGAGATGTCCACATAATGTAGTTTATTTTAGTTGTTGTGGGTATGTTTAAAATATATACATTATTGATATTTAGTAGATAGATGATCCTTCATAAAGATGAGCATTTTTTGAGGATACCCAATTTTGGTACAATTCAAAACATATTGAACTTAAGCATATGTGTGTACGACCACCCATCTTAAAATTAAAATGTGTTCGTTAGTATTGTACCTTACAAGCCTAGAAACACAAAGGGGGTATTGTGTTCCATTTCAAATTACTTACTAGCCTTTTTCGTCGCATGCCTCAGTACATACCTATGCATTCTTGTTCCCCAAAAGGCCACCAGTAAACTTTAATTAATCAGTTCTATTCGAAGGCACCGGTTAGTGACAGGTTATATCTAGACGCGATATTCAATAAATAAATATGTATTATACCTATGGACCTAATTGGTTCAGCTGTGGTTTTTATGTTTAACTATTTTCAGGAATCAAGGTAATAAAAGTAGTGGTAAATGGGGTACCCACAAATAACTGAAATATTTTTTCAAATTGGAACAGACTGTGGAAGAAGAAACTGAAATAAGCGCTGTTAACCATTCCACAAACACGAGAAAATTTCTCTATAAAGTCACACAGTTCAGTAAACTTATCTCTCAGTAACTTATTAACCTTCTGCCACCATGTCTACATATTGTAAGATAACTTCATGTGATCTGACACACGTAAGTCAGCCTCCGAGTGTTGCAACCAGCCGCCACTGCAACCGATACTGCAACTGCAGCCGGCTAATTGTGTACGAGATTAGAAATAATACTTATGTAAGTACCAATTAGATTTTTGTCGTAGGCCTTTTATCTGAGCAAGAAACATTCAAAGCAGGTTCAACCGTTTTACTTGGAATGAATGAAATGTTCTGGTATTTTAAAATTATATTGGTAAGTAAAAATGGTAGCTCTAAAGAAGAGATGTTAAAATACGTTTGTTGCCCGTGGTACTACCAATAGTACTACCAGTAGTACCACGGGCAAATTTTTCTTCCCGTAGTACTACCAAGCGGTCTGGTAGTACCACGGGCAAGAAAAAACTACCCTTGGTACTACTGTCAATATTTTAGTTTTTTTTCAACCCTTTTGTTGTCACAGTTGATATTGACATCCTAGAAAGAGAATTGAAATATATATTTTTTTAATGTGGATATTTTTGGTACTGTTTCGTAAATAGGTCTGGTAGTTGTGAAATTTTTCATTGCTCAAAATCGACAAGAGTCAAAAACACTTAGTTTTTTTTTCACAAATCAGAATTAATTATCTACTTATGTTTTTCGTTTTATTTATATTAAGTAGATAAGTATTATATTAAGGGTCTGTTTCAGAATGTATGGATAAAGTTCCAAATAACTATGTTACACATAAATTATTCGGATGATAAAAGTTCCGAATAAGAAACATTGCGTTTCACAAACATAATTTATCTAACACATAACTATCTGAAACTTATATGTAAGTGCGGTGGCAACACCATATACAAACGTTTCGTTTCTTGATGTCATTTCATTAAGTACAAAAAAAAGTAAAAGAAACTACTTATAAACATATTTCAAATTATACAAGAAACATTGATTTACTTTAATATTTTTATAAAATTAGTTATTATCCACATAACGGTTATAAAAACTTACACAAACGATTTTATGGCAAATGAAAATTGCTGGTAACGAAACGCGTTTGACAGTGACAATTACTCACAGTCACATATAAGTATTAGCAGCCGCGCGTGGTAATTTAAATTTTTTATGTTAGTCGTTGGTGTTTGTGTTTCTGTTTTTTTGCTATTCTTGCGATTTGAGTGTACCTCTTGAATACATTTATGCACAGTCATTTCTATGTATTGAAAAATGACATCAAAACGTGAACGAAGCGTTAACTTCAGCCGGGAAGAAGTTGAGCTTCTAACTTCACTCGTTGCTCAACATAAAAGCATTTTAGAAAATAAGAAAAGTGATGCAGTCACATGGAATGAAAAAGAACAGTGCTGGAAGACATTGGAGGCACTATTTAATAGCAAAAGCGGTACTAATTATCGTAGTGCCAAAACATTAAAAGCGAAATACGAAGGAATAAAAAGAAATACCAGGAAAAAGTCTGCTCTAATACGTGCCGAAACGTATCGCACGGGAGGTGGACCTAGTGCTGCTCCTCCTCTGACGCCAGTAGAAGAAAAAGTGAAAGACATGATACTGTTGTCTGTAGATGGAATCGAAAGTGAATTTGATTCTGATCATGTTGGTAAGATCATAAGTTTAAAATTGTTATTAGTTCTGTACTACTAATATGACGAGCCGATCTGTATTTTGTATGTAAGTGAATTATAATACAATTGTCATGCTCTTCTCTTTCTTATTTAATTTTATTTATGTTGCAGATCCTATACAAATAGACACAGTATGTCCTCCACCAACACCTTCCACATCCAACCAATTAACACAAAACATTGAAATGATTATTGCAGACAATAACTGTGTCCAAGTGGATACCAATATAGAGCATCACATGAGTAAGTTACTTTTTCTACAAACCAATTTAACTTAAATAGCCATATTGCCACTTGTTTTAACTAAAATGAAATATTTCTACCAACAAACTTTTCATCCATTAAACTCTTGTTAAAAACTCCATTTTCGTTTTCAGCTGAAGGTCAGTCTACACAAAATGATGACTCTGATGAGGAAGGGCATTCCAGAAGAAAGATAAGTAAGTAGTGTTCCTGTTGTGTCTCCGTGTTGTTGATAAGCACACCTTCATAACATTCTCACCTTTTCTTTTTAATTTTAGGTCAATATACTACACCCAAAAAAGTTGCCAATGATGAGAAGTGGACTAATTGGAAGCCAAAATCTCTGCGCTCCAAAAAACATCCTGCCTTATGTAAGTTCTTTTAATCGTTCTTGTTTTAGTTCATGTATTTAGATATTTTATATTGATGTGCAGTATAACAGAGTTGCAATGTAATGGTTCAACCGTCAACCTGTGGTTTGATTGGAACTCCACTATAGAAGAGACCTAGATTGTATGGGTAAATTAAATGATGTTGATACCAGCTTGTGTAATTTTTACCAATACATATTTACAATAAAGAAAATATCTTGTTTCAGCTGCTGAGAAGATGAAAAGGCCATTCGAAAGAGTAGCTGATGCAAAATTAGAGATTGCAGATTTACAGAAGAAGATTCTGGAGGAAGAATTCTTAAATAAAAGAAAGCAATGGGCCTTTGAAGAGGAAGAAAGGGAGCACAAAAGAGAAATGTGGGCGTTGGAAAAAAAATACTTTTTAAATAAATTTGAAAAATAAATCGTTTTTTATTTAACACAGAATACATTTAATAACCTACTATATTAATGGAATGCAAAATGCCTATAAATGACTATCATTATTATAGTAATGAACCAAAATAATCATTAATTAAATTACTTCGCACTGTTGCATCCCCCACATTTTCTAGACTACTTTGATTCACAACATCGTGTTCATCTGGCTCACCCACGGGGTAAATGGCTTCAAAATGGTCATCTCGCATATCTATTGCAATATTGTGCAACACTGCACATGCCACTATTACAGCCTGTACACGAGATACAGATAGCAAAATTTTTTTTGATAAAATAGGGAATCTGTTTTTCCAAACCCCATAGGTTCTTTCTACTACATTTCTGCTTCTTATTTGGGATTCATTATACAGATGTTCTGCTGGAGTCATAGGAGTTTGTAGTGGAGTAAGTAGGTATGAAGTATTTTCATATCCTCTATCACCAACAATTACACAGTTTCTAAATTCTCCATTTTGAAGTCGTTGCTTTATAAAAGAATTATTAAATATTGTTTGATCATGAGCTGCTCCTGGCCATCTAGCCACTATGTCCAAGATCCTTAACTTTGCACTCACTACAGTTTGCACATTAAAAGAAAATTGTGATTTCCTGTTTCTCCATTCTTCTGCATTGTTTCCACCTGAAAATAATGTAAACAGCATTTATAAAAACAGCTCAATTTGATCATTTGGTACATAGTTTGACAAATAATCCTTTATTTACATTACCATTCATAGTACCTATTTAATATATATTACCTGGAGATTTTATGGGTACATGGGTACAATCGATAGCACCAATAAGCCTTGGGAATTTAGCTATATTGAAAAACTCTTGCTGTATGTCTTCAGTGTTGCTTGGGAATTTGATAAACAACCCACGCAATCGTGCAATAGCTTGTGAAACCAGGTAGACAAAGCGACTGGCAGAAGCTTTGCTTACACCAGAGAAATCACCTACTACTGTAAGAAAGCTTCCCGTCGCGTAAAACCTCAATGTTAACAGTAGACGATTAATTGGCTTTATAGCCAAATTCCTGAAAAAAACATTGGAGTTAGATCAGGTATAGTTACAGTAGGTATATACAATAGCTAGACGGAGCCGAGACATTATAAGAATACAGGCTGCAGGTTAGGTATATGCTTACTTACCTTTCTGTAGGGACAGATATTGCTTTCTCAATAATTGAATACACAAACATCACAGCTTTCTTAGTGAGTCTGAAGCGCGCCCTGAAGTCCGTTTCGTCTAATGTCTCCATATAGTTTATTCTTTCCCGATACACTGGAGTCTTGCGTGGTATTGTGAGTCTATCGAAATATTCATCAAACTCATCTTCAAGAGTCTCAAAAATGTCCATTGCCATTGAAATAGGTATATAATTGTTTAAAACACAACACGAACGAAAGAAAGAAAATGTCATTCAATTTTAACTGTCAAACACACTACTTATGTGTCGGATAACTGTGCTATTTGCCACTTCAACCGACCCATAACTTATCGCTGACTTTATATGACACATAGCACTATTCGAAAGTCGTGAAACGCAAAAAATGTGTTTATCCTACAAATAAGTAACAAATAGCTTATTCGGAACTTGTGCAGAACTTATCGGTACATTGTGAAACAGACCCTAAATAGGTAGTGTTATTCATTAAAATTATCCACCGCATTGAGTAGGTATTGATATGAACATGTAAGTTATGCTGTCCTAGTACTTTATTTTTTTGGTTCGGCCGTCTTCTGTAAATTAGATTTAAAACGTACTTTGCGTTCAGCGCAGATAGTGTAGGCATTAGGTGCACTTCTCAAATAATACATCATGCTCAAATGGTGCACTTCGCAACTGGTGCTCTTCTCAAATAAATTTCTTTGTTATAATTTATTTTGGAGTAGGTGACTCTTTCTTACATATCTTTTTTTTGTCATTTTTGTATGACTTTTTATATTACTTTTAATTTTTTTCGATTTTTTAATTTTAAAAAATCATGAGCCTAAAATAAATATTTGTATGGGATAAGGACAGGAGGATGATTATGTATATAAAAATATTTGAAATAAGTTCGGACTTTGACTGTTTGCCTACTCGCTACAGCAGCGTAGCGAGTGTTTCAAAACTTAGAATCCTGAGCGATAGCGAAAGAATCAAAAGAGCACAAGGTGAAAAATCTTTGCACTCGAGTGCAACACGTAACTTTTTATCAATCACCGGAGTTAACCTACCAATCTCGGAATTTCGATGCAACTGCTCTCCCCGTGTACCAAGACAGCATAACTTACCTGAGTATTCCAATGTCCAGACGGAAATGCTGACCAAGTACCAGGATAGCATAAAATACATCAAGTAAATCCCACGAGATCAAGGTATTCAATAGGGTTGTTTCCTAGTATTCATTTAGTTAAAATTAAATAAATGCAACGAAAGTTCACAAAACTAGAAACACGATAAGCTATATTATATTATTTATAACTGACCATATATTTTTAAATTAATTTATGAAATTTTAATTTTGAGCCTGTGACGTCACGCCATTAAAAACGACGAGAAGAGACCGATGACGTCATCCTTTCTATATTTGACAATGACAAGTGTTTGACAGTGACAGATATATCGAAATAACCTCAGAATTAATGTTTTGTTTATTTGCTTCTGTGAAGTTCTGTGTGTTAATTGCATTTAAGTGATACAACTGCTAAAGAATTATGGAGAAAGGATTTATGAAACCTGATAGTTCCAATCTGCCAAAAGTAGACTCTTTTATGGTCGCTCAATTCTTTGCCAATAACCAAGATTTTTATTCAGCGGTACGTGGATGAACAGTTTATTTAGAGCACTAATGGTCGTATTTCCACAGTCTCGCACAACACAAACCTTGTAGACATTCATTTAATTTAAGTTTTTTTAAAAAGCATCAAATCTTTTCGAACGCGGACACAAACATAACCTCAATATAAATAAACACAAACTTTACGTTTCTTTGCACCATTTCATTTTTCCGCGTACACAACTCAAAACATTTGAGGTATTTTATTTTTGTGCAAATGTATAAAAATAATCTATATGTATAAAATATTATAGTTTTTGTAGCTATTTTATAAAAATACATTATTAAAATTAAGAAATCCATTAGTTGGTATGTTAGTTTTTTCTCGTTAGATGTGCTTTAAAATGTAAAGGAATGAACAGAGAACGTTGACGTCACAGTCACGTGATCTAGCGTTTTCTGAGTAATATTTTAAGACAAATAGAAAAACATGTAATACATAAAAAATAAAAAGATTTGAGACGAAAAATGAAAGAGAGGGTGATCTTAAAATTATTTAGAAGCTATCTAAATAGATTTCCGAAAATTGGAAACAACCCTATTCTAATTTGTGAAAAAAAAACTAAGTGTTTTTGACTCTTGTCGATTTTGAGCAATGAAAAATTTCACAACTACCAGATCTATTTACGAAATAGTACCAAAATATATCCACATTAAAAAAATATATATTTCAATTCTCTTTCTAGGAGGACAATATCAACTGTGACAACAAAAGGGTTGAAAAAAACCTAAAATATTGACAGTAGTACCACGGGTAGTTTTTTCTTGCCCGTGGTACTACCAGACCGCTTGGTAGTACTACGGGAAGAAAAATTTGCCCGTGGTACTACTGGTAGTACTATTGGTAGTACCACGGGCAACAAACGTTAAAATAATATATAGAGATAGGATCAATAAGGAATACCAGATCTATTTATGAAATAGTATCAAAATATATCAACATTAAATAAAATATATATTTCAATTCTCTTTCTAGGATAACAATATCAACTGTGACAACAAAAGGGTTGAAAAAAACCTATAATATTATAGTTCGGCCATTCAGAGAGTGCGTTCCTGACACGTCGCGATTGAACTGACGACGTAATAACATTCATTGATTATTGATATAATAATGTTGTTTTAATGCTCCTCAATTGTTAAAACGGTAAACAACCAGCAAAAATATTTTTATCGTAACTGCAACGCCATTGCAAAGTTACGTCGTCAGTTCAATCGCGACGTGTCAGGAACGCATTCTCTGAATGGCCGAACTATAACAGTAGTACCACGGGCAGTTTTTTCTTGCCCGTGGTACTACCAGACCGCTTGGTAGTACTACGGGAAGAAGAAATTGCCCATGGTACTACTGGTAGTACTATTGGTAGTACCACGGGCAACAAACGGGAATGTCTATGTGACTTGGATGGTCACCAATCCTATAGAGCCACCGCACTACGAGGACCTAAGCCTATAGTCACTAAACCCGTGCTATTTTACTGCTCTTCAAAACTTTTAATAAAAAATTCAAAAACATTTAAAACTATGTATTTATAAATAGTTACTATTTCTAATAAATAATTCATAAGAAATGATCTAAAAGTACGTAATAGTATCGTAACAGAAGTTGAGAACATTCGGTAACATTGTAGAAACATCGATGGAAAGGCCAAGGTTGGCGTTTAGAAAGAATTGCACGCTGCTATCTCCGAAACTGCTGAACCGGTTTGTAATGTTTGGTAAATAAAGATTAATAGGTTTGTTACTCTTTTGGTTACGTCATGTTGAACAAATTATGAAGTGGTATTTTGATTATGATTAGTGATTTATTGTGCTTTTTTTGACGTTTGCAAAAAATATGCTAGATTTTTTTGCTCAGACGTCACTTCAATGTTTCCTTATGGATCATCATCACATCTGAGTCACGGAGTACAGGAAGATATAGAGTATTTTGTAAGAAACTATGCTTTGAACTAGCATCCCGGAAAACTACAATCATCATCCAAAATACCCATGCCAATTATGATACAATCGCTTTATTTATTTTAGGGTGATATCGTTAGATACAATATTGATAATAAGGTAAAATTCTAAAGCTCCTTCCCCAATAAGGGTTAAATCGATCAGTTTGGCTGCAAATAGAGCAGATACATCATACACCGGTCATCAAATGATCCTTCTGGCTATACTAAAGTCTATACTATACTAAAGAAGTAAAGTCTATACTATAGAAGGAACAGAGGTGTTTTATAGTTAGTAAAAATCTGACACTCTCTATCACTACCATCTTTTCATGCCATCCCATCCCAGAAAAAAAGACAGTTAAACATTCAAGACCGCCACACGTGTCGCAGTCAGCTCAAACTACTGTCATATCTACGATACTTAACTCCTTGCATTCCAAGCCGATTGCTGCCCCAAGATGTTCAGGTTATTACTAAATATCCATCATTTGGTAACGCATCTGGACGTGAAACCATACCTACCGGCGCTTGCGGCTGATTTCGCAGCAACTTGGTAAAAGCAGCTCTTCTTGTGAAAGACGCGACGGCCTTCAGTCAGGCTTGAGCTTTGAGCAACCATTTACAAACAAAGTCATGTGTGGATAGTGTTGCATTGGTTTTCGAAGATATTTGTGTAATTTCTCTCGTTGATAATAAGAACAAGATTAATAAATTGTATTTCCAAAAAAGTACACTTTCTGTTATCATTAACCCCAAACTAGACAAAGCCTGTATCTTGGGCTCTAATTTAGAGAGGGTTTACTAATAAAATATAAGTATATCGCAACTTACTATGATCTAACTTCAAGCCTTCTTAAAAAGAGTAACCATGGAGTTTCTTCAGTTCTTCTCCATAGGAAGCTACTTTTGGAATACGCAACTAGAATCAAACTTATTTATATTTTCAACGTTTATAAGTGCTTGTAAAGGCCTAAATAAAATAAAAAAATAATAATAAATAAAAATTTATTTAATAAAACATAGATCACATGAATTAGTAATTTAAATGTCTCAGATGTTGAGGTAAAACAAACTGTCTTAATAATAACATTCGGATAAACTAAGTTAATCTAGGCTAATATCTACATACAGGCAATAATAAAATAAAAACAGTTCTAATTCTAAACATAGGGACCACCCGAACTAGGTTTATTTAAAACTGTGAAAAAAAAAATGAAATAAAATAATTTGATTTTGACTTCAAGTGAACGATGCTCTAAGCACCCTGGTATCGAATTTGTTACTAGAATAGTTTAGTAGAATTATGCAAAACATGTGTCTACATACTTGATTCTACTTGAGAGACATGACAACTACTGGATTTATAACGAGCTAGATATACTAGAAACATCGAAGTCATTAAAATTACCTTTGAATAATGAAATCATCGTCTACGCCAACGTTTTCCTGTCTTTGTTCGACTTCTAATAGATACTCTATTAAGTTTTAAAGTTATACTAATAAATAATTCAAATTATTCTCGATTTACCTACTCTAATAAATCCTAGTTGTTTGTTGCAATAAAACATTTTATTGCGACACAACATGCATACATACATAGGCACTTCGTAGTCTGAAAACTAGTCTTACCAAGGGATATCGGGTAACCCGGGTGACTGAGTTGAGGAGGTTAGATAGGGCAGACGCTCCTTATGGCACACCGATACTCAGCTGCATGCGGTTAGACTGGAAGCCGACCCCAACATAGTTGGTCAAGCAGAAGATGATTTTGCAAGATCAAAAATAAACTCATATCCACTTTACTTTCTCAATACTTTCACAATAGGTGCACTTGAAGACATGAAGTTAGTATTTCGGTCGAGGCTAGGACCTGTGACAGACGAACATACATGACAACACCGCCCAACCTTGACATGCTCTTACTCATATGCAAATTGATGTTTACAGACATTTAAGGAAACATTATTACTACTAGTTGACCCAGCAGAATTCCTGCATTTACTAAAAAAAACCGGCTAAGTGCGAGTCGGACTACTATACCATTGTTTAGAAAATGAGCAAAAAATCACGTTTGTTATATGGGAGTCCCCCAAAATATTTATTTTGTTCTAGTTTTCATTATTTGTTGTTATAGCAGCAACAGAAATACTTACGTCATCTGTGAAAATTTCAACTCTCTAACTGTCATGGCTCATGAGATACAGCCTGGTGACAGACGGACGGACGGACGGACGGACGGACGGACGGACGGACGGACGGACGGACGGACGGACGGACGGACAGGCAGACGGACGGATGGACAGAGGAGGTCTCGTTTTACCCTTTTGGTACGGAACCCTAAAAATGGTATTTCTGCGATTTCACCTACATTCCATAAGAATTACTTCCTGCAACTGGGTAAAAAAGCAGTGTGTCTGAGTCTTTTCTATACCTATGTCTTTTCTCAGGTTCTTTTGTTGATTTCGTGTTTGCAATTGTAAGCACTTAAGTGATAAAACGTTTGCATTGCATCAAGAGATTTAATAAATGCTATTATAAGAACAAAGTGTGTATGCAAGATAATGCTTGCATAGGTTTGTAAAATAAGACCATCAGCCAAATTTTCCTCTCAGCATCCAAACAATAATTTCCATCAATTTTGCTAAAAACAAAATCTAAGCCGAAAATCCTTCCACGTCAGGTCAAGGCATGCATTGCGGTGACCGATGCATGTAAATAGTTGCATTGTGTGCTGTAGTGAGTATTAGTATGCGTGCGCGCATAGGCGTGACCTTGAGTTTAATGTTTGACCCCGTGGTTATTGGTGCTGTGGACCACACTGGACGATTAATTGAGGAAGTCTGATGTGTGTGTCAAAAAGGAAAAACTATGGGTTAGCAAGGTGATGAGGAAGCCTTAGATTTGGTGCTATTTCGTAATTTGTAGATTGTTGCTCGATACGAACAAGTTAATAATATTAAAACCTTCTTGCATTCCGTTGTCTTTAATCACACAATTACGTGTAATTAACTTTCTTTTTCTCTTTCTATTTTGATCTTTTTACCCGTCATCATTCAATGAGCCTTTCTAGCAAAATTCATCTCCATACGTACGAACATTAACTCCTTTCTTATTCATCTCAACTTTCAGGCAATCCATCCATATTTTATTTTGTCACCTAATCATTTCTAAAACTAATTTGGCATCTTTCTATTATCACCTTTCTTATCGTATCTAAAAAGAACTTTTTTAACAGTTTGCATTATTAAGTTCTGAATGATCTCAAGTCTACGCATTCTTCGCCACAATTGGTGAAAGGGCTGCACAGATTGTCATGTAATCGCTACTAATACTTACTTAGTACTTACACACCTAACCTCTGGATTTTGTTGTTTATCTAGTGAAAGCCCGCGTTTAGCGAATACGGAAACTGCGTCTATTACATGATCGAGTACGTAAGTGTATACTATTTAATAATACTGGTTATGTTGTGTTTGTTATATATAGTTTGTAAGTGTAATTTGATTATGGATTCGTTAGATCAGATGTCGGAAAAAAGTGCGTGTGAATATTTTTTTGTGAAAATGTTATCATCGATTTTGTAATAGGACAGAATTATTTTGATACGGTTTTTTTTCCAATTTTGAATTAATCTTGGAGTGATGATTAATTATCTTATTCCTGAATGAATACATGTGGCCAAAATTATAATTTTGAAACCGATTGTAAAATAACTCAACTAAAGTTAGTTGGACGGGCTTGTCTTGACAAACAATGAGACAAAAATGTAAACAAAGGAACTCAACACGTTGTTAATTAATGCAAATACTTCCTCGTTTTTTGGCATATGTCCAGCAGTGGTCTTCTTACGGAAATACAACGAGTAGTTCATCAATATCATGAGGTAGGTATATGATTAATTACAGTACGTACCAAACGTTAAAAATAGCTCACTTACGATTAAGGATAGGGATTTCAAAGTTTAACTTTCAAGTTCCATTAAACCTACATAATATGTATATATGGCAATTTCACTATCCGGATTCTCTCGAATTGGACCAAAAGAGTCAGATTTCTACAGCAAAAATAAGTATCTTATGGGGATGATCAGAAAAAAATATTAATGGCCCGGCATAGAATAGTCTTAAGGAATACCCTTAAGGGTTTTATTATAAAAGTGCATGACATAACCTAATTTAGACACTATTGGCAAAACAAATATTGGCCCCTGAAGATTATAAATACAATTTTATTCGGACACTGTTATAATGTTACACGACAAGTTTTTTCATAAATATTGAACAATAGATAAGTGACAATAATTCATAGTAGGGATGTACCTATGCGAGTATAGGGGTGTAAGAGTAACCAATAGGGGTGTGAAGTTATGGTAACAAATGTCATCGCCTCTTTAGCTCAGTGGTAGAGCACTGGTCTCGTAAACCAGGGGTCGTGAGTTCAATCCTCACAGGAGGCAAGAATGTGAAATATTTTCGAATATATCAGATGCATTCTTTTGGCTTTGAAAAAGTAGCTTACTAGTAGTAGTTAATTTGTTACCAGAAAAGTAGTTATAAAGTCTTAAACACAAATGTGTAAAAACAAGCGAGTTAGCGTATACAGACTAGTTTTAATTTTAATTTCTCGGAATAAAGTACCTGCTCCTGATTATTTTCTGCTCTAGTTAATTTCTCTACTAAATACACTATAATTTCCATTGCCCATAATTATGAGGAGCAATATTTTAAAACGGAAATGTCATAATCAGCATTAAATTAAACACAGAATAAGTAAGAGTGTCAATGTCAGCGTTAAGTTATCAAAAAGTTTACGTAAATCTGAGTAAATAAAGTAAATTATTATGTAATAATTAAAACCTGGCATTTATTAAAATATCGAGTTATTTGCTGTTTCATGCATAACGATATACTGAGTTTTTTCAAATTGGATCAAAAGTTTCTAAGATAAGCCAGTACCTACAATGAATAATCAAGCAAAGTCTTAAACCCCATAAAATTACTATGGATATATCACAAACCATTTTGAACGAATTAAGTCGTTTAGTGGAAATTGTACCATTTTCGTTTGATAACGTTTGTAACATTCTTCCGCTAGTACTAGAGTGAGTAGACTTGTGTCCTGCAGTGGGACAATAAAAAAGCTGACAATGCTTGCCTCCTGTGAGAATTGAACTCATGACCCCTGGTTTGCGAGACCAGTGCTCTGCCGCTGAGCTAAAGAGGCTGCACATGGTATGTAATTACTTGCACTCCACATAGTTCTAAAACAAATTATTTTACCAGCAAGACTATAAGTAGTTATTAAGGTAGTATGGGTATGGTATGTAGTCATTATAGTCTATTTTTAACCCCCGACGCAAAAACGACGGGGTGTTATAAGTTTGACGTGTCTGTGCGTGTGTGTGTGTGTGTATGTGGCATCGTAGCTCCCAAACGGATGATCCGATTGTAATGCGGTTTTTTTTGTTTAAAAGGTATGTCAGTCGGGAGTGTTCTTAGCTATGTTTGGTGGAAATCGGTTCAGGTCTTCAAGGTCATCAGCTCGTTTGATAGGTGTGATGGGAATGTTACACGCTCAGTTTACTTGCAAGTATATGTGGGATCTGAAATTTGAAACACTAATGTCTTTTGGAACCACTGAGCTGGTCTGCTGTTAGGGCACGAAGGTAGGAGACGTAACCCTGAACTGCCTTTTAGTAAACCCATCGAGTTTGGGCTCGTTGAATTTGTCTTGACGAGTTCTCTTCATGTTTCTGATTGACGAGAACCTGATGCTGGAAATGGGATGTGGCGAATGAAACCCTGGAATGCTGGAATGAAACGGATAAACCGATTTATATTTTTGCTGAAAATCTAGAATGTCCAAAGGTTAATCTTTATTGTTTCTCAATCTGTGCAATTCTCCCAGAGCCAGTTTGTCATGAGGATTGTTAAACAGCTTCCTTTGGCCGAGATCGCACATAGCGACCCCATCTTAAGATAAAATAAATTAAATGAAAGAAGGAAAAATTAAGGAGCTCCTTTAAAAAGCATGAAATAAAATTAAATTATAAATTTAAAAAAACCCCCGACCCAAAAAAAGTACGCAATAATTATGACAAAAGGTTAAAAACGCTAAACCCTATAAAAAGCAAAAAAATAACTTTTAACACTACGTAAACTAAATTTTGACGTGTCGGGGGACCGCTTCTTACCTTCATAAATACTTACATAAATCAAATGATACTTACCTAATTACAACATTCGTTTAAAAAAAAACACACGTATCTAAAGTAATGAATTAGAGCGGTCCCCCGACACGACAAAATTTAGTTTACGTAGTGTTAAAAGTTATTTTTTTTGCTTTTTATAGGGTTTAGCGTTTTTAACCTTTTGTCATAATTATTGCGTACTTTTTTTGGGTCGGGGGTTTTTTTAATTAAGAGGGAAGTTCACATATCTTAATAAATGATGTACTACATAGGACAAGGACTAGAATAGGTACGGACATGATTAGAAAAACATTCTTTTTTATTTGTCTGAAAATATGTACCTAAGAACTTACAGATCAATAAGACTTGGCATGTAATCTCGCTGATCTCCCACTTAGGTTATTAAGGAAGGGAATCCATAGTTTTTAGCAGTGGTATTGGAGCAGTTCACCCAAGAATCTTTCATAGTTAGCCCATTTATTGAAGAAGGCTTTATGTATGCTACTGTATATAGGGTCTAGCAGAGCATTTCCCACGGGAGACGGGTGTAAGAAGAAGAAGAAGACGGAAAGTGGATGTAAAATAATAAATAGGGCTTAGATACATATATAATTAGTTTTGGAGCTATTTTAAGTGACATTTGTTTTAAGTTTTTTGCATAGGGTATATAGGGGTATATCAGCTGTGAATTTTAAGTGAAGGGTAAGTAATTGCACATATGTGCAGCCTCTTTAGCTCAGTGGTAGAGCACTGGTCTCGTAAACCAGGGGTCGTGAGTTCAATTCTCACAGGAGGCAGGAATTCATATGCATTTCTTACTTTTTAACAATTTTTACCCTAGTGACTAGAGAATAATTTCAATAGAAGAAAATTTAATCAATATGCCATTTTTTTATGAACTGATCTTAAAATGTAATAAATTATATGTAAGTACCTACATAACTTTGTATTACTATCGATGAATTTTATAAAAGATTATTAATGTGTTAGACGAGAAGTGTCAATACACCTATCTAAATAATTTCGAACTCGTAGTTTTTGCACTTATCAACGGAACTGACCGTACAGTTTTTTGACCAAAAAAGTGACTGTACATTTGCGTAACGACTCATAAAAAGAAAGTTACGAGAATGAAAAAAAAGAATCTCACAGCTTTTTGTTGAAGCAAAAAATAATAATATGCTGAAAATCATTGCAATAATTACAATTACAGTTTTGTTTGTTTTGTATAAGTACAGTTTTGGATTTTGTTATTTTAAAATGTTGCTAAGGTTCAAATATTTCATGAATAACTGCTTAGTTTTAGTTACATAATTTATGATAATACGTACCAAATTTAACTACTTGAATTTTAACTAACACTGTGACGAGAAGAAAAGGCACAACTGAATAGCATACAGCCTTCATAAAATAAACAAATTAAGCAGCTAAAAAAAAATCTACTTACGTAAACTAAAATTATCAGCACCCACGCAACTCGCTAAAAAAGCCACAAATAATAATGAATCAAACATTTTTGTTTTTATTTTTTCACTTTCTGCGACACATCGGCGGTTTTCGAACGAAAGTGACAGGTCTCGCGCACGCGCTGTAGGACTGAGGCGCGCGCGAACACCCCGCCATATTTATTTAGGAGCGCGGGAAAAGTTGTGAAATATTATTGCTTCTCAATTTCGTATCATACTTAATAATTGTTGTAATTTTCCATGGTGGAGTAAATATTATTTTTAACGAAATTATTTAACTCATTGGATACTGTTTCATTCTGATATCGCATCTTCTCATTTTCGTAAAAAAACGCTAAGTTACTTAGATCACTTCTGTTTTTTCTTTTAAATAAGCTTTTATTTAAAAGCCACATTTTTGCTTTAAAGAAAAAAATAAGTTAGACATAGAAATTATGTTATTAATTACCATTGTATACCTACTAACTTAAAGTAAAACTCATAGAACCCAACATATAAGTGAAACCGCGGGGTAAGCAAGTCCAGATATACAATAATGATAAGTAAGTGTATTGTTTATAACAACTTAATTTGTGAAATAAATAAATGTTTAATATTTACGAATATATTCACAAAACGTTATTACTGTCCTTACTGAAGGTTTTTGTTACTTCCTGTAGTTTCAAATAAGTATTTGAAATTGATATTTTTTTCGAAAATCGAAAAGGTTGTTAGAAAACTATTGCACTACAGTTTAAATTGTTTACCACCATTTATTATTTCTATGATATGTTAAATATTGTGTTTAAATAATTTCTCGGGAGAAATCATCATTAATTTAAGAGCCCAGCTCTTGTCGGTGCAGCTCCTTCCATTTACACCTATCTAGCGCCAACTCCTGAACTTCCTTATACGTCACAACCTTCACCTTTTCTTTAATTTGCTTGATGTAGCTATATCTTGGACGACCCCTTCCTCTCTTTCCTTCGACCTTCCTTCCACGATGTTTTTGATAAAATCGTCGTGACGTATAAGGTGTCCCATCATTTTTCCTCTCCTATTCTCTATATTTTGCAATAGTTGCCTCTTAGTTCCTACTCTGTTTAGTACTTCCTCGTTAGTAACTCTTTCCGTCCAGCTAATTCTCTCCATCCTCCTCCAGCACCACATCTCAAAAGCCTCCAGTCTGCTTATATCCTGCTTAGTTAGCGTCCAAGTTTCACAACCGTACAACGCAATGCTCCAGATGTATGTCCTTATGAAATTTTTACGAATTGTTTTGTTTATATTAATCTAAATAAATATTTTTTGCTGTAAAAGGCTTGTTTGGCCATTGCTATTCGGCATCTAATATTTCGGGAGAAAACCCGAAAGAAAATAATCTCAAAAACATTTTGAACGAAAATAAATTCCAGAACAGTTTGCTTGTGAACTTCCATTAAATACTGACATTAATAAGACAATCCGCTTACTGCTACTTATTTTTATTCCTCGCCTTTCTAGTGGTCAAAGGCTTTTAGAAAAGGAAATTATCGAAGTGAAAAACAGCTCTTATTAAATACTGGTAGACAGTAGACAGTGTTTACTAATACAACTTAAGGTCACATAGAAACCTTGGGTATTTGCATCAATTAAACACGAGTAGGTACGTCATGAAATTTAAAACCGGCGCGATCATAAAAATTGATCTTCCTAATATAAATAGAAAGAATAAAAAGAATCTTTTTTCAATAATTGAAAAAAAATGCATTTATTAAAACAGATACTAAATCAAAAGTAAAGGTAAATCGTTGTAATTAATAATTTGTGGCAAAACGATGGTTTATCATAATTTAATTGATATGGAAGGTCTATGCGTGATTAGTATGCCTTAATTGCTGGCAGACCATTAATACATACATTCCTGTAACAGCTATCATAGCACAAAACAATGACTCTCACCAATTAATCTTTGTTTCTTTTTACTTTCATTACCACAACAAATAATATAGGTCCTTAGAGACGATTAAGTAAGGTGCAAGCGCGTCACTGGAAATAATATAAAAGTATGGAACGAAAACAAACTCAAGTTTATTATAATATCAATAATATACAGTTAAGTAGGCAATTGGCACATAATAACATGGATACCTTCATCCTTGAAATCATAAACAACATATTTGTTTGAACCGAAGCTGCAATTTAAGCGGTGAATGGCAAAATAGCAAAATTGGCCTGCGTTACCAGAAATTTCCATACGCAAAATATTACCTATATTATAATCACATCATCCTCTTTTATTTTTTTATACTGATATCTGCCATCATCCTGATATTCTTGATAACCTTTTTGATATTTCAGAGCCAAGGAATTCTCCGGTAAATTCCTGTTGAAGATGGACTGACCATGAGAACTTAATTTCACAATTCCGAAGTACACATAGTCTTCTTTCTGTTTATTCTCTTTTCTTCTCTCTTCAATGATGAGAGAATCTTTGACTGGAAGAAGGAGAAGCATGTCCTGTGTATCGCTTGCACCAATCTTCACCTTTGCTTGTATAGTCCCATTGATTTTATCGCCCGAAGACTCTTGCTTGACATCCATTGGCAGCTGGCATTCCACACAGCGAACTTTGTTGTTGTAGTCAGTATTCAATGGAACAGGAAACAAGCGCTCGTTCAAGTAAAATCTGTAGACGCATTTGTGGTCAGTCAAACTGGTAGCACTCACTTTGGAATTTATTCTAGATTTTGCTGAATGACACTCAAAATAATTCTTTTGGCGAAATTCTTTCAGTTTTCTAATGTTCTCATCATTGCCTGGGTCTATAAAAGTAACGTCATCGTCAGAGTCTGAATATATTCTGAAAATGGAGTCTTCAGACACTGAATGCATCTCAGAGACTTCTTTGATGGTGTCCAGAGATGTTTTCTTATTATTGTTATTTGGAGTTTCACGCGAAGATTCATCACATACATAGAAATTTTCATTTTTATAATATTGTTGGACTGGTTTGGATGGTTTTTTGCAGTTTTTTTTAACCTTATTATCATTTTTGACGCATTTTACATTCATTGCACTCATGATTGATCCGATTTTGTCCCGAACTTCACCGTTGCTCTTGCTATCGCCACATCTCTTGCAGTAGTCCACAACATCACCATTTTCGGACTTCTGGATAGTGACTGTGGAATCTGATTTGGTTAATTTCTTAGGCTTCGCAGTACTCTTTTTGGTACTCACCCCGCTGGAACAACTCTTGCTCTCCGTGCATGCTGAAATGGCCTTCTTCGACGTCAGGACTTTTTTAAGCGTAGGTTTGTGGCTCCTGTCAGTTTTTTGCAAGATACCTTTAGGAGGAGCCTTTTCCTTGCATCGGTCACTTGAGCATGGAGGAGCAAAACTAGTTATTTTGGTGGACATTTCGATGGAAATGAACACATAACTATATAACTCTGCCGTCGACAATGATTCACTTGAATTGTTGTAAACATACCGTTGCTATGGTAACTCGATCAGGACGAAAAATGTTTTTGTTGCAAGAGTTTTTATTCCGATTTCCGATAAAATAAATAAGTAGGTAATTTATCCATAAAAATATGTTGCCTATCTTTTGAGGTTCCATATAATAAAATACATAAATAAATGTTGATTTGTGAGAAAAGTAAATATCTATTCTCTCACGCTTGCCATCTACCGACTGGTAGCCAAAGCAGTATGATAAATGCTTCACTATATGCAAGCATAGAAGACGCTAGCTTTTTCATTAGGCACATGAATTCAAAACGGTATTTCCTCAAAAATTTAAAAAGTTATTTTCATCTTTATTGACTGAGTTTTTCTTTGACCAATCCACCATGATTTGATTAAAAAAAATAAAGCAGTCCCTTTTGCCACATAGCGGCGACTAGCAGAACTAATGGTCAATGTTTTTCTATGTGTCGACATAGATGGCGCTAGCTTTGCTTGCATAGGCGAAATAAATAGTAAAACATGGTAAAACTGAGTAAATAAATAAATCAACACCTACAACATTATTACATTGTGAGAGGATCGAACCTTTAGATAGTATATAATTGTGCATTAAAATATCTAACTCGGACAAGACAACTGAAAATAAAAACAGACAAAATTACCTACACTTTGGTTTTGACTTGCTCTAATAATCATAACATTTACAGTGTACTTAATATTTGCGTTGGTTCGTATACAAATAAAAATCTCTGAAACCATTCCCGTGGGTAGTAAAAAGTGAAAACTTATAAGACGTGTAGTTGAGCAATAGTTGAGCAGTATTAGCAGTATTATATAGTTGAGTTAATGAGTAAAACTTCAGTGTGAACTTCTCAGTTATTCCTTCAATCGCTTGTTCTGTAGGGTGACTATAAATATATTATGCACTATGAATATTTTAAGAGCGACAATCCAAATTGTCATGCTGTCAGGAATTCTTCAAATGGCAGCGCAAATCGTCAGCGAGTTCTCATAAGGGATTTAGTCGAAAAAAGAGTGTTACCTAATTGTAAATACTTAGGTACTAATATAACATTATATATGATGATCTACCTACTCCTACCTTCTTTCTTTCTTATTTATTTACTATTGGATATATACGACCACAAGTCACAACAAAAACTCTTGCGCAGTCCCCTTCGTTAGGCAGTTGATCTTTAATGTTGATTATATTATTTGCTGATACATAATGTGTTCTTGTCTCAATTCCTGGTCACCCCCAAGCAACTCAATGGTATTTTCTTAGTGAACTACAAGTTTTAGCGTAGAAGTAGTTTCTCGTGACCTTAATGTACGAAGACTCAATCTTAGTGGGTTTCAATATTATGGTAATCTTGTTAGTTCTGATATCTGAGAAGTTCTTCATGTGGGTTGTAAACTTAGATCTGAAGGTATATTTTATTGAAGCTTTTATTTTTCCAGTTATTTTGAGGTCACCTGAAGCAACATTGTTTATTTGACTTCCACTAGCTTTTGAGAAAACAAGTCAAAACTTCCGACTAAAAACCCTAATTACATGACAATCAGAGCATAATATACCTAGGTTTGTATGTAAAGTTCGTACATATGAAACACTTCTGTTTTGAAAAGAGTGTCTATGCAGCTCATGCCAGGTCTCCTCTATAAGACCTCCTCAGAATCGTGCACCTTTTCAGCTTTTCACGTATCTTTTAAGATACAGGAAAGGTTCTCTTTAACCTTTAATACGTTTATGTGAAACTAGCTTCCGCCCGCGAAGAGTTCGGTTATATCGCGTTTCCAAGAGAATTCTTCAAAAGTCCGGAATAAAAAACTATCCTATGTTCTTTCTCAAGGTCAACTCTATCTCTGTACCAAATTTTATTAAAATCAGTTCAGTGTTTTAGGACGTGAAACGTAACAGACAGACAGAGTTACTTTCGCATTTATAATATTAGTAGGGATACGAACCTTTGACTTTGAACACTTCGCTTTCCCACAAATTTTAAGCCGTAACCAGCATAGCCCAGTGTCACAGTTTTGTCAACTCCAACTGACGGCCTGACACAGGCTTTACAGCAGTCGGCTTGGCGGCTTAATGTAAGCCACGTTAAGCCGTAGGCTCCGAAGTGTTATTCCGCTAACTACCCGAATTTGAGCAGCTTCGTATTTCTGTTTTCAAAACCTACAAAGCTAAGACTGCTAAATGACTACAGATACCGAATTTATCCCCATTTAGGCGACTAGAACTTCTAAAAGAGCTTGTACTAATTTGGATAGGT